>NW_024962334.1:41554879-41692503 GCF_019238085.1 Lagopus leucura | reverse complement strand
CCTCAATAATTGTTCAGGGTTTGATTGAAACACATACTTACCACAACAGCAACATAAAAAATTATATATATTTAGATATACTTAAGTAAATATATCCACATAAATAAAATAATAATGAGAAGAAAAACAAACACAGCAACTCTCTCCAAAGAGATCCCATTCATAAATGAGTATTTCTGTTGTTTAGATATGTATCTACAAAATGTACAACAGAAATACAGAGGTAAGAGCTTAGCAATATCAGGCAGAAGGACAACCGATGCTAAAAACAGTTCAGGTCCTTGAACATATTTTGTGTTCTTGAGAGGAGAATTTCAAGAAGGAATACAAAGGACAGCATTAAGCTGGCTCAGAAGTGGTTACGGTGCTTATGGAACATGGGGGATATAAGGGAGAAGGGCAAAGGAGCTTATTTGGAAATGAATACAAAGAAGATAGATATTGAGATAACTAGTGAAGCAGAGAAAAAATAATAAACTTACAAAAATAAACTTTAATAAGCTTTAAAACGTATGTATTGTTCTTGTTTCATTCTAAGACAGATTGATACGCGATCTATTGCTTTACATCAGAGACAGCAGTTATATTTCATATATATACGTCAAGCCAAAGTCCAAGAGAAAGCACAACGACAGCATATGCACAGGTATATTAAGCCAAGCTACAGCGTGCTCCTGGGCACAGGAAATCGGTCTGTACTGATAAAATGTCAGAACAGTGTTTGGCATGGTTTTATCCAACCCTTCTACTCTAACCATCTGTGTGGTTCATGAGCTACAGCTTTCGAGGAGCACTGAACGCAGTGCACAGCTGGAGGGCTGATGGCTGGAGGTGGCCCACTCCTGGCTGCTCAGATGCAGAAGGACAAAGAGCCCTGGTTCTGTTTGTAGCCCACATATACACATAGTGTTAAGCACACAGCATAAACAACAGCACGTTGGTTCTTTTGAGGTTTTTGTTTCTTGTGAAACACCTATGCATCTCACAGGCATCTGAGACTATCAACAGAAATACAATTTTGTGTAATGGACAGCGTAGGAAATAAGTTCAAAGCCAGCTATACAATGAAAACAAAATTCCTCTAATCTGCGCTGCACATCAAAATAGCTCCCATAAAAATGCCTCACACTTCACCTTAAAGACATTTCTCACTTTTTCCTAGAAAGTTTCTATCCCAAAGGCTACACAAGAGACCAGAATTGGAAATATCTTCTGAGTCTAAATTTAGCCGTGAGTCATTAGCACCTATTTGTTCTCATGCTAATTCTGGCCTTTAGCTTATATAGTATTTTTCTCTCTCTGGTATTTAATCAATAACAGAGATATCAGCTGTATTATCATCTTTGTATCAGGTTTCATCTCTCAGGCTTAATCTGCAAGGCTAAATAAATGTGCCCCTCCAGTGTCTTCACTGAGAAGAGGCTTCATTTGCTAATCTTTTCTCCAGCCTTTCCTCTGCACACACTCTATTTTCAAATAGACTTTTTTCAATCTGGCTGAAAGGGAATGTCCATGAGAGTATCCCATGGGATGACTTGTTGAGGCCTGCACCCTGCTGCTCGTTTGTCTCTGTCTCCATGTCCTAGATAGATGCATACTAAAGCCACCCATTGTTTTTCAGGTTAACATCAAAGCAAGGATGTGTGCTCACCCTGCAGTTGATAAATATGTTCAGGCTCTTCTCTTCTGCTATTCCCAACTGAGAATTTTCTTTCAGATTTTGGTCCTCAGCTGCGTGGCCTCTCACATCCTACTGCACATAGGAAATTCTACTTTCACAACTGCATGCTCCTTTGAGTTTAATATTCCTCATATCATTATATAGGTTGCTCTCAAAGTTGCTCCTTTATTATCTGGAATATTAACTGGTAAGGAGTAATTTTATGGACTGGAGCTTTGTTTCTATATGCTGTCTATTTACAAGGCCACATCCTGTGTTCCTAAATCCAGGCTTATATTTTAGCAATATGATCCGAGCAGCCAGCCATTAACTAGACAAAAATAAATAAGATAAAAATACATATTCTGATAATTAAATTTCCTTGGTTCTTAGCTAGACAACCGGGAAAGCACTAAGGAAGAAGCATCAGAAGAGGCCTCACACAGTAACAGTGGTGTCTCTCAACAGATCTCACACTCTAAAAGAAAGGTCTGTTTCGTAGATGCCCCTAAGAGCACTCAGTGCTTCTGACACAGACACTCATTTCTACTCACTCCGCAATCACAACTTAGTCTTTTCACATTCACACTCTTTTCACACAGCACATGAAGCCATACCAAGGCACACGGGAGCTTGTAGTTCTGCACACTCCCAGGTCAGCATTTCCTTTCTAGTACTCTCACATCTGTTGGTTCTTCTGGAAACCACAAAAGCAAATCTTATTCCAGTTGTTAGTATGACTTTCCTCTATATCTGCATTTCGAAATATCTTAACACCTTCCTTAGAAAACAGCTGTAGTTGTGCAAAATAGTTGAACACTTGTACTGAAATATACAGAATATAATATAATATACAGAAACGGGTGTTTCTCTTATCAGTTTATATAATTCAGTACTGAATAATGGTATTATGTTAAAGAGACTTTAAAGAAATGTTTCATATGCGATTCATGCAAGTACAGAACACGCATATTCCAAAATAGGATTAAAATATATGAAGTCTATCTATCACACTTCACAGCAAAGACAAACAATCCGGCCTGGAAGACATTTCTGTTCTGAAATTTATATGGGGTTTGAAAATGATTTTCTTCTGTTAAAATTAAATTGTTCTTTTGCTCTTGTATCAAGAGAATTTTTAATGATAAAAGTTCACGCTCATTATTGCTGGTTTGCTATTTCAAAGATAACAAAATAAAACAGACAAAAACATCACTGTTAAAAATCTGAGATATAGAATATTTCTACTGTAATTTAATACTATTGTTATTACTGGACTTAAGCTGGAAGTCTAACTAAAAAAAAAACAAACAAACAAAAAACCATGAACACTGACAAAAACAAATGACACAAAAAGCTCTCAACTCCCTTCAGTGCTCTGAACACTGAATTAACATATTTATTGAATTACATTGGCAATGAAGACAGCAATATATTTAAATTCATTGATTTTTTTTTCTTGACTTAAAAGCAACACAGATGCTTATTACAAAACAGCGGTTCTTCTCATTTTTATCAACCCCTTTTTTAACAGCCACTGACATTGACAGTTTCAAGCTTAATTGTACATTCAGCATGTACTGTTAATGACATTAGATAAATGGATCACATCAGAATGCAGCAGCGTCAAAAGAGACCACGTGCCAATCTTACAAATTTAAAATCAAACAAGCTACTCCGTAGACCCTGACTCTTCAAGTTGTTTATCAACTGAGTACTAGAGAATATTTTGAATGTCATTATACATCAAAAGATGAAAGATGTGCCTACCACAGCCTGTGTTCCCTTTATACAATGAAATTTAATTACATGTTATAACTATGCCATCTTAGAACTCTGGTAATTAAAGGGGTACAGTACATTGGCGTTTTATTCATTGTAAGCCCTTATTTTCAGAGGGCTGAACTCAGCCACACAGATTTATTTGTCAAAGGGAGGACTGTCACAAACACAGCACTGTTTGCTGCAAGCACACTAAAGAATATTTGAAACTTCTCAGCATTGTTGTGAATGTTTTAAGAATGAGCCTAAAAACTCTTTTTCCATTGCAGTATAGGATCTCAGAACAACAGCTCTTGAAAATACCAGTTTATGTTTATGGGCATGTTTTGTTTGTATACATCTCTAATCAGATCTCTGAACAAAATAGTCTCCCTGCAAACTGTCTTTCAGCAAGCCCTTTATTAGCACAAGTGTTGAGCCTCCCAAACAATTAAGAAGCACGAAATCGAGGTCCTTAAGCAGCAGGGTGTTTGGATAAAATTTTCACCTGTACAGGCAGCTGCAAATTGCAGTCCTCTGCATCTGCACAGGCGGTCGAGCATGAGACAGTGGCTGAGCAGGGCAGGGTAACTGCCAAGCCATACCAGCGGGGGCAGCTTGGCGAGGTGCCGAATTAACGCATCTCACGGATTTCCAGCCCTCGTTCATTCCCTGCTCTACAAAAGCAGCCCTGCCCCTGCATCTCCCAGACGTCAGAGCTTGTGCTGGCTGGCTTCGTGCATGTGTGGTGGCATAGAACATACAGATCTGTCTTCCAAGTGGCGTGCAGGCTCTCAGTGAAAGCAGCAGTGCATTCTTGGATTTCCAGAGAAAATGGAAACAAATCCATGATTGGATTATTTTTTTACGAAGATGATAAAAAATTCTCCACAAACTAGTCAAGACTCATGTCACCTTCCTTAGCTAAATCTGCTACTCTAATCATTCTCAATGCTAGCCTACTTAAAACATGTGCCAATGACCGGTTGTTAAGGAGTACAATCTCACTAGATTTCTTTTGGCCACTCAAATGATACACTATTGAGTGCACTGCTTTTCTTGGGGTAGGATGTTGGGCAAATACTTTGTTCTCCAAACACACAGACAGAATGTACTTGCATAAAGCAGCAATAAAACTAACTTTATCCCCAATCCACTGAACTAGGCACATGAATTCTAAAAGGCAGTTGTCCAGTGTAGCAGCATTTTGTGAAAACCAACAAAAGAGGCAATTTAAGGACAAAGCATTGCCTTGCTTCTGCAGATGTAAGACTTATTTTAAGTGTGTGTGTGTGTGTGTGTGATCAAATCAGCATCAACCCAATTATGCCTAAGGTCTATCTTCTTGTTAGATGGCAGGGTCAGTCACAAATGAGCAGCCTCTTGCAATTTTCCATCGAATCAGCTCTGTAATTTGAGAGCTAATGCAGACATCTCATGAAAACAAATCATCAGGCAGCATCAGTTCTCCCCCTCCTTCCCAAAACCAAGCATTTGAAGGGATTTGGGTTTCTCTTTTAAAAGCCAATTCTCCTTTTCATGAAAGCCAATGCAATCTATAGTAAACAAAAGCCAGTACTCCATTTTAGACCTCCATGAATATTTCAAACCTGCATACCTTTTTTCCAAAGCATTCTCACTTTGTTAAGTAAAGGACAGATTATTAATTTTAAAGAGAGGAATTTTTGCAAGAGGTGAGATTGCAAAATGCAAATCTCTAGTCATAAAATTACTTGCTGAGGGCTCAGTACTTTTTTAATAATAAACACATTTGGGGGGAAAAAGCAAGTGCTTTTTGTCAAGTGCTCTTCATAATTAAAAGTATTTGAAATCTTTAGGAAAAAGAAAGCTGATTATTTCCAATAGGAAGAGAGAGAAGTCTGTGTACAGCGAAGTCCAGAGAAAACCCAACTTGAGCTGTTTCATTCCCCAACCTCTGCTTTTTTTCTTACAACCTAAGCCACTGAATCCGTACATCTCAACTGCCAGCAAAAACAGTAGGATGATAAGGAAGATCCCTAAATTATTCAAAGTGGTTTCTGGGCTTCAAAAGACTCCTTCACTTTGTTCCTTTCTGTATCTACAGTTATTTCAGTTCGCCTGCGGCTCTGACACAGGCAGCATTGTGTCTGTGATGTTGAAAGCGAGGAGAGATTCTGTGAGCTTGTGCTGATGCCGGAGCTCATGAAGGACATGAGGGCCACTTCAGCAGATATTGAGATGCAAGGAGTCCAAAGGAGCCGTCCCCTTCTCCTTTTCACTTGCCCTTCCATTTCCTCCTACACTACTAGCACTTCCAGAGACTCCAGATGGAATTTGTCGATCTGAGGTTCAAAATGTAAGATGCTATTAACATATGCTTTTAGTGTTTAACAGCATATAGACTCCCAAAAGGGACCTAAGGCTTGTAAAGAGGAAAAAGATACCAGGGTCAACATCCTGCCCTAATTCACTAGACTGCCACTGGTAGAGCCCACAAGCATTCTGCTGCTTTTCTATCCTTCTCTAATGCCAGCAATCTCATTCTTAACAGGAGATAATAGGCTGCCAGAGACACCAAGCTTAGGAAGCTGTACAGATTTCTAGCGCCTTGTCACTCGGATACATGCACCTTTTTATTCTCTCATCCACAGAAGGGACTGGAGGAAATACCCTTCTTAGTCCTGCAAGATGCTGGCCAAGAGCTGTGGCATTTCACATAGCCTCTCACTGCAGTCAGTGGGATTGCTCACACAAACACAAAGTTGCTAAATCAAGTATACAAGAGGAATTGAAGAGCTACCTGCTAATTCTCTTAAAAATGTATTTTCATCACAGATGTGAATATACGGGGTGTGCTTCTCTGTGTGTTCCTCAACTTTAAGGACTAAAATGCAGGAAAAAGTCTGGGACTGAAAACATGGCTACAGTTATAAGGAGGACTGGGGCCTCATACAGGGAGATGAAAAATATTAAAGCTCAAAGAAACTTTTTTCCTTCAGCTAACTAGCCAAAGCAATGCAGTCAGCTTGGTCTGGTTTTAAAAAGGACTCCTGATGACCCTGAAGATGTTTCCCAGGGAAGTGGTGGAGTCACTGTCCCTTGAGGCTTTTGAGGAAAGGGAAGATGTCACACTGAGTGATGTGGTTTAGTGGGCATTGTGGTGATGGGTTGATGGTTGGACTAGCAGTCTTTTCCAATCTTAATGATTCTATGATTCTGTATGAACAGCACTGCCAAGGAAGCTGACAGGCAGAGCTGCAGAGTCTCCAGGCTCCACTGCCCCCAGAAAGGACACCTGAAAGGACTGGGAAAGCAGCAGTGCTGCGGCAGAGCACAGGGAAGGACAGGGCATCTTGTACATAAACATGCCTCAGCTACCACTTCTTCCTGAATAACTCCCATATCTACAAACAAAAAGGAAAGGAATGGCAGAAAAAAAAAAAAAAAAATCCATCAGCCCCCTGGAAGATAAGGGTTTTGTTTGCTTCCTGTTAGAGTCCCTTCAATCTGCTTTTCATCAGCGGTTTAGCCCCATCTCCGCTTCTGCTCGCACTAACATTTTGGAGCCAGGACGTATAAGAAGTGAAGATTACTTTCTCAGATAAAAGGGATTTTCTAATGTCTGGCTTTCTGGGTATTTCCTGTGTAGTTGTATGGCACATAGAAATATAGGCTGGCCAGTTCAGATCCAGAAATCTTGAGAACCAGTTTTGTTCTTTGCCAAGGACACTGCCGTGCTCTGTACACACCTGTGTGCTCTTCCTGTGCATATTCAGAATCAAAATATATACATGTAAGCCTCATAAGCAGGCTTAGCTTTCTCAATCCATCTGCTGCAGTAATATTCAAGTAGAAATACATATGTATTAAGGAGATATGATATTGCCTATACAGACTTACATTATGCATTGCATATATACATATCACAGTTAAAAATACCATGTGCCTTTACCATAACACAAATCTAACACTGAAAAGAGAATAGCTCTTGAAATACCAAACCAGTATCAGAGACTTCCAATAACTTTAAGGTCCGCAATAATTCTCTAGCAACTTTTTGCAACGCCCATTTTCTGAGTATATCACAATACGCAACTGCAGCAGCATCCGTTTGGGATGAGCTTTCCTTCTGCATCTAAGCATTATCCAGCATCAGCCAGAAGAGAACCAGTCACACAAGGGAGGATGCAATTGTGGCACAGGAAAGAGGGAGGGGAGAAAGTAAGTTGATAGAGGCTTCGTGGTCAGGGCCTGTGCCTGCCCCTGCATTAAAAGTCATGTCTGTATTCCTAGCACCCTGGATTAAACCCAGATACCACTCGACTTTCCATAGATTTATTCACACTGCGTTTTAATCTACAGGGTGAGGAAGAGAGCCAGCGCTCACAGCAAGGAGTTTTCTGTAACAGAACTAATTAGACATGCTTAAAATTACCCCAATCACAGTTTCTTTCCTTGGGTATTTTCTTCCTATATCAGACTTTTCTTCTTAAATCCTAAATCTCCTAACCAGTTTGTGCTGGTAGCCATGAATCCATGCAAAGATCTGCCCTTTAAAACCAACAGAGCACCACACAGACTCTCACTGATGATTGCTGAATCAAGGCTTCCATGGGACTCTGACCAATTCCACAGTGGCAAGCAGCAAATGTGACTATGGCAGACAGTAAGGAATATTGTTCCCTACAAGAAATGCCATAAAATCCATTCATTGCACATTCCTGTGGGAACATCTGTACCACAGGGAAGTACATACATTGACCACATACTAATCCTGCAAACCACCAGTAAACTATGACCAAAACCTGGGGATTTTATGAGGCAAACATACGAGTTCTCAGCACAAAGATTCAGAATGGGAAATAATCTGTACTGACCAAACAGCAAATACACAAGACTGAGATATTTTGATGTATTATTTGACACAGGGAGAACTGTTCTCTGAAAATTTTACATTCCCATCCAATTAGATATGCAGTAAATGACTCTTCCCTTGCATTGTCTTCACCTGGGACACAGTGAGAATGAATCTTTAAGTATTAGAAATATTCGTATGTGGGATCTAGAATGTACTCAGGCTACAGGTTGAAAAATTCAAAATAACAGCAATTACATGCAATAGAAAGATTTACTTCCAGTTGCTCTGACAGTATCTTAGAGAAAACTTACAAACATATGCAATTTCTAGGTTGTAACAACAACTGGAAGAAAAATAACATTAATCTAGTAAAAAAAAAAAAAAAAAAAAAAAAAACCAAACCAACCCTATCATTGTCAGATCCAAGATAAAACTGTACTTCCAGCAGGTTATGATGAAGTTATAGTATAAAGCAAAGCACTAATATTATTTGCTTTCCCTCAGATCCTTTTTTCTTCTTAGTGGCTTCTGCCTCTACGGTTGCAATATCAGTTATTTCCCAATCTTTTGCACATGGAAAAGGGGGAAGAGGAAATAAAACATCTCTTATTTGCTCATGTTTGGATTTTCAATATTTTTTCCCTTGATAGCTTCTCCTTTGAGCTGTGGCAGTGTCAATTCCCCAGGGGCAGAAATTCAACTCTCAGAAATATGTACGCAGCATACAAATCTCCCTAGTGCTTTCTAATAGTTTGTTAAACTCTGAGAAATGTTATCTATTGAAATACATATATGCATTTCATAAGTCCAAAACCAGGTGCTGCTGCCATCTATACGGAGCCATGGGAGCCACTTATTAGCTTTATAGGAAGAGCCCATTGTTTATGCAAACAGCTGAGTTTGAATAGCTCCTGCCAAGATGAATACCTCACCTATGAACACACACACTTCCATACACATTCCCCAGGAACCATCTTCCACATCTGCATGGTAGGGCGCACACAAGCTATGGCTTTGTGAAGTGTTACAGAAATCGCAGGGCAGACCTGCCTACGGACTTCCAGCTTTGTACACAGCCAAAGAAAGCCCTCTTTGTACATCTATCCAGCCAGCCGATCCCCAAGCCGGAATTCATTCCCGGTGTCACAGAAGGGCAGTTCTGCTTCCATAACCTGCGAAGCTCTGAAGCTTTCTGCCAATTAACGTAAAAGGTGGTGAATTTGTAATGTGGGGTGTGAGAATGCAGCAGTCACTGCAGCGGTCACTAAACACCCAATAATAGAAAGCACTTCTAAGTGCTCCTGATTATAGCTTAATGTATAAGCAATAGTCTGCTGATGGTCAAAAATTAAACGAGGAAAAATCTTCCTCAGTGCATGCCAAAACCCACAGTGAGGCTGATTTTCTGGGCAGACGGTTATTAAATCAGGACTGAAGGTTTGCAGCAGCAAAAGCACTCTGCAGACAATAAATTTCAATTGCAGGCATTGTTCTCAGTTCTCAAAATAAGCTGCCAGCTTCTTTTTGTTTAATTTTTTTTTTCATTTGTGGTAGGTATTTTGTTGGGTTTTTTTTTTTGAAGATAGCTAAGATGCAAACATTAAGCAAAGTGACAGCACCTATATGGCCACAATTCAGCTAACCTCTAAATAACATTTTAACTCTAAACACTGGGCTCTATAAAATTGTGTCAGCAACCATTCCAATGATTGCAGGTCATTTTTCGGTTTGCATAGATACTTCTACCAAGTATAGAACCTGCCTAACCTTCTAGATCTTGTCTCTTTAATTAATTCATTAATTTAGTTGGAAGCCACACTCCACAGACCAGTAATGTGAGCCTTTTATCAACTGAAATTTATGCTGATATTCTTTTGAGAGGTTTTACCAGAAGTTGAAATTATTTAATGAGCATGATTTCATATAACTTCATATTTTATCATTAGAAATGAATGGTAGAACTCCAAATTCTTTGCACCATTTATAAGCCATTAGGTAGAAACAGCAGATCATGTCAATGCCTTTTGCTTTGCTCACCTGCAAAAAAAGCCCTTACGAGCTACACATCTAAAAGCATTTACTTCTACAACAGAAATCATTTCTAAGACACTCATTCTGAGCCCAAACTGATAAATTTAACGAAGCAGATCTCTGCACAGCACTGGAGGAAGAGTTCACAGCACCAGTGAAAGTATCATAGCAGAAGCACCAAACACAATGCCATTAACAGCACTAAAAGTTCAGAGCAGCCATTAATTCTCAACTTCCAGGCCTTGGCCATTTGAAAGCAACATTCATAGAATAAATAAATCTTCAATGCCTTGCTAGTTCATTGGCCTTTATATATAACCTTGACTGACAACACACTTCTCATTAACATACAATATGCAAACTAGACACAGGGACAGACAATGCCTGTGGAGCACTCTAACTCACCCAATTGAAGTGCAATGTCTGCATCAGGTACTATAAATACCAATCTGATTTTTTACTTTTTTTTTTTTTAAATCAGCCTCTTTCAAACAAAACATAGTGACTACAAGAGCTATGGCTTGGGCTGAGATTTTGCAGAAAGTGTTTGCATCAATGCAAAGGGATCAGAATCGCATGTTCCAAAGCGTGCGTTTCAATTCAAAAGGTGCTTGGAATTTTAATGGAAATTTGGTTGAAGCACATGACAGCAAGTGCTAAAATGCTACCAAAGATCATGCTTTTGTTTAAAGATAGAACTCAATGGAATAAAGAATATGGCTGTTTCACATTGGTTTTAATAAAAGAGCTATCAGAGCCAGCTATACAGACCAGAACAACAGGATCTTCTGAACCATCACGCCTGCAGCCCATAACATAAATTGAGATGCTAAGTAAGTAAGGCATGCATTATGTGTTTTCTGGATGTTTTATCTTCCTTTACATCAATTTTACATAGTGTTGTGACAGAAAAAGGTCAAGTCACATGATTTCAATGAAATCAGGATTAAAGTCGTTTATTGATTTATTAATGGTATGTAATTAACTGGCAATCAGTGAGCTTTACATTCAGGATCAACAACAGCAAAACGGATAAACCAAAATACTAGGCACTTACAAAATGACAGGAAATGATTACCAATTTTCTAATCACCTTTTATTGTTAACTCCAAAATCTCTAATCTTCATGACCACGCTCATACTTGTGTTCACAATCACAACTCTCATACGGGCACATGCACCCTCTTTGGCAGATGTAGGGCCTCCAGCTCCACCTCTCCTGCTTTCCAGTAACTTACAGGAGCAAACAAGCCCTCACAACCAGGTACAAGTCCTCGAGGTGGGTCTCATGTTCCTCTCTGCTGCTACCCAGGCTATGTTGCTATGAGGGGGTCATGCTGACTTCCTACAAGCTACATGTACTATATCTATTTACAATGGGGCAGGAGATGTGATAAATGAACTGAAGTTAAAAGGTTGAGTTCATCCACACTGCAGCAATAGTTATAATCAAGAACATAACCATTAGGTATCAAGAGTAAGTTAATAAGAACAAATATCACAGTGATAAAGCTTTAAAGTTGGGCATTTCACAACATGAATTAACATGGATTCATCATAGGATATTTTATTTTAAAAACTCATATCAGAAGAATTGTCAAAACACAGGTATAAAAGACAATACAGAAGAAACATGTTTTCTGGATTTGGGAGTTATCAGAGCTTCCCAGAATTGACACAGTGTGGCCATGCAATGAAAAGAAAACTTTCATTTGCCACAGATGACTTTCTAACTGGATGCCCTTTGGTCCTGCACTGTTAACATGCCCCAATGAATACTTGCAGCCTTTGCAGAAAATATTGCTTATTCTTCAAAACAAAGGGCATTGAATTTGCTATTTTGCCTGAAAACTCCTCAAACAAGCATCAATAATAAGATCAGAAAGATGAGAACAATGATGCCAACCACCTCAGTGCAAATGGTAGCTCAAAACACAATCAACAGGGCAAAGGAAGGACCTGAAGATAATTACAAAGGTCAGTCATTAGGTTAGTTACATGCATTTAAAATATTTTCATGTATTTTGTGTCATAAGAGTGCATAGTTTAAGATGAAAAGTTACAAATAAGAAAGAAACATAGAAGTCCACTTTCAGAAGCCACAGCTCTTAAAGCAGTGTTACTCCTCCATAGGTTTCGCAGGCAGGAGTAAGCAACATGAGGTTTCAAAACCAACTGAAGAAACACCACCTTCCCTGTGCACAACCTGTGTGGGAATCTGAGCATCCAACCAATTTTGAGGATCCTGGAGATTACAAGACAGGGTTCATTTCTGACTGCGCTGTTAAGTGGTTCAGGCTCTACTGATGTCTCACTGGAGACACCTGGTCCCCCCTCACCTATTACTACTGTCCTATATCTATTTGGAAAGACCACCACTGCAAACAGATACAGAACTCCCTTGTTCTGAAAATCACAATTTACCATCCACTCTCATCTTAAGAGTATGCAGCCTCCAATCATTAAGGTACAGCCTCTAGCCAATCCTCCTTCCTGCCATGTGGGATTTGGGGTCCATTGTGTGGTGACTCAGTGTCCTGACCAGGGCACACCTCCTACCAGGATGGCCAATATCACCCTCAGCTCTAGCACAGCACCAGGCACTCCTCATGACCTGGGACCTGGATTGTCACATTTTCCATTTGGATGCTTGGTTTAGGGAACATGCTCTGGGACTCAACACTATCAGCACCATGTGGTCTTGTATCATCTTTAAGAATACTGCTAGGTCCACTGGCAGTCCCTTACCTGGGGGACTGACATGTAAGCAGCTGATTTAACAGTTCAGTTCCCTGAGCATCTTCATAGTTAAATAACTTGGCACCTTCTACACCATCACACCTCTCCAAAAAAATAATATCTACATTTCATAGTGAAATTAGAATATAATAGATGATCATTCTTGACTCCCAGAGATATCATTATCTGTACCAGTGTAAATCCACTCACACACAGTGTACCTATAAGCCTCAGGGAGAGAAAAAAATTGTACACACTCAGCGTTGGCAGTTTCAGCCTTGTTCTCCCTAATCTCCCATTTCCCAATTGGCAAAATATCACTTTTTCTCATTGAGCAAACTCATTAGTCTTTCTGAAACATTTATATATTACAGTAGTGATTGACACTGAAATACCTAAGAATAAATTAATAATTACCTGTTCAGCATACAGTGTGAATAGAGCACACAGTATACACACACACACTGATGAAAATTAAGATAAATATGCAACAGGTACTATTCATTGAGCACAAAGAGACACTCTTGGATGCTTACATTCAAACAGCTATTTAAACGTGGACTTGCCTAGGTCCAGGTCTTGTCACAGTATGCTGGGGAACCTCGTCCACTGACTCACAACCTCTCCCAGGTGATGAAACCAAATGGCAGTTCCTGCTCCCACTCAGGCCCAAAATAAGCAACTTCTGAATGGTAGATAATAAATATCACTTGTGACATCATCCTAAAGGGTAAGAAGCGATTTATATTTATATGACTAGACACAGAGGACAAATATGACCTATGGGAATATGCTAAATGTCTTCATGTGAAAACCAGGACTCTAATATTTACAGAAAACTTGTCTCTCTGAAAGATATTTTCTTGAAGCCCAAATGGTATCAACATACACATCTGCTAACATTTGTGTTAGGTAACTACATTTGCATACCTGATCATCTTTCAAAAGGGCAAATGCCTTGGTTTCATCAAAAATACAAACATACCTCAAAGAAAAAAAAAAAAAAAAAGTTTTTTAAAGTACAAGATTATAAATCTACTGAACTGCCTTGAAAGCCAGGAATATAAGAAATTGATTCCTAATACTCTCTGTGGTTTTGAAACAAAGAAATATCACTATCTCTAGCTTTTTAATTTAAGTGGGCTTTGCAGATTTATTTACATTGGCAGACAAGTGGATTTAGACCGTGGTGTACACCTAATAAGTAAACATCTCTTAGGAAGAAAGCACATCACTAGTGAACAAAGTGGATTTGGGAACTGTTTAACTGTGTTTCTTCTCTGTACTCATCACCCAGGGCATCTATTTCACTTTACATTGTTTATTTCAATTTCTACTTCTGAGAATTTTAAACCTTGACAACCAGAAGTTACAGAACCTGACCTCCAACCAAATTCTCAGAAGAGTGGTGTTCACATCCAACATGAATGAGGAATCCAAGTTAAAGTCCAAGCAATGCTAACTATTGAATGAAATGCTTCCAAGTTCTGGTCTTGATGCTGAGCCATTACTAGTAGCTCAGCACACAAACATTCCTCTGATAGAGACTGCCTTTTGAGATAGTTTGGTAAGAAAATTGTTCTGTTTAGATCATTTTATGTTAGTAGGGTGAATGCACCAACAACCACGACTGAGTTACATATACTATTGAAGACTGTCAAAATTCTGAGTTTGAGCAGCAGTATATTTGGTTGTGCTGGGTTTTTTGGTTACTGTTTTAGTTTGTTGGGTGTTTTTTTTTGTAATTGCTGGTGGCTTGTTGTAGTTGTTGTTTTTAACTGAGATTGACCTTAATTACCAGAATTAAGCTCTATGAATTATAAAAGCTTTCTGACAATCAAAATAATTCCCCTAAATTTCAACCACTCTTAATGAATAGCTTAGAAGCTGGGAGAAAAGTGTCAGTATTGTAACCCAATGAAAATGAGAGCAAATGCTCCCAAGACTCTTTACTGCTTGTATATTCTTCACTTGATTCATTGTCAGTAAATGAATCTCTTCACTTTCCAATAGGCAATTCTGGGCAACTGTTCACTTCCAATGATTAAGTAATTTCATAAACTAGAAAACAAGTACTCAAGGGTTTTCTTATTTTGTTGGGGGGGCGCCCGCCCCCCCCAACAGCGAGCAGTGAGAGTGAGAATAAGGAAGACAAATGGAATGAGAAATAACAGAGTACAGAACAACATCACAGATACTGCAAGCTTAATCTGCAGAATACAAAGGACATCTCCAAGTAGAAGCACCAACTCTCACAAGATTTGCCCAACGTTTTGAGAAAAGTCAGCTCCGAAACCATAAAACAAGATAGAAGAAATATCTTAAATGATCTGAAAACTCTTCTAAGATAAGCAATAGAGAAAACAGGAAAAGATCTGAAAATAAGTTTTCTATTTTGCCCTTGACTTTTCTGCTCTTGACTTCTCCGGCCCATTAAGTTACATCTTGCCTTTGCCTTTTCTATACTGATAGCAAACTAGCGTGATATTATCAAGTTTCTTTTCCCTCGCCTGTATTTTCTGCAAACCCAGTTATTAATGCTCACTTGAATTAATCCTCCTTTCTCCTCTGATTATTCTTCAAATTGCTATTTGTAAAGCATATGAAGGTTGGACGATTTTTGCTGTTAATGTTTTCACTAAGCATATGGGAAATGTATCTGCATTTCCTCAGCTATGCAGTTTTTTTACTTGCAGAACATTTCCACAGAGGGAAGATGGAGGGACAGCAGGCAGGACAGAGCAAGATAAGCTCCCTAAACTCTGTGCATCTCTCTTGAAATTCAGGATGAAATCACAACACCACTGCACGTTCCTCTACATGCACTTAATATGACGTTAAGGTGACTGTTTGAAACCAAATACAGCTTAGAAGCTCCAGAATACTGCTGTAAAGAATTTGCTAAAAATTTAGTGTACTACTAAATAGTGCCACATAACATTTTAACAGGTTTCCATCACTTTTCTTTCATTTTCCACTATCCCAAATAAGATATTACATGCAGCATAATTTTATTCATTTTACATAACAACAAACTTTGAGGACACAGGTGGACAATTTAATACATCTACTGTCTTTTTTGAAAAATCTCCCATTTCAGTACTAGGATTCAAGTAGAGATGGAGCTTCCAGTAGATTTGAAGGCATCAGTAGTGAAACAATATAATTCTTCAATTATAAAAGGAATTTTTGTCTGTTGGCATTATGAAGACTTTGGCATAAAAGCACAATATTTTACATTTTAAAAGCTGTTATTAATTCAATACAAGGCCAAGAGCTCACTAGCAATACACTCATCTTTCCCTACTTTCCTCAAAATCCATATGATGAAAATACAAGCTGGTTTCCTTCAGTAGCCACAAACATTTTCAGATAACTACATACTGTTAGTCAAACTGACAATCACCGACTCTGGTACAGCCATTAATTTATGACATCTGCTATTCACAGAAAAGAAGAACAAAGCACGAATCATGTCAGCCGTGGATGCTTTATTTCAAGATGTTTAAACTTTATCAGCAAAAATGCTCAGACTTATTTTCAGAGAGAAAAATAGCAGGTTGTGTGTTAAGTGTACATAAAACAATTAGCTAAAGAAAGCAAATTCATTCTAGTAGGAACTCCACTAGCCAACCACTCTGCCAAAGATTTATTCTACCATTTTGTAAGTATATGTGTTCCCTCTACAGAGTGCAACAATTGGCACTGTATAGTGGCCTATGCACACATAATGTACTACTTTCAACATATACCAACTTGAAAAAGCAGCAATAGAAGAATGCTTAGTGACTTCACTGTCAAGATGAAGTTAAACCTCGCATGTACAAAAACTGTCTACAGCTTTTGGTTTAAGCTTCAGACACGTAGGTTCATTAGAAAAAAAGATTTATAGTACTTTCTTCATACCTTGTCAGTTCAATTAATTCTGTTTGAAAAATTGAGAACACCAGACTATAGAACTCTTTAATTTTTTAAAGTATTAAGTAATGCAACAGATCACAAATTTGATCTGAATTATGAGACATTCTCTCATCCCACTATGAGACCACCCTTTGGGCTATCTGCTTCATAAAATTATTTCTATATCTTTGCACGTGTATCATTTTTAAAAGTAAACCTGTAGTTCCAAATAACAACATAAAACGCTGAAGTGTTATGAACAGAATCTATGTCAATTTTCTTCAATTTCTTTAGCTGAGATTTAAGGCTATATGCCAAAACCACTGAACATCAGAAAGACTGAATTAGGATTTCCATTAAATTAAATTGTAACTTACAGCATCATGAAGAACAGACATTCTCCAAATGATTACTCTTCTTTACTTAGTACTTACTCATAAAACTTTCATGTGTAAAAAGAAGGATGATATACATTGGAGAAATTAACTTAGTTGCGAAATCATCAGATAACCACAGGGCAAAACTGAAAAGACATTTTTGGTGTGTTTGTTTTATATAGTTTTCTGAACTCTTGTTACTGTGTCCAAGACAAAAGACATTTAAAATATTTAGTTTTGGGAAACTGCTTCTCTTCAGCTGGTTGAGATGCTCTACAGCACTGCTGCCATGAATTCAACAGGAAATCAAACAACTACTTGAGTTTCAAAGTTGATTATTTTGCTTCCTATTCTAGTTCCACAATACACACATTCTAGTGTCTCTTTTTTCTTCCAACTACTAGACTCACAGGCGATTTTCCAAGTAGGGCATTGTAGGTGAAGCACCCACAATGCACATCTGCAGTCATCTCATATACCCTACTCCAGAAACACATCAAATAGTGCAAAGGCTTCCCAGAATTATCCTGAGGCTGCTGGTACCAACTACTTAACTGTCAACCACTGCGTATTGCTAGAAATCTTGTTTAATTTTCTAGGCTACGTTCGGAAATGTTTTGTACCAATTCAGTTAACAACTTCCATCTTAAAATGGCCTAAAAATAGTCTCTAGAAACGTAGCAGACCGTATTTTCCGTGGGCTGAATTTTAGCTTGCCACCAACAATTACAATATTTTCCCTAAGATGATGTTAACACAACTATCCCTTCAAGAGGATGCTGGTGTAGGGCTCGAGACACAAGGAGGCAGTAGCACAGCTCTCTCTGTGAAGGGGTCACAGAGAGACTATATCCTATGGTGACTTAACAGTGTGTAACTGTAGAAGACTGAAATCCCAGATGGATGCCAAAAGGATGTGTTAAATGGTTGTTGGTTTTTGTTTTTTTTTTCAGGCAATGAGAATGCATTAATATACAGACTCAGTACACACTGTATACCGTAGCCTAAATCATATACCTAACATGTGGAAATAAGGCTAAGCACTGAGTTCTGAAAGCCTTCAAACCCCATTTAGAGAACGTGGACAGTGAAGATGGATGTTGGTGTATGTTGGAGCATACACCAAGTAAGAGTACACCTTAACCTTATAGCAAAATTGCAGTGATGTTGTGCATCAGCGTGCTCTTCTTCAGAATGTGAATTTGTTTCATAGGATCCCCATCCCTTAGTTACGGTCTTCAGCTATGTATTCTGCTTAGAAATAGAAATATTTGGGTTTGAAGTTTATTTTTCCTATTTAAAAAGACAACATCTCTAGAAACAACCAAAACACTATGACAAAAAAATGCCTGAAAACTTTGAAACAGATCAAACGTACAGTGTTTGATCTAATTTGTTTTAAAAGCCAGTATTGAAATATTTAACATACTTTGCTCCCACGTAAGAAAATTATTGTGCAATTTCCCCCTTTCCCCCAACCCTGAAAACTCTCTTTGATAGTTACTCCTGCTTTCTTTCCTGTAAAAAGCATCCTAGATCTAAATCAACAAAATTACAATTGTGGAGCAATACTCTGTTCTGTGTTAAGCTGAGTTCACTTAACCTCATCATCAAAACGCACAATACAGGACAGTATTTGCTCTTGTTTTTGTAGGAAATTAATATTCTGACAAGGTGCAGTTTGCATGTGACTGAAATCACAAGCGATATCATCAACAGTAAAATAAATCATGTTTCATACTAAGACATCATGGCTTTTTTCAGATGAAAATTATCCTTGAAAACAGACATAAAACATAATCAAACGGACCAAGGAAAGAATAAAGGAAAATCTCAGAAGGGTTTAAGTATTGAGATAAAAGACCTATAAAACAACTTAGGATACTGAAAGAAATACACTTCAATAAGAATAGAGAGAGATACTGAAGCAGAGTAATATTTTTGTGCTCAAGAGTCCATGCTTTTTCCTTACTCTGATCCCCAGTAAAACCAGAAAGAACTTAGAAAAATGTGTACTAGAAAAGCAATACTGAAATATGCAATAAATGTGATAGGAGAAAGCTGAAGATTGCAGCCAAACTCACTGTGTGATGACGTATCTCATGTATTTCATACCTTTCTATTACAACAATACACAAGGAATTTTAATATTTTACATAGGTGTTTTACAAAAACTTCATTGCTAAAGCAAGAATTACAACATGAAAAAAAAAATTTACTAGTAGCTTAATAGTAAACAAAATAGAGGATATTTAGACTAGATGTTTGAGGGAAGTTCTTTATTCAGAGGGCAGTGAGACCCTTGCACTGCTGCCCAGAGAAGCTGCTGATGCCCCATCCCAGGTGCTCAAAGCCAGGTTGGATGGGGCTCTGGGCAGCCTGAGCTGGTGGGTGTCAACCAGCCCATGGCAGGGGGTTGGAAGTGGATGATCTTTAAGGTTACCCAAGCCATTCTATGATTCTCTGAAATCTTTATATACACAAGTCACCAATGAGATCACACTGTATCACAATCATGTAACGTACAGCCACAGCAAGTTTCCATTGTTTTGTCTAAAGCTTCGGTTTAAAAAACTCTTCCTGGATGACCTTAAAATCAGAGCCTAGTTCTCCAAGCCCCTGGGCAACAGCCGTTTCACACTGGAAGAAGGAGGAGACCAGCTGAAAGTAACAAGCATTGCTGAAATCATTTCGTAGTCAGATATCTGAATGGCACTCATGAGATTGCTGGGTATAGAGCTGAGCACCCACCACGTGGATGGTGCCCAGCATTAGCTGGTGCCATGCCCATGCTGTTTGCTGCATGGAACTTTCAGCCTCAGGATCTAACAGCATTCTAGTATCAAATGTCTTATTTTGCCCAACTGAAGACAAACATTCACAAAATAATTATCTGGGGATTACTTGGGTCGATACACCTTTCAGGACACTGAATTTAAATGTTTATGGACTAGTTTAAAATAGTTTGGACAAATATATTAGTAAAATTAGGAAAAATTTACAAACCCAAAGCTGTAACTGAATCCACTTGGACAATGCCAAAAAGGAATAGTTAAATCCCATAATCAACAGGTGTAAGCAGTCAAACTTTATACAAGCCTGTACCAGTCCTATTATGGAGGAGACTCCATGGGACTGAAAACTGAAAACAATGATGAAAGACAGACTGCGCCAAGACTGGGTCATGAGCAGCACTCTTCAACCTGGCACAAGAAAAAGTAATGGAAATTTCTTATTTGGATAAACCACATCTGTCCAGCACTTTGACAGAATTAACAATGATAAGTAAGGTCTGTTGCTGCCACTGAGGCATGTTGATACGAATCTGGTTATTTGCATGATTATAAGCCAGTCATTTTTATAAATATTTTATGAGAAATAGCATGTTCATAAGACTAAAACTCTAAGCTTTTGAAAGACATAGCTCTTTTCTGACTGCATTATAAGCTTATGATCTGATTTATACCAGTATCTCCACTGATTGCGACAGGATGGTCCAAATGAGCAAGGATGACAAAACAGTACCCTACAGACATACACAGCACACCCTTGCAAATGACATACAAACAAGAAGTTCTGTCTGGATATCTGTTCACACTTTTGAGTGCATATTTACCCACATGCAATGAAGACGAGGTCAGAGATAACCAAACTAGCGCATTTATACAGCACCATGCAGAGATATTAGCTGAGGTCTCAAAGAGAATATAACCTCGTTAGAGCAGCATTGTGCTTGGGTTAATTAGACCTGCCTCTCAAGCAAGGCTAATTATTCCCAGTACAGCACCACACTGATAATGCTCTGCTGGTTCCGGAGCCAGGTTATTCAGCAATAACTCAACCCAACACTGTACTCAAAATTGTAAACCAAATGGTTAAAAAATTGAAGCGTTATTCCAAGACAGCAGCAAGATGCACTGCACCATCTCACTATATCTACCAGGGACATCAAGATGAAAGATTAACATGTCTATACACAGAAATTGTCTTTAAATGGGAAATTCCACCACTAGCCCAACAGCTGTGCTACATAGAAAAGCTGGGAGGAAGGGAACAAATTGCTGAGGACTGATAGATCCTAAAGAAAAAAAAGAAAGAAAATGTGAGAAAATGCTAGAGGGAGGTTCAAGACTTCTACTTAAAGACCAGCTTTGAGTTAAAGCTAGAGAAAAGCAAAAGGTTTCATATTCTGTTGGCGAAGTAGGTCTCAAATACTTTTAAGTATAAATCAGAGTTCCTGTGATGAGGTCTTTAGCATTATTGCAGAACTGAGTGTGGCTTTGTTTTTACACCACTCTAACAAGCAGCCTAGCTGCAAGAACGAAGGTATGACAAACCATACTGGATGTGAGCCTTGCATTGCTGCCACACTTCCGCCATGAGACTGAATGGCCAAGAGCCTTCCATTAAAAATGATGTTTGCTTCCAGATCTTACAAGGCCATTTAATACCAGATCTATTTTCAATACAAACTCTAACAGGAAACGTGAAATAACAGAAATATATACTAACATTTTAAGCCATCAGTATATTGTAACCACTTTTCCAACAGCTTATTCCATAAAATTCCAATAGAATTAACAATTGATTTTGTTGAGGGGAGCAGAGGAACAAGACAGAAAGACCTCATTCATTTAAAAGTCAATCTACATTTGTGGTTACCAGGCTGTAAATGAGCACCTATTCTGAAAGAGCATGAACGGAGAGTTCTTTGGGGGTTTTGTTCAACACCTGCCTCATACAACATCTACTGGCCCAAAATTCACATACTGAGCAGAATGGTAATAAAACAAGTGACTAGAATATTTGGATTAATTTGCTCCCATTCCTTGCCGCTGCACATTCTGTCAGGAAATTGCAGGTATATATGTATATGTGTATTACTAAGCATGGAAGAACATTCATATCATAGCCCACATCTTTTCTCATCACACAGTTCAGATCCTATACCAATACCCAACACACCACATTTTAATTCCAACACAAGAGGGAAAATCCATGAATTCCAACAGGTGTTGGACTACTGAAAATTCACCTACTTGGCTCTAACAGCCTTAAAAAGCGTGAAATTTTAGGCAAGAGGAAATAGTGATTTAGGGAAGAGGGGGAAAGGGAATCTTGCTCAAAACTAAATAAATCATAAAGGGCGCACACACACACACACACACAAAAACAGTCTGTAGAAAAAAATGCTGATAGCAACTGAACATTTCATCTTTAACTTGCATATCCATTTTCCACTCCATTTTCAGAAATATCGTTATCTATTCTGTACAAGCTGACAAAATGAAAGGTTTTAGTAACTCAAAGCTTATCCCATCCAACCTCTGCACTTGTATGCTGCTTAATGTGCTCGTGCCTGATTGTTTCTGATAAAAAGATATAGTATATCTCACTAAAGCTGGTGATGTGCCAAATGCTCGGTGACGCAGTGACAAATAGCCTTCTCGATTCCTGACAAAATACTCCCTCTGCTGTACAATGCACACCGTTACATAAAACTCAATGCACATATATGCATATTTCAACTACAAAGAGCTCACACATACAGACAGCTTTATATAAACAGACAAGCAATTCTCTCTTCCAGATTTGTTCCGAATGGCTTCGCTGAAAATCAAGTATCATCTGCATCCACCAAATATAAAGTTATTTGTGAGTTAACTCAAATGAAGAGCATGACAGTGTGGAAGTATAAATATATAGCAGGTACCTGAACTCGAAGACTATAACATTTTAAAATGATTTAGTTCAATTTGTAGCAAATATTAGAAAATAAAGGCTCACATTCCTTGTTCAGACACGACTCTTAATATGAGGAATACAGAACCAAAATTACAAAACTATTCAGCCATAGTTTTGATTGTATTTTTCTGGTACCATCACATAGTCAGCATATGCTTTTATTCTGAACTGCTCTGTGCCTCTATAGCTTCATCATGATTCTGTGGGAAACAGTTAAGATGTGTAACAAGGCCAAAAAGACTAAAATTTCTGATGAGCTAGAAAAAAATCATAGAATCATGCAAGTTAGAAAGCAACTGTAAAGGTCACCTCATCCAACTCCCCTGCAGTGAACAGGGGACACGTACAGCTCTATCAGGTGCTCAGAGCCCTGTTCAGCCTGACCATGAGTGTCTACTGGGACAGGCATCCACCATCTTCTCCATACAATCTGTGCCAGTTCCTCACCACACTTATCATAAAAAACATTTCCCTTATATTTAGTCTAAATCTCCTTCTTTTAGTTTGAAACCATTTCCCATTGTCATATTGCAAGGGGAAGCATTTCAACTGAAGCTTTGCATCTATAAATGATGTAATCCCAGCTGCATAAGAAGCCTCAGAAAACCAAATGCATTCAAAAGACCGGGTCTGGAAGAAGCCACAGCAGTTGGGTATAATACAACAGAATAAAGTACCCCATGTAGAACCAGATTGATCTGTAGTATGTGAACTCCTGGAGTGGAGTTCAGAATCTCTGCACCAACAAATAGGGAACGGTCTCTCCAAGTTTACATCACAAATCTATTTTAATATCCAGTGCATACAGCCTCCTCTCTTGCCTGGAAAGGTGAACACATGTAGGCAGAGCACCAAAGGATGTAACAAGACAAAATTGAACGCTACTACCCATAAACAGAGGCTTAATTTTTTTAATGAAAATAAGCTTTTTTGAAGTGTGGAGGTTATTTTGGTACTTAGCTCCCCAGTCTCACAGAAATTTGTTCAAGAAAGCAGTAGTTGAGAAATAAAATCATATGCATCTGACATTCTCATTATTTGGGGATAGGGAGATATATGTATGATAGAATTGCTCAGGTTGGAAAAGATCTCAAAGATCATCGAGACCAACCACAATCTAACTATACTACCTTAACTAACAACCCTCTACTAATAAATATGCTATGTATATGCTACATATGTTTGGAGATGTTAATAAATTTAAGTCCTTAGGTCTGATTTAAGATTTAGTATCATTACACACTAGACGAGTAAAAATTCAAATTTTATCCAGATGTCAGGAAGACCATACACAGAAGTTGGCTATTCAGAGGAAAAGGAATGAAAATAGAAAAGACAACAATGCCGTCTTCTCTGGAGATACAAAAACACAGGAGATTTTCCCTCCAGAAATCCTATTAAAAACGCTGTTTTTAAAGCAGAAGTGAAGATTAATTACTCCTACTGAAATACCAACGAACTAAGTTGGTATGCTGCAGGCAGAACAAGGCTGAGCCCAGCACCACGCTGCAGGCGATCAGCCCCTTGCACTGCATCCGTACTGCCACCGGATGGCAGAAACAACACCCGATTATTTCGGTGGCTTTGCAAACTCCCAAGATGCTGCAGAAAGGCAATGCCAGGTGCATCTCCCGCTGCTCTGCTGCATTTGCAGAGCGAATGCCGAGGACATGCAGGAATGCACACAGCAGTGCAAAGCCTTAAACGAAAAAAAAAAAAAAAAAAAAAAAATTGGTGTAGTTGTAGTGCTCATTTCCACCTGACAGTTTCCTAACAGCAACAACAGTTTATGTCTTGCTGGAAAAAAAAAAAAAATAGAAAGAAGAAAAAAAGAATCAGCTGAATTTGGGGGTTTGTTCATTCAGCTTTTTGGACAAGAAGAGATTTGTGCTTTTCCTCAGCAATGAGATTTGCAAGACTGCAGACACTGCCTCCATTTTTCTGCAAGATCAACATGATAGGAAGTTTGGGAGGGGAACGTGTGGAAAGTTTCTCAACTGTAGAAGCTCAGAAAATAATCATAACTTTGTTTCTTTAACCAAGGATTATTCTATTGGATTTATATCATTTGTGGGTTGCGATCAAGCTGATGAGAGTAGGTTTTAAACACAGATTCTACTAAAGATTTGAGTCCCAGGACAGGAATATTACAAGATTTAATCTCAGCACTTTTGATCCTCACTGAAAACACAAAACCTCTTTTTATGAAGCCAGGTAGTTTTAGTATGTTTTCTGAAACAACCATTGAGATGCACCTCTCTTTCTTATAATAGTGGATTTGATAATTACCTTTCTTCTTTGTTCCCTTCCTATAAAAAAATGAAGACTTCCCAAATTAAAATTACTCTCTTTCCTACTGGGAAAAAAAAAAAGGCAAAACAAAACAAAAAAAGTAACTGACACTGGCCTCAGTAACTGACAGAGGCCTCTTGCAAAATAAATAAATAAATGAATAAAACAACTGTCTATTTTAGGTAATCCAAAGAGACAGAAATGCTTTACTACTAAACTGGAGAAAAACATTAAGCATGCTCCTGGTCCTATCCTCTGCTCAGTATTTGTAATGAAGCACCTTCCCTGCCCCTTCACAAGGCTCACTAGATATTTGCAGCTGGTAGTAGGAACCTTTTCTCCTAGCAGAGCTGCTGATTTCTGAGTCTATCCACCTGGAATTAATGGAAGCCAATAGCCTCTGGAGCAGCTTTTACCTTTCATGACTACTACACATTTCCTTTCGTTTCTATCTTGGAAAACACCACGTGCTGCTCTCTGCTTTAATAAGGCACAGCTTAACAGAGTTGAAGCAGCCTTAAATTCATTATGGTGTCATCCATCCCTTCCACTGACATCTCATGGCAGCTCCACCTTTAGCAGCACCTTTAGGAATGATACATGGCTGCAATTTTCTTCCATCTGCTAAGACTGCCAGCGTAGCAGCAGGAGCCAGGGGACTTGCTGTTGTTGACGATACTTTTGATGGTAGCACCTTTACACCTTTAACACATACAGCACAATTTGACAGTGCGTCAGGGAAGTACCAGGTTTTGACCTGCTCTGCATTTGTGTCTACAGCCATGTATTTATTTTGCACAGCCCAATGCACCGCTGAGAACCTATTGATTTTTCAGCAGGGTAAGCCCCAGCTTTCTTCCTTAACTGGGCTTGAAAGTTGTTGCTTTCAGATAAGCAAATGCATCCGAGACACACCATCACTGTTCAGTGTTTTGTTAATAAATGATAGCACATTTTGCTTGGCTTTCTCAGAAATGTCTGTTTTGCTTCAATGGATTATGGACGTACGCAGACTGGCACCGTGAACTTTTTCCCCTTCTTTCTGTCCGTGAACCTTAGCAACTGCACAATTACCCTAAAAGCAAGTCAGAGCCTACATGCTAGCTTTAGAAACAGAACCTCTTCAAACTGCTTCTTAGTCATGTTTTATTCATAATTAAGCGATCACTTTACATTTGCATTTGAGCAGTCTCACATGCTTCCTAATGGTTGCACAATTGAAATGCCTTGCTTTTCTGTTACCTGCCATTGATTGCTTTCAAGCGTTTAATTTATTTTATGATTGAGAATGCAGATCATAATATTAAATATGTTTTCATGTTCAGTCTGGTGTAAATTCATGCTAAAAATAAACATGAAAGGCTTAACATAATAAGCAAAGCATCAGAAGAGTACATCACAGTCCAGAGCAGCTATATTGAAATAACTGTATCATGAGCATGGATGAAGGAAGAGCAATTGCAGCATCTCTTTTCCGAGTTATCACATACACATTCTTTTTTTCCTAATACGCGAATCAAAAATAATTCAGAGTCCTTCTGTCTTCACGGGTGAGCAAACAATCACTTTGAAGTGAATCTCCAAACATCAGGGCATTTCATTTCACAAAGAGTAAATATGTCAGTAAAGTTCTACACCATTATGAGATTGGGGAAAATATACTGCTTTATAGTGTGATAAAGCAGCTCAACGCCCATCAGTCCAGTTCCAGCTTTCATTTTTCTGTATGAGAAACACAAAAAACTCCCCTAATTGTTTTCTCCATATTAGATTTGTTCTGCACGTACCTCACCTCTTGCTGTAAAGTAGAAAAGATTGGTTGTCACCCGCAAGACAGAAGGTAGGGGCCTGCTGCATTCCCCCACTACTACATGGCTTGTCATGGGTCTCCCCCAACCCTCATCGCTCTGAAAGACCATTCGTTTTTAATTAACTCATCAACATGAGATATAAACTCTGTCTGTTCATTTTTGGACACGCTGCAAAAGATGTAATTGGCATAAAATGCAGGAGGAAGTTTGGGAGAGGTATCCCATAAATGCATTTCATATCAAATCCTGCATACCTCACACTGAAATTATCTTCAAATAACTTGACAAGAAAAATATTGCTAATAGTTACATATGAATCCTGCAAGAAAATAATCTTGCACTATCAGTCTGTTGCAAAACTTCACATCACAGTTGGCTTCTCAATGATTAGCAGTGGGTTTCAGGGAAAGTATTCTTGAAAGGTTATTAGTATCGTGGTGTTTGAATACAGGAGAAGAACTGTATCTGTCTCTACATTCAAGTAAATACTGGACTACATTCACAATGTAAAAGCCATTCTAATAATTACAGTGGTCAGTGATTCTGACTTCAGAACACAAGATGGCAGCCTCCAAAAGGGAATAGGAATTTGTCCCAAATCACTTCCTGGAACACCTTCAAATGGTACCCCAGACTTTTAATAAAGACCCTGTGTCTTGAACTGCAACTGTTTAAAAAACCTGATCATATTTTTTCTTAAGGATTAATCACTGAAATCATGAATAAAAGCAAAAAATAAAATAAAATAAAATCGACAAACATAAGAAATATAAGATCTATTTCATTAAGAGAAAAAAAAGGCACATTAAAAGTAGGTTATGGGAAATATTTATTTTTTTATATATGACTTCTCAGAAGACCATGCTTTCAGTACAAAATGCAGACTGCTATTCCACAACTAGAATTTATAAGCAAAACTCCATAATACATAATACAAAAGGTCATCCAAGGACTAGTCTTCCTTTACTATACAAAAATAAATGAAGTGAAAGCTTCTTCCCATAACGGAATGTGCACATGACTGAATCGTGATTTACAGACGAGCAGCCAAAAGACAGATTTCAGTCACAAACACCAGACCATACTAATCCTCAGTAAGCTTCCCTGACATTGCAGGTTACCTGAAACTGTACTAAGCAGAGATTTAGCATGATTTACTTTCCTTCTTAGACAATATATGCACATGGTTTGCATGCAAATAGAAACGTAAATTCCCGGATGGGATTCACCTTCTGCAACTTTTACCTACAAAAGCCGTAGAAAACTCCTTCTGATTCTCAGAAAGCAGAAAAAAAAAATAAGCTATGGATATCACACGAAAATTCTGGGAAAACTGAAACTGAAAGGATATTTTTTCAGCATTATTATGACTCTATCATGGGTTGCATATGAGAGCCCACAACAAAAGAAAAAAAACTACTTGTTTAACACTGTTCCATTGACATTCATATCACAATAGTAATAATGACCCTGTTATGTCTTAAGTCACAATTTTAAATTATATGTATGACTAATTCAAAATAAAAATAATGTCTTGGTTGTTTTTCATCATTTTAAGCTAAACATATTCTAATGCTAATGAATCTGTGTACTGCAAATAGCTAGTTAACAAAAAATAGACTTTCCACATCAGTGATGAATCGTGCTTTCCGCTCCCTTTGTGATTAAAGCTTTTATATCCCTTTCTTTCCAGATGCAAAGTTCTATTAACCAATAAAATTCTCATTAGAAAGTCCCTATTGCCATCCACTGCCAAGAGAGGAAGCCTGGGCCGGTTTGGGCTAAACATCTAACTCTCTAAGTTGCTAAAATTAGGCACATCAAATCCCATATTCAAAGCTGGTGCATCCAGCTGAATAGCACCTGCTGTGGCAACAGCAAATAAAAATGCCTGTGAGTAGAAAATTACATTTACAGTATTTATTAAGGACTTAGGATCAGAACGGACAACAAAGACACTTCCAACAACAGCCAGTGTCATGTGCTAACCATTTTACCTGGAAGGCTTCTGCACCACCCAAATACTTCCCCACAAGCCATATGACACCTCAAACGCTTTGTAAGATACAAAACCAAAGTGACAAAAAACTTTGATGTCTCACAAAGTTTAAAGGCAATTTAAAGCTGGAGGCTGGCATGCAAGACGAGTGTGTAGGCAGGCAAAATCCTTTACAAGAGCAAGGCCTGAAGGATGCTGCGATGAGAATCGTAACTAATATAACAGATGGCGGAGCGCAGCACACCCTTGTATTCTGGCACACTGCAGTTACTGCCTATCATTTGGTTGCACCTGTGTCTCTCTACTCAAAGATTAAAGTCCCGGGAAGCTGAACATATTTTGCTTCCACTTTCTGTCTCTACCACGCAGTCCTTCCGGCTCTCAACGTTCTGAGGTCTCCACCTAGGCAAGCTAACATCACAGGAAAAACAGAATGCATATTCTGCATATTCAGACAGCCCACCACTCACCTCCGAGCAGGAGCAAAAATCCCAAAGGCTTTCCTACAGGCTACAACTGATTTTGAATGTTTCAGGACCCACTCCCTGTAGGTATTTGACTCTCTACCTTGTGCTTTCTCTCAATATTCCGCTCTATAGTTTAGCTGCAAGGTTTCATTTTTTGTACAAGGAGACCTTTTCCTCTCATCTCCCAGGCTTTTTTTTTTTTTTTTTTCTCCAGACTAAGAACTCCAGTCCCTTCAGCACTTTTCCTTCACATCATCCCTACATTACACCAAACTGATGCCTTCCAGCATCCATGAGAATCCTTTCTCCAAGTAGAAGCTTCACTAGAGCAGCCTGGAGTGGAAGGATTATCTCTCCTACTGCGTAGTACACCCCACATGGTAAGAGTAGCACTTCTTGCTTTACAGGATTGCATTAGGTCACCTCAAGTACTGTGTTCAGTCTTGGGCCCCTCACCAAAAAAAAAAAAAAAAAAAAAAAGACACTGAGGCCCTGGAACGTATCCAGAGAGGGGCAACAAAACTGGTGAGGGGTCTGGAGCACAAGGCTTACGAGGAGCGGCTGAGGGAGCTGGGATTGTTCAGTCTGGAGAAGAGGAGGCTCAGGGGAGACCTCATTGCACTCTACAACTTCCTGAAGGGAGGTTGTGATGAGGAGGGGTTTGGCCTCTTCTCCACAAACAGGATCTGACGAAATGGCGACAAGTTGCACCAGAGGAGGTTTAGGTTGGACATAAGGAAGAACTTTTTCTCTCAGAGGTGGTCAGGCACTGGAATGGCTGCCCAGGGAGGTGGTGGAGTTGCTGTCCCTGGCAGTGTTTCAAGAGGCATCTGGATGAGGAGCTACGAGAGATGGTTTAGTGGCTTGTGGTAGCAGTGGTAGTGGGAGGTCAGTTGGCCTAGATGATCTTGCAGGTCATTTCCAATCTTGTGATTCTATGATTACATTTATTTCAGCTCATTTCTCCACTATTTTTTTCCTCCTAGACCAATATTAATTTCAAGCCTGTTTCTCAAGTATACATATTTCAGCATCTTCCCAGAAATTCAAGCTAAGCTGAGAATGTACCTTTCCCATCTTGCATCCCCATTTATCAAGTTAGCTCTCTGCTACCCTTTATTTCTCCTGGTACACCAGGCCCTCTCTGTGACCGCTCTAGAAGTTCTATTGTCAGATTGGACTGAACAAATTTTACTGCAAACCTCTTAGAAAAAAGATGAGGCAAACTCAAACTATCTCATTTAAATGGTCTCTGTCTTGTGCTTCCTCTCTGCTCCAGCAGAGCTGTTACTACCATGCTGCTTATGTATGCAGAGCTAACCTTTTCTGCAAGCTTAACATTGAGGGATGGAGGACAAAAAACTTGCCTCTCTCCTCTAATCCTTGGTTGTTATCCCTCCAAATGATTATGAAACATCTTTGTCACTGACTGTCAGCACAGCAATGAAGTCCCTAGAGCAAAGCAGGATCAAGTATAAAGAGCAAATAAACATCCTCATCATTCTTCTCATATATTTAACCATTTTATTGCAGTATGGGTTTGTTTGTTTGTTTTTTTAATTCTGGGTTTATTCTTAATGATAGAATGCTTGCAAGTTCAAGAAATACTAAAAATAATAGAAAATATCAACAAAAAAAAAAAAGGCTCTGGATGATCCATAAGAATTTATAGTAGTGCCTGCACACACACCATTCACAGAAGAAAATAAAGGTTAACATGGGCTATTGTTAAATGAGGCTTTTCATGTATAAATCCAGTAAAAATGTAGGAGACAGAATCTGAAGTTGAAGAAGAACCTTGCAGAAAGTGCTGCAGCTTTGATACCAAGAACCAGTCAATACTCCTGAGAAGCACAACAGCTGCTGAAAAGCACATCAACAACTATAAAACATAAACCATGAGCTTGGTCTTGAGAGCACCTCTGCAAATTAATGGATGGAGTGTTCTAGGCGAGATTATTAGCATTGGTCCCTATGAAATACATATATACACACACTAGAACTCATCTTTTCTGCCCTCTTTTCCTACGTAATGGTGTTATATTAAGCCCTATATTTCACAGACTGGTAAGCATTTTGGTAATGGAAGACACACTGTTGATATAACATCAGTTATGTTGCTCTTCTCTCTAGAAAAATATGATGACTTTGTTACTGTGGCACCCAAAGCAACAGACAGAACTTGAGTTTAGGTAAGGTTTCCATACGAAACTTCACATGTCAAACACAACCTTTGGCATGAAGACTTACAAAAAATGGGATGAGGAGGAATTATTCACAGCACCATTTCACTTCATAGCAGTCTTATGTTTTCACAGCAAGTCTCTGCATCCTCCTCACTGAAAATACACTGGTTTCCATAACAGAGCACACATGCTCATCCTTTTGATGGAAATAAGTGTGTCCAGTACCAGGACCATCCAACGGAAAACACTGTCTGCAATTCATGCAAGCTTTGATTTCAGGTTTGCAAATAAAGTGTTTTGCTTGGTGGGTCTACTTCAATTGCACCACATTATGTGCTAACATCAACACAGCCATGGTCTAGTTGAGAAACATTTTGCCATCCTTCAAAATCTGTAATCACATGTACACAGTCTCTTTCTCTCTCTTTTACAAGAAAACATTCTGTCATACCAAATGTTCCCACATTATTGATATTTACTTGTTCTGCGAGTTTCTTTCCCTCTGGAAAGATAAAGTTCCTTGCTAATTAGGGTCTTCTCATACCAGATGCTTTCCTTCCTCACTTATCTAATATTTTATGTCTCCCCCTGTGGGAGAAAATGGGCCGAGGTTACAGAAGTGAGCAGGATAACTGAATCTAGCACTTATGTTGAAAGTGTGATTTGAGGCATATACAATACATAGATACACAACTGAAAACAGGAAACTCATCTTCATACTATTCTTGTTTTGTATGTTCACATTTCAAAGGAACTGAAACAGCAGCATCATTGCTAAATACAACGGGCATGAAAGTGCCCCAGGCTTACAGTCAAGGAATCAGTAAATTACAAGGAGAAAAACCCAGCACAACTGCTATCAATACACTGCTTCCACAGCAGTCAGCTCCATCTGCACAGACACCCTCAGGGGCAGCAGCGTGGCCCAGATGGTCTTCCAGTCACATTCCTTGCTACTCTCGTGAGAATTTCTTGTAGAGTAATAAATGCACGTATTTTCTTGAATAAATTCCTAAAGAAATGAATGTTAACATACCTGCTAAATCTTTGTTGTTTTGGAAAGAACAGAGTCAGAGAAATGGCATACAACAGGTAAAAGCGAGAACAGTGAGATGTTAACAGATCTCCTTCCACCAGTACGAACTCTGTTTGACTATGCAAATTTACATCCCCCTAACCTACTTTTGTCAGAAAAACAAAATTCTGTCCAATACTTCAGTTTACTTCAGAGAAAAGGTGCTGGAACAAACACACAGGATGGGAAGCAGTAACCTACAAGCTTGGTCTCATCATCATCAGTGCCACAAGTAAGGAGGACACTGACATTTGACATCTCACAGCCAAATATGATGGGTTTTAAGCTAAGAAGTCAGCAGGCAAAATCTTGACTTTGCTGAAAAATAGAATTTATGAATTGTTTTAATTCAAGGTGCTGTGCCACAGCATTTCACAATTCTCATGGATTCAGATGTATTGCTTGCTGTATCTGTTATCTGTATTATGACAGATAACCAACCAAACTTCGTATGGGAGACGTGAATATTTTGTACTATATGAAGCTTCTGCACTAGTATTTGAAAATTATGCAAATCAGCTGAGGTCAAGCCCACAAAAGCCATAATGTGTTATACCTGTTAAAGCCTGAGCATCACAGCATTTCTTTTATGATATATACGCCTGGTAAAATGAATTACACATTGCAGAAATTACACATCTGCTCTAAAAACGTCAGATCTTGCTGACACAAGGAAAAACACAGAAGAGTTACAGGAGCAGTATGCTATAGATGAAAATTCCCCAATGAGTACATTCTGATTAATGCTGCTGCTGCATTCACTAATGAACGATAGGCAAGGTCACCAGTAATTTCAGTAGTCCTCTATACTGCGGTGTCTACTGCCACAGAAAGAAAACTCCAGATCTTACAGCAATACTTCCATGAGATGAAATAAAATGCTTTAGAAATTGTAGTAACATACATAAAGCTGAGACATACAACTATATGCAAATCTATGAAGCACTAAAAAAAAAAAAAAAAACTAAAAAAAAACCACCATATTTTCTCATAAAATATATCTTAAAAAATATTACAACTTTTCTCCCTAGAAACCATTAGAACATGGTCTAAATTGCAAAATCTTAAGATCTGAAAGATAATCTAAAAGTTTAACCCAGTGAAGCATATGGGTCTGAATACTGGACTAACTGGCAAGGCTGGAATATCATCCTCCTTTGCCTCCTAGAACAGGCTTTATTAAAGTGTCTGCAAAAAAGCTACTTACCTGAGAACTGTTACAAAGCACAAGAAATCTGTGTTACCTGTAGGTACACATTCAGAAGTGTTCTACTTTCACAAGGCTTAATTCAGGATATTAGACAAGTTGTGCACTTAAGAGTTACTGGCTTTACCTGTATTTCACAACATTTTAAAAGCAAGGTAGGAGAATAACAGTATCTTTACATCTCAAGACCAAAATAACATTGATTTGAACTTCCTACGTATTTCTTCATTTTTGTGCTAAGAACTACCTCAACTCATTAGCAGCTGAGTAATTTCTGCTATGCAGTCAACCCACCAAAGCACTGAAGAGCCCCAGAGTCTGCAGCAGGTGTTGCCAACATCTGAGGAAGAGCTCTTCCTTCAAATTCCTCACTGCAGTCAGTATGAAACAAGGTGAATGAAGTCTCTTCACTCAGTAAGTTTATTTAACACCATCCAAAGCAGTTTAAGAAAGCTTAAAAAAAAAAAAAAAAAGGTCACTTTTCATACATACTCAATTCCCCTCAATTTTATTGAGGTTTCTATCAGCTGCAGCTTTTGCCTTTTTTTTTTTTTTTTGGGGGGGGGGGGGGTCATCTCAACCACTCCTATCTCCTATTAGCATAGTTAAACAGAAACAGACTGCTGCAGGGGAGGGAAAGAGGAAATAATGCACTTTATGCATTTAATACCTGGCCATCTGGTACCTCAGAAACGTGTTCAACTTCAAAACATTGAGAAAATAAAATGAAGGAGCATGTCCATAGAAATAAATGGAAAATGTTCTGTATAAGGAAGGGCTGAGAGAGCTGGGACTGATCAGCCTAGAAAAGTTCCATGGGAAACCTGATAGCAGCCTTTCAATATCTAAAGAGGACTACAAGAAAGGAGACAGACTCTTTAACAGGGACTGTTGTGATAGGACAAAGGGAAATGGTTTCAAATTAAAGAGGAGAGATATAGGTTGGATATAATGGAAAAGATTTTTACAGTAAGGGTGGTGAGGCACTGGCACAGTTTGCCCAGAGAGGTGGTGGATGCCCCATCCTTGGAGACACTCAAGGTCAGGCTGGACAGAACTCTGAGCACCTGATGGAGCTGCAGGTGTCCCTATTCGTTGCAAGGAGTTAGACTACGTGACCTTTAAGGGTCCCTTCCAACTCAAACAATTCTATGATTCCATGAAAACAGGCTTTGCTGCAGCAAAAACACATTTGTGCCATATAAGTAGAGCAACTGGCAGCTGATGCAGAGCATATATGCATAAATCCAAACGCTAATATGCAGCTATTAAACAAATAGAATGAACAAAGTTAAGCAGTATCAATGTAAGTTAAATAAAGCCCGTCCTTGACATCTTTTTGTTTGTATCTCACTAGAACAGTAAGGAGAAAATGGAATATTTAAGGCCCTTTACTTAGAGAAGGAAAACAAGAAATGCATCGACACTATGTGGCTTTAACAGCCTCAGCAACATTTGCAGAAGGCCTCGGAGAAACCCACAGATACCATGCAGAACCTCTCATTAGCACATTAGCTGTCTTCAATACTGGAAGGAGCTTCTCCCCAGTCTGCTACAATACAGGCCTTAAGACAGTATGAGATCACTTAAGTTTGTTTGCCTAATATGTCCTGGACAAGTTACTGCTTTTAGTTAAGAAAAATCAGTCATGATTTGTTATCTAATTTTACTGGTTTTAAAATGGTTTGCAATCTACAACTTTTACTTTAGGTGTCAACATATTTTGATGCTTTCAAAAAGCCGAAGTTCAGTAGCATTTCAGGATAAGTATCTGTTTTTATTGTAAAAATGAGTTTATAGTTCTGTTAGCTGTAGAGAAACCATACTGACATTTTCAAACTGAAAGACTCAAACACAGCAAGGCAAAATGACGTGCACTTTTTCCACAAAAACATGTCTTAAAATAAAAAAAGTAAAGTACGTTATAATGAAAGCCCTAATACTGGTGATATTCTGAAATTGTCTAAAGTAGGATTTTACTCTCCTCCACAGCTGTATTAGTACAAATCCTTTAATAATTCACTGGTACGCATCTCCACACGTGCATTTTGATTTGCAACAATATGGTGAAATGGCAAAGGTCATTAAGTCTTCTCAGGAAAAAAAAATAACAAAATGGCAACTGGATTCTAGAAAGAGCAAATTCATTGCTCACAGAGAACTGATGGGCAGATAAACGGCAAGCTCTGGAAATTACTCTTCAAAAGAAATAACTTTGAAATTCAAATCAGTAAACTGAAACAGAAAAAACACCAGAAGCAGAGGGGGACAAAAGTTGGAAAGATCAAAGTAAGCATAAATGAAGGTAAAAAGATTGCATTCTAGAATGAACAGTGAAATAGTTAATATTAAGAACAGTCAGTAAATAGATTGTTCAATACTTTCAATACATTCAATACAAAAAATACTTCACAGTTTCTCTTGCTTGTGATTGGTAGGCTGAGATTCATCACACAATGGTTCATATATTAGCAGAGAAATAAGGTACATACACTGTGGATGTTTGTACTATTTTCTGCAGGATTTAGCAGGGAAAAAAAATAGGGAGAAAAAAAAAAGTAATAAAACCCAGCAAATGGCTCATGAATAAAAGCCCTCGTAGCTTCACTACACAAAGAGAAACACATAAATTGTTTTAAAATCATTAGGCAATGCGTGGATCTGTATGGTTTGTTTCACTGCAAAAATAAGTATGCTGAAAATAACAACTGTATGTTATGCAACAGAATAGGTGACCAGGAGAAAATATTCAAATTACTTCAGCATCATTTTGCATTGGAAAGAGAACTGCATTCAGACAATTAACTGCACATTAGAAAAAAGAAGATGAAAGCTAGAATGAGGTGAGTGAGCATTTAACCAAATCCTACATTTTCAAACCATGGGCTTGATGAAACTCATTCTCAGAACACAAACTAAAGAAGACATAGAGCACTTGGTACCATGGTAGTTAAGACAACTCATGGGAAATGTGTGGTTCAAGAAGGCTGGAAAAAATAAACTGAAATACTTATCTCCATAGTGAGAGAAAATAAACTTTTGGAAAATGAGTGCTCTTCAGTTTAAACTAAAATTCCAGAAAAGCCAATATGAAGCACCTAGAAGACAGGGCAGATCACACAAGCCTTGCCAATCCACATGGATTTACAAAGAACAGATTGCCAAACCAAGCTGATTTTACCCATGATGTAAAAACCACTCGTACAAAAGGAAAAAACATCAGTAGAAATCTTATATTAACCTCAGCAGGGCTTCTGGTACTTTCCTACACAGCATTTTCATTAGCAAGTCTAGATGAAACCTCTTTACAATTGGTAAAACTGTTTTTAAAGCCATATTTAGAGTTATCAATGGATAGCTGTCAAAACACGATGTCAGAAAAGGATGCATCAAGGATTCAGCAAAGGGCCTGTCCTGAGTCTAACACCATTCAGCAATTTCATTAATCATTCAGATGACAGAACAGAGAGAATGCTTATTAAATGTGACATTTTTCTGCACACAACACAGGGCCTGCAGCTCCTCTGAAGCCCCCAGAGAACAAGATTGGAATCAAAATGATCTTGACAAATTGGAAAAGTGGCATAAAAAAAAAAAAAGATATGACTCAGTAGGGAAAAATGTGAGATACGACACCTACACCTAGGTAGACATAATCAGCTGGACAGTAAAAGTTACAGACTAGTTGGCTTGAAGGACACTTCCTGATGAAAAACTCGGGGACAATAATGGGTTACTTAAATGATTCAGCACTGACATAACATTACACAGCATGAGTTTTAGTGAAATAATACATTGTAAGGCTCCATTAAGTTCAAATACAAGCTCACAGTCCAGTTCAAGAGCAGACAGCAGACAGAGTAGAAGCCTGTCTGAACTTTCTGCTCCATCGATATTAGCATCAAATTCCTGAAGCATCTCAGTCATGTTATTAGAAGATTTATGGCACATCAGACATGCTCTCTCAGGGAATGAAGTAGGACTGAGATTAGAATCAGTTCTCCCTGGGAATCCCTCCCAGCAGAGGGAACAACTGAACTCTTTTCATCTGGCTTATTTTCAGCTTGTTCCAGCTGACCACTGGAACAGGTCAAATAAGTGAAAACAGAAGCTTGAACTTCATCTGGCATTGTGTCATAGAGAGACAAGTTGAAAGGAATTTAAATAATTTAGTAGGCTTTGGAACACAAAGTTGTCCCCAAATTTGGGCAATTTTAATAAATTGTGCATTAAAAAAAAATCTTGATTTTTCTTCAGTGAAAAAGATATACATAACACTATAGTTGCTCAGCTTTGACTTTTCCTGAGAAATGGTCATTTAAAATGATTGTGCAAACACAAGTTGCAAATGGGAAGAACACTGGTGCACTACATTGTCTCAAGACTCTGAGAAAAGTCTCCTGTTAGCGCCATGTTTATGTAGGCAATTTATGTAAGCAATAAAAAAACAAATAAGGTAAAAAAAAATAGTCAGATGGTCAGAGTTAGGAGGATAAAAATTTGTCCCAGTTACAAGGACTGAACAGCCAAAGTGAAGCCTCAAAGTGCAGGAGACTATTGAGTTCCTACATCAGCCGTGTGACTTGTACAATATTTAGTATAAGCTGTGTTTGTTTCAGTTACGACAAATCTTTCAGACCAACTTTGAACTTGGTATCTTACAATGAAAGAGCTTTCTGCACGTTCACTACTCAAAGAAAAGTTCCCCCAAAGTCACATTTTATTTCACGTCCCTACTATATAAAACAGTGAGAATCTCTCAGCTTTTGCATCACTTAAACTGGCGAGTCTTTGTTACTTCAGAGCTATAAATGACACTTTTTAGGCCTGATTCGCTATTTGAGTCCAGTCGTTGGTGCTTAGATGGGCCTGCTTTCAGGATTAAGATTTTGTATTGCTGTAAGAAGGAATCTATTACTTCTTATTGCCTGTTTACCTAAGTCTATTTCTTCTCTTAGCACCAGACAAACAATATAACCCTCTTGTTGTATATCCATTATGTGATCACTAGAAGTACTATACATACACTTCACTGTTTATTTTGCTCCATAGTTTTCTGCTATTTTTCTAACAGTGATGCTTTCTGGGAAGTTCTCTACAAGCACAAGCCACAAAGCAATAAGTTTCCAAAATTCAGTCTGTGTGATTTCCATCCTTACATGCTTTATCCAACATCTGCTTCCTCTCCCCTCCCCCAAAAGAGACATTGTTATAGGTCCTTACATATTAAATTTGTGAAGTGCTTGGAAATCCTTGGATAGAAATTAAACTGCACATTCATATTAAAATATTATTAATGAAATATGTATTTCTTCCACTACTCAAAATACAAGTTTCAAATTGGGTTGAGAATCATACGTAAATTATGTAAAACTATCAGTCAGAAATGAATCATCACCAAGACGAGTTCTGATGATCTCTTTTCACATGGAGATGGAAGAAGAGCCACTAGCCATCTGGAAGCTGTAATTTCACATACTCAGTTGATAATTCAAACAAAATATAAAGCTTAGTTTCCAACCTTCATAGCAGCAATGTCATCCTCAGATCCATAACAACAGAACAGGATCACAGATCTAGCAGGGAACTTTCTTGATGAGAAAAAATGGTATTAACTCATTAGCTACTAAATCTAAAATTCTGAAGAAAAATAAACAAGAGAAATAAGACTGAAAATAGAAATAACCTTCATCACCATGGGAAAGTCGAAGTGGGCCCCTCATATTTCAATTGTCTTGCTTATAAATACATTGCTATTATTTCCATAAAATGTACCCTGCATTATTCTCTGTACTGTGAATTTTTATTACTTCTGTAAATTAGCAGATGGCTTCAGTTTTCTTTATACAACGGTGAAGCAACAGTTTGATAAAACCAAGCAGAAGGTACAAGTGATAAACCTAGACCTTCTCATATTAGAGCCTTCCTGTTATCCACCAGCAAAATTTTAATGCAAAGGATGCTTTATGTAAGGCTTTTGTGGGTGAATCTCTTAGTCTACCATTAAACCTAAAAATACAAGGTAACAAAAGCTTTACAAACATTCTAAATTTCTTAATACTGCAAAATATCAGCATATATTTAGTTTCAAAAGCAGCTTTTGATTATTTAATGATCATGAATATACGGTAAATCTTTATACCTTTTCTAGTTTCTAGCCTTTGACTTTTAATCAACCCACAGAAGATAAACCTCTCTGAACACGTCTTCAGAAGAAAGAAATGACAGCTGAACCATGAGGCCATATTGATTCCCTTTGCTGTAAGGCAACTCAGAAGTGAAGTACAGCATCATTATCAAAGATTATCAAAGATGCTGTACGTTAAATTTTCCTTTCTCTGCGAGTCCTTAATTATAACTTATTAGCAGTACATGCCTGAATGAACACTGCTCTAATTTCAAACTGAAACAATGCTTGCATCCTGCCGCGAGCAATTTTAATTAAACTGTTCTGTTTTCCCTGAACTCTCTCCATCTGATGTGCCCAGGTAAAATGAAATAAAAATGTATGTCAATATGTAAAAATCAGCTATCAGCAAATACATCGTGTAACTGAAATACTGGTTGTTGAATGTCAATTTAAATGGCTTTCCTTTGGAAATTCTCTTTGTTTGTCCATGCGATTTCATGTAATCATCTTTATTAATAAAAATAATCATATATTGCAGTCTCCATATTTGACAAGTTGATAATATCATGAAATATATATGCATGCTTTCCAGGATATTAAGTTCAATGCCAATTAATAAATCACTTTTTTGCCATCGCTGTAATATTAATAAATACATAAAACTTAAAAGCAGAAAAAAATAAAAATCAAAGAGTCAACAAGCATTAAGGCATATAAAATGAAATGTTTACATACACAAAGCAACACCTATCACAGAACAGCAGTAATAAAAATCCTTGTGTAAAAAATCAGTAGCTGAAATAACTTCAGTTTTATGCTTTATGTCTTCAAATTGAATTTAGAAGTTAGTTGCTGGCGAGTATTACATCATTTAGCTAATCAAAAATAAGCACGTAGAGTTTATACGAGTTCCTTGAGTTTAATGTACTTCACATACTCAAATGTGCAAGCAGCCCTTTCCTCAAAAAATAACTTAAATATAGTCAAAGCCACTGATTAAGAAATAAAAAATGTGTTAGGTTCTTCAGTATATACATGTACTCTTTGCCAACAGAATTTTCAAGGTATCTGACATGCATACGCTTGTAAGCAGGTAATAATACCCACTATGCCCATTCCTAAGGAAAAATACTCCCTTACTTGAAAGCACGAGACAGTATCTGAATAGAAAAAAGCTCCTCCTGGCATTGCTAGAAGCATCCAGATTGCAGTGGCCCATAACAATTATGATGACAACCCAATTGAGCCAAGTAAGACCTCAAATGAAGCTAAATTAAAATTTTGCTAGAAATGCCCCCTTACTAATTTTATCAGTTGGCGTAAAAGCTGGTTTGTTTTTATAACTTTCTTCCAGATCTTCATTTTCCCAGCTAGCTAGATGAAAATGCCCACACATGTGAACAGGCCATAGTGAACCACTCTGTTTTTCTCTTAGTGCATACTTCAGCCACAAGCACAGCAATCAACAACAGGATCATAAATTGAAATTCCATTCATGGCTTCAAAAAAAAAAAAAAAATTCAGTTGTTTCTAAATGGAACACATTTCTGTAGAAAATGGTCGTTTTCATTTTGCAGTGTAAATCACAGAATGGCCTGGATTGAAAAGGACCACAATGATCATCCATTTTCGACCCCCTGCTATGTGCAGGGTCACCAACCACCAGACCAGGCTGCCCAGAGCCACATCCAGCCTGGCCTTGAATGCCTGCAGGGATGGGGCATCCACAGCCTCCTTGGGCAACCTGTTCCAGTGCATCACCACCCTCTGTGTTAAAATCTTCCTCCTAATATTTAACCTAAACCTTCCCTGTCTCGGTTTAAAACCATTCCCCCTTTTCCTATCACTGTCCACCCTCATAAACAGCCGTTCCCCCTCCTGTTTATATGCTCCATTCAAGTACTGGAAGGCCACAACGAGGTCCCCCTGGAGCCTTTTCTTCCCCAAGCTTAACAAGCCCAGTTCTTTCAACCTTTCTTCATAGGAGAGAGGCTCCAGCCCTCTGATCACCTAAGTGGCCCTCCTCTAGACTCATTCGGAGAGCTTCATGTTTTTCTTGAAAATGACTTTCCCCCCCCCCCCGGGGGGTTGTTTTTTTTTTTTTTTTGGTCAGAAAAGATATTCTAGTCACCTTTTACAAAAGGAATTCCACCTGTAATTTAAATGACACTGGAGGTGGTTAAAAGAACTTCGCAATACATTTGATTTTGTACTTGCAAGTACATTAAGCTCATGTAAAATTTAAAGAGTGCAAATTGAATTACTATAGTAATATAGCTCTAGATCTGAGAGGCATTCCCCTGGTATGTAGAAACAGAAGCCTACTCATTACCTGCTACTGAGCACGCACTTCAATACCTTTTTGTCTAGTAAATTACAGAATCACAGAATCACAGAATTGCAGGGGTTGGAAGGGACCTCCAGAGATCATCGAGTCCAACCCCCCTGCCAAAGCAGGTTCCCTACAGCAGGTCGCACAGGTAGGCATCCAGGCAGGTCTTGAACATCTCCAGAGAAGGAGACTCCACCACCTCCCTGGGCAGCCTGTTCCAGTGTTCCGTCACCTCACTGTAAAGAAGTTCTTGCGCATGTTTGTGCAGAACTTCCTATGCTGCAGTTTCCAGCCGTTTCCCCTTGTCCTGTCTCCACTCACCACTGAAAAGAGTCCGGCCTCGCCATTCTGCCCCCCACACCTTAGATATTTATAGACCTGGATCAGGTCCCCTCTCAGTCTCCTTTTCTCAAGGCTGAACAGACCCAGTTCACTCAGCCTTTCTTCATAGGGGAGATGCTCCAGGCCCTTCACCATCTTCATGGCCCTCCGCTGGACTCTTTCCAAGAGATCCCTGTCTTTTTTGTACTGGGGAGCCCAGAACTGGACGCAAAATTAAACAGGGACATCCTTCATTACTTGTGTAAATCATCTTGGATGCAAATCTATTGCAGCCAGCCATACACATGGGCTCACCGGACACAACCAGCTCCCACTCTCCATCACCAAACTGCTGGTGGAAAGAAGAAACAGACTACAAAGGGATTAATGTAACCTGCAGATATTCCCCTTTGCTTTCATATGTGGGAGATAATCCCCTATAACCCACAGGTTACAGGAGCTGTTTGCATCTCAGCTTGGTGCAATTACAGCCCTCATGGCCTCACCTGACCTTACACCAAAGACCTAAATTCAAGACTTTAACATATAAACCATCTGAGGATGTGGCTGCTCCAAAGCCAAATCATCAGCAGCAAACAAAACAGGAAATGCAATGGAAACAAAAAAGATAATGGAAGTATTTTATATTTTTAAGCAGAAATGTGCATAGGTTTCTGAACAGATCCAAGGGCAGCACTCACAAAGCTTTGATTAATGAAACAGTTCTAATACAAGAGCTTGGTTTTCTTCTGATTGTGAATTATTTTTGCTTTTCTTCTCCATTTCACAGGAAAGAAAATCCTTGTATTTGTACAGGAGAGAAGCAGGCTCTTGGAAGAAGGCAATAAGAGGCAGAGCTCAGTTTTCTCCTGTTGTGAGTTAGGCCAGAATGCTTGTTGGACTGCTACTGGAGTGGCCAGCAGTGATTCTTTCACATAACACAGTTCTAAGGGGTTGTCGGACAACAAATCAAGAACACCACTCATACACAAGGTGTTGTGGAAAAGTAAGCTCAAGTCACACCTAAAAATACAGAGCAGACCTTATTCATTGAAAACAAACTCAAAACATCACTGAATCTGACAATCTATCAATTACTGCTGCTAAAGCAAAGGCGGAGTTTTGTAAAGCTCAGCAACAGTACTAGAAATGCTGTGTTATAGCCTTTGAAAGAGGCAAGAGGTTGTAGTAGAGGGAAGAAAAGCATCAAAACCAAACAGAATATTTGGTGAACAACTAACTGTAAGGAGTCATCTGTAGAACTTGCTGTTAAAAGCTATAGCAGTACCTAAGGTTAAACCCAGCCACTCAAAATACAAAAGGATTTAGAGTAACTGGAAATATTAAATATACTTTCAAAAAAAAAAAAAATATGCAGCATCTGCACAACAGTTTTGCAATAAACTCACTTAGGAGTAGCTGCAGTATCCATAATTCTGATCTCAGTATGTTCAGTGATGGCAAAGCCCTGTGATTTATAAAGTAAATGTGCTTCTAGGTTTCTTAAAACACTGCTCTTAAACTAAATGTAAGAGGAAGCTTCTGAATCAGCTATGTACACATACCAACTTCCAAATCAACATATGTGTGGACACATACACACGTTGTGTATGTACATACACTACATTTGTGTGGGTGTGTATAAGCTCACAGATGTACAACCTACTAACAAGCATTTCTGCTGGGGAAATGAGAAGTTCTTCAGTCTGAAAAGGGTTCACTCACTATCATAGGAGAAACCCTACCTATTAGGCACTGAGACAAGTCTCTTTTTTGTTGAAGCCATACCATGAATAGAAAAGCTCCACAGAAGCAGACAGAGAATAAAAGGAAAAGCACAACTCTGCAACCTAATTGGACCTTCGACTGGTTAGAGTACAATTATCAATTCCAGCTTCTGCTCCCAAGACAGTTAATGCATTGTACATTAAGTAGCTGCTCAGTGAAAATTGGACATAATCTTGGGAACAGGACTCAATGCAGTTTATCCACTATGTAGGTACAGTTCTGTTCCTTCATGTCCTTATTTTCCAGCTCCTCAAATCTTATCTTTTCTATAAAATACCTTTAGAAAAAGTGAAGGTGTCTTCATACAGTGTCAGTCCGTACTACATACAGTTGAAGTCTGTAGCTTATTAATTGCCCCAGAGAGTTAGCAAGGGATACTTTTGGATGAGTAGGTTGAGAAGAAGGGAAGGATGCAAACCAACAGCCACCAGTGCAACAAAGGTCCATCAACACAGGTTTGGTGGAGTAATCAATTCTTTGGCTGAGGCTATACCACTTTCTGTTGTTGGTATGCCATGCCCATCACAACTGGTACTCACTTCCACCTAATTAGAGGAAGTTTCCTTCATAAGGGATAAGATTCCTATTCTGTTTTCAGACTAACAAAGGAAGGGAATAACTGTTACCCTGGGTGGTGCCGATTGCATTACTTACTTTGTACCCTGGCAGTTCTTTTGTTTTCAGTGCCAGTACCAGTAAAGGCTACTGTCTGAGACAGAATGGATGGAATCGGTGTGGTAAACAGTAGATCTCATAGAGCAGACGTAGTCATCCCGTGCTCACCTTTGGTAGAGATGTAGTCAAATGAGAGATTCACCTTCTTCAGCAAAGGATCTAAAACATTTCCAATCAGTTGCCACCTGAAAACATCTCTTACTTTAGAGAGAAAGGGGAACCGTGGACTATCAGCTCAGACGCTGACATAAAAATTGTACGTATCTGTGGTTGAGCCTGATGTTTTTCTCCTCACAGTTCTCCAAAGCTGAGCTTTCTCCAAATTCATCCTTCAAATTCCCACGTGCTGACATGAAGATATCAACTACAATCTTGCTTCGGACAAAAAGAAAACTCAAACCAGTCCCAAAGATATAGGGAGTCTTTTCATAGTGCTTTGGATAGAATCACAAGAATCACAAGAATAGGATAGGATAGGTTTCAGACTCAGTGAGCACTGATGTAATTTTGTCAACTTCGAGGGCTTTTTTCCTGTATCTCACTTTCTCCTCAACTCTCACTAACTTAAATAATAAATTGCCATAATTCTTATCATCAGAACTGCAAATTCGCAATCTGAGACTTAAATCCATGTACAGTACTCACAGGAAAAATAGAAGTACAATTTACCCATTAAATGTAATGAAAAAGTCAATCATTAGTTTTACAATGGAAATGAAGCACATGTACAACTAACTGTTAAGAAAAGAGCCAACCCAGATCATTCTATGATTTTCAGCCTCTTTGAATTTTTGGCAACATTAACTTAAAGTTGACAGTTTTATTTAGTGTTCTCATGCTGACTTAATCATAGTTAAATCAAAGAAAAAAAAAATGAAAAACTACTCTACGAGCTACTTTTTGTTTTCAGGACGTGAATTATACTAACTTCCCTTTTTTTTTTTTTTTTTTTGTCTTAGGTCAGGGTGAAAACTCATGTCAAGATGCTTTTCAATCCTAGTCACTACTGAGTTACTGCTCAGGAGACACTTGCTCCCCATGTTGCACGCCCTATGTTCTTCCATTCTAGAAGTGTATGTTTACACTAAGACATACGAAGCACAAAAGCAGCCGTGTCCCTGTGACAAACCATTTCCTCTCACTCCTCGTGGGATTCATAATTATTTTTTTCTTTTAGGAAAGCAATTATCTATTTTCTTTCTGATCATTTGTAAAACTGAATAGAGCTGAACCCTACTTTAAAGCCCAGTTGAGGGTTATTTTGACATGGGTCAACCATCCAGTCTTTATTTCATTCATGTGCAATGACCACTTTTACTGCTTTTTTTTTTTTTTCCTTTTACATCAAGGTGCTATACAGTTTTCAGCTCAAAGTATTTGAAAAACTCAGAGCCACCCACATGCAACTTTATCAGCAAAAAGCTACTGCTTTCACATATAGCTATATTAATTAGCATTTAGCATAGTATCTTAAAAAAAAAAAATTGTAATGGTGTCCTATTTGATCTTTGCAATCACTTTGACTGAGATCAAGGCTAAGTAAACCCAGTCACATTCCTGCTTTCTTTGCTAATTCTTCAAAATCTTATAGGTGCCCGCCATTATTCATATTGTTACGAAGATATGCATATTCATCTGTTAATGCACTTACACCATGGCTTGAATTTTTTCCAGTAGTTTTAGTATACTCATTCCCTTAAATCTCATGAGGAATTATTAATTATTATTCCCTTAATAACAGAAGTAATATTAAGGATTTTTTTTGCCTTTCAGAGGAGATCTTAGAAGAGTAGAGTAAGAGAGGATAATTACATTCTACACAGCTGAAAAATATACTTAAACTTTATTAATATATTTAAATAATGTAATTAGTGTTTTAACTTAAGCTAATCTAATTAACACCAAATTCAGATATATTAAAGAAAAATTAAACTAATCAGCCAAAGCTGTATAGAACCACATTTTGATTTTAATAGCTGTATATTCACATCAATGTATTTAGTATTTCTGATATCAAGTCATTACTATTTCATTTTAATTATAATTTTCACATCACTACAGCTCCTTTCTCCTTTTGATTTCTATGCGCACTGGAAGGAAGCAAAAAAGCCCAGTGCTCTTCTGCTTGTACTGCCTCTACTACACAAATGAAGCTCCTTGCTACAGCATGAGCAGTGAAATCAATACACAAGTGTGCAAACTTCACTTACATAAACACATACTGGTACTTGAACATTAACATATTTACAGTTGCTTACTACTGATTAAAACAGGAAGAAAAAAAAAAAAAAGAAAAAAAGAGGAAATTGTCATCTAGTTTTCCACTTACTACAATCTCTCTTGAAATTACCAAACTAGTTTAGCTTCCTAATTTGCTCTCTGAGAGTTTCAACTATAGCTTCACTTTAGGTGCCAAGTCCATTGCAGATGTTCTGCATACTGCTCATACAGACAGTCTGCAATTATATTTTGTGAATTTCTTCTTCAATCCGTTCTATTACCAGTAAAGCAGAACTAAGCTCTGGCTCAACATTGTTTCTACCTTCTTGACTGATGCATGAATCTGAGCTTTTTGCTTTATGTTTTGGAAGAAAAAGGCCATAATATGAGAGACTAATGAAAAAAAAAAAGGCAGGGCAAATCAAGAAATTAAGAAGGATTATATTAAAATATAAGTGCTCAAATTATAAGAATTTTTTGTTTTATATGTGCATTCACTTTATATCTCTATAGGATTTTTTTATTGTTAGTTTCTTGGATAAGTAGCTGTATAGCACTCCTGACTGAGAGTCGACCACACCAAAATGGTTATGTAATTTAATAAACCTTTGTGTAAAACCTTCAAAAAAAAAAAAAAAAAAAAAAAAAAACAGGATTTGCCATTAGAAACTAGGAGCCCCTGTGAAACCTTCAAAACAGTGCCACAAGTCCAGCCCACACTACACTGCTAGCAGAGGTTGCACAGTTGTCTTCTAGTACTGGAAGACTTATGAGGTAAAAAATTTCAACAAATTCCACTTATCCTCCTTTTTGGGTGCCTAGCCACAAATCTTAAATAGAACTTTTCCTAGTAATCATCACATGCTCACAAAACAGGGAAGTTAAACTGATACCTTACTTGTAAACAAACAAGAAAAACCTTTTGCATAACAGAATCTATTATTATGTGTTCTCTCGTTGTCTTCATAAAATTGATCTTACATTTAGAAAAATATTTCTTATAGCTGAAGACATTGCTGCATTTTTTTAAATAGTACAGCTATTTATTCCCTGAAATTACCATTACAAGGTTGAGTTCTGCAGTCCAGTTAGAACACATCATTACCACAGATAAGGATGGGCTTTTCAACACGCTCCCTTCAAAAACTGTGCTTCAGATTACCAACTCAGACATACTTCATAAATAAGCTCTTTAACCATTTAAAGAGTTTATTGCTTGAGTCTCTCTTAATTACACCCTCTGAATAAAATGGAGCTAATTTGGTTTTTATTCTCTTCTCATTTACACCAGTTCATTTCTTAATGGAGAAAGCAGACCACTTCAAGAAACCACCTATCCCTGGCAGCACCAGGAGCACAATGCAGATGACAGGTAAGTACATGGAACTCCACTATTACAACACGCTTTTTTCAGTTAAGGTATTTGCCCGACTTATTTTATACAACTATTACTCAGTGAAAATGCAACTCGTTTCTGCTATGTAGTTCTCTTCATACATAACAATAATCTCATGCCACAGCTACTTTTTTTTTTTTAACCCTGTACAAAAAAAACCTGCACATGCTTTTAGAAGACAGTTTTGCTTCAAACTACAAGCGTCTGAACAGTAGGAGAAGCATTCAACAGTCATTAGTACTGCACCTGTCAGTAAGGTCTAAATGATAGGAGTAAAACGAGAAGAAAAACGTTAACACTCTCCAACACAGAAGAGGATTTGTTTGGTTTTTGGCTTTGTTGTTGTTGTTTGTTTTTGTTTTTTCCAGACGTGGGCCAAATCAGAACAACTATAAAGGCATAAAGGATATTCAAATTTTATAAAGGAAATCATGCAGCACGAGCTGAATACTGAGAAGAACAGAAAGGTAAGAAAAATAATTTAATGATTTCCTAGTGAGGCTACAGCTAGAGTACTGTGTCCAGTTCTGGGCCCCTCAGAGTGAGAGAGACACATGTTCATAGCAGAGAGAGTCCCACTAAGGGCCAAAGATGAAGGACTGGAGCATCTCTGCTAGTAGAAAAGAGAGCTGGGACTGTTAGACTTGGAGGAGGCTCAAGGAAATCTCACTGATGTCCACAAATACATGAAAGGAGAGAGTAGAAAGAACAGAGCCAGGCTCTTTTCAGTGCCACAAAGAAAAACATGCTCAGACACTATTCCATGTTAAAGCATATCTATGTTAATGAAGGTATTAACACACTAGGCAAGAAAACAAAGAAAAACACAAAGTACAGTGTTAAAAATCTACATTCAATGTGAGGATCAGGGCATGGAAAGCATTGCAGTTCCAATAGGTCTCTTAGCTGTAGCCAGAGGCATTTTAAGAACTGAACATCCGCAGTTTGATACATTAATGTGCCTCTTCTCACCCTCCCCAGCAACAGAAACCACATGTGTAGGTGATTAATTGAGCTATAGTCCTTAGAGGCACAGACATTTATTCAGCAACTAGGCAACTAAGACAGAAACACCACCTTTGGGGCATTTACATTTAGTTCAGAAGTGTTAGTTTGCAAAAAGAGCAAGAACTGAACATTAAGGCATTTACTATATAGACAGTAATTTGATTGCCATTGCTTTTCATAGGATGGAACATATGAGAGTGGAGCATTTTCAGAACATATCAGAAATGCAGCACTACTCTGTAAGAATTTTACATTCAAGGTCAAGCGCTAAAAGAATAAAAATTATAAGTGTTACCTCCTTAAACCTGTCCTTTGTTCCTTTACATTACGACACAAAGCATCTTAACTGTATAAAAAGTCTCTTGCATTCAGACTGCAGTTGAAGCATCCCCTTCAGACACTGTAGTCTGTGGCTGTAGAGAATGCAAACCAATTTCTTGCTCAACACTTCTGTAAATACAAAATTATTTCCTTGTAGGTTTTCACTCTAGTAGCAAGGATACAGAGTTAGATGCAGCCACAAGGTGCCATGTATAAGGCTATGGGAACTGTAATGCCAGATTAACAGTAAATATTCTCCTGCTCTCCTGTACATGATGGAGCTGGTCCCCTAACGAGAACGACATACACTATATGACATATAACTGGTATAACTTCATGTTCACATACACCTGAACTATATATTTATATATTATTGTTAAACATATAGAAACACTCCAGAAACCTGTTCTGCTTCACAACTATGCAAGTACAATTGAATTACTTATTTCTATATTATGTTTGTGCTCTGGTAGCAACTGACTGTCAGAGAACTACGCTTTGACTTCTTGTACTGCACACTGCTAAGAAAAAGGACCAACTTGAATCCTCACCCAAAAATCTGAAAACCTAATTATTGCATGAGGGCAGCAAGATAAAGCCTTCCCAATACAGTAACACATTCCCTGGCTCACCCAAATCCAAATGGATGCAGACAGAAGGGAAAGCAGAAGTAAAAGAGAGCAATGCCAAAATAAGCTCTGGAATCCAGCCTCCTGTTGCACCTGCAACCCACTGATGGACAGGTAATGAACACCCTCTTCTCCCTGTTACATACCAGTCAAAGCTCATCATTGGCTCTCCACTTTCATCTTAAACTGAAAGAGGGTAAAGTTGAATATAAGAAATAATTTTTCAATTTTATTTTATTTTTTCCAATGAGGGTGGTGAGATGTTGAAACAGAGAAGCTGTGGATGCTCGATCCCTGAAAGCACTTGAGGTAGGTGGTACCCTACATAGCCTGGCCTCATGGGAGATGTCCCTGCCCATGGAAGCTCTATGATCTTTAAGGTCTCTTCCAACCTGAACCATTCTATGAATCAGCTTTGAAGCTCAGCTGTTTTGGCTCATTTAAGCCAACTGTAAGCCTACATCTTCTCCAGGACTTCCAACACCTGCCCCAGGCCTGAGCAAAGGCACAGCATAACAACCAGGCTGTTCTCCAGCATGCCCACCCAAAGATAGGAACAGTGAGCTCTTCGCACCCAGGACTTTCAGCCGCAGGTTTTACTTTTCAGTCTCACAGCCCTTCTCTGGCATATGTACAGAATGTTTTCCATGCCATCTGCTCATCTATGATATAAGCAGGGTCAGCACAACGTTACATCAAAGTAATTTGCACCTTTTCATGCTGACTTACCACTACGAAGACCTACAGACTTCCTAAGTTGTGCAAGCATTACTGACAGCCCTCCCTAGTCATACCATATGCATACTTGCCAGCAACACTGTATAATACATGAGTTTACCATTGCTCCAACCACCACAGAATGACACAAAGCTAGCTGCACTATAGTTATTCTACAGCAATCTTAGTTAAAAGGTCTTAGTTGCACAGCCTTCTAACAGGTTGGTATTCTATTAAAAAAAGAAAAAAGGAGAAGCTTCTCAGTCTTCTCTCAAACGACTGAGTCGAAAGGGGGTTGGTTGGTTTAACGAAACTTAAGTTTTAAATACCCCTTTCTTTGTGAAATTGCAAAGTTTACCAGAATAACCCAGACTGCATCTACTCTTGCATTTATTCTGAAGGTTGCCTGCTTCAGCAGGGTACAAGAGAAGGAGGCTGATGAGGAGTCAAGAGACGGAGCTGCATTCACATAGGAAAATAAAAGGTGGAACAAAAAAAGATAACAGGAAGAGAGAGCAATTCATTCTTAGGGAGAACGGATCATTAGCTGTTTTAAATTTCATGTAAGATAAGAATTTCCACATTTTTTCCAATACAACAGTACTGCTGAGATGATTCCCTTTCAACAGAAATAGCCTTATAAAAATAGAAATTAAAACACATTAAGTCATTATATTATAATGCAAAACGTAGCATTGTGCTGAAGCATTTAATTTTCTCTCTATTACTACATTGAAAATTATAAACGGAAGTAATGCATAATTAAAAAGTTAAATATTTTAATTATAGATAAAATTAATGTATTCTAGCACTTTCAGGATATTTCCTGCTTGTATTAACTATTTCTCATGTTAAAATACAAATAAAACATCATTTTGATTGCACAGAGCTGTATTCTGCCTATTACTGTCAAAGGATGAACAGCTTGCAAAAATACAGTTTGCGTACATTCATAAAACATTCAAAACAAAAGTGATGACAAACTCTCAGCAACAATATTTCCCCTGAACACATTGCATATAAATTCATCTTGTTTAAGAAGAACATCGTCTAATAGGTAGGTTAGCAAAGAACTGCAAAGCAAGCAGGGTAGCTCCACTGCTACAAGTACTCCCCAGACAATACTCTCATCACATGCAAGATAACTGTTATTCTATAATAAACACATATAGCATAAGTCCTTTTAATTGTGAATCTATTTGTTTTAATAGTAAATCTGTTTGTTAAAGCTATACTGTCAAATGTGAATACTGCACACCTCTGGGCTGTCTAAAAGTGGAATCTTCTCATTTCTGCATCTGTGATTATTACAGCAAAATTAACTGCATATGAATGGGAGAAGGAAAGAGCAATCAGAAGTGGCCAAAGGGACACAGAGATTGATATTCTTAGTGATTCAAATCCAAATCACATTCAGCAGAAGTTGACAGGGATTTTAGCTTTGAGGTGTGTGAGAAATGCCACTTCTGCACCTTTCTTAATTGAAAGGATCTGGGGAAATACCCACATGGCTACATCAGCTTCACACTACTGACATTGCTTCATTTTGGGTTGGAAGGGAAACTGAGTCCCACTAAACCAAGTTCCAACCTCCTGCCATGGGCAGGGACATCTATTGTACTAGATCAGGCTGCTCAAAGCCTCATCCAGCTTGGCCTTGAACATCTAGAACATGGGGCATCAGTAGCATCTCTGGTCAATCTGTTCCAGTGTCTCACCACTCTCACTGGGAAAAATTTCCTCCTAATGTCTGAGTTAAATCTACCCTCTGACAGTTTAAAGCCATCACCCCTTGCTTTATCACTTCACTCCTTGATAAAGAGTACCTGCCCAGCTTTCCTTTAGGCCCCTCTTTAGGTACTAGGATGTCTCTACAGGGTCTCCTTGTAGTAATCTTGGAGAACCACCCAGATTACTGTGACTGGACCCAGGCTATTCCTCACATGAAAGCAGAGGTACTCTCCATCCACTTAGAGAAAACCTTTACGGACAGAGCCTGCATTGGAAAAGACAGAAAGGAGTACCTACGTCATCCTTCCCAGCATCAACCCCTGACGTGCTATGACCAGACAATCCAACCACTGCTCAGAGAACAGGAATTAGCTAGCGCTATTTTCACATGATGAACATCTGTGACTAAATAAAGGAGAAAGCAGAGACTCATCAAAACTAGGCTGCCTCCTTTTGCTCGTGAGAACACCAAGGAGGGTGAGAAGGGAGTGTCTGGAGGCTGTGGAGAGCGGCCAAGACTCTTAAATGAGGTTTAGGGATGAGGAAGGACATACAGGCCACACCAGCACAAACAAGGCTGACTTGCAAGAGCTGCATCTGGTGAGATCATGCCCTAGACCACAGTACCTTATTATTATTCAGGTAACAACACACAGGTTTTCAAAACCCACAGAAATTATATCAGAGGTATGAAAAACAAACAGTTTTAACATTGCTTTCATATAGCAAGAGAAATATACAGCAATTTTCTTTAAGACTCTACTAATTACATTTGACCATGTCCGTGTTGCTTACAGGTACGTGTGAGCTCTTCTGCAAGACTAGAGACATGTCACCAAGTAAGAAAAGCACGCTGCATTGCTAAGACATGAGAAAATGAATAGATATTTTCCTGACAGAACAGTGGTCTTACTAAGAGAACACAGATGTTATAAACAATAATTTCTTTAAATCAGTCACCGCTGCCACTCGCAGCTGATAATGAATCATTCTAAACAAAGATTGGCAAAGTTACGCGTGCTCCCGTAAGTACCACAAAACTGTTATCTGAATTACTTCTATGAAAACTAATATGCCTGTTCCTTCTTCTTTTTGGTATCTGTCAGCTCTATCAAATTTCCCTAGTTCTCTTCAGCTACAAGTTGTTTTTTTGCCACCTCTATTGTCCATGTCCAAAAGCAGCCCAAACCCCTCAGATTACCACACACCTTTACTGCACATCTATTTCAGTGATTCTTTCATTTCCTGGCAACTAATTTTACAATGAAAAGGTACACGGATGAACATAACACAAATTAACTAATATTTCTAGCTCCCTCAGGCTGATCTCAGGCAAGACAATTTACTTGGATTTCCTTTGTGTCATATATAATGCCACTACATCTGCTAATTCAATTACTTTACTGGAATGAAAAAGAAAAAAATATATATATATAAATCAAGTATTCGTAATCCACTACTTAAAGCTACTTCCTGCCCTCAAGAGACTAAAACTTAGAGCAGTGAATTCACCTCTGCAATGTTCCTGCTTAACTACTTCATATTGCCTGCCACCCAAGTCATGATGGAAATACTAGAAAGGCTATTAAGGTAATTTGGGAGTAGAACTTAGTATCTGGCTTTATCTATTCATTTAGAATTCCCCATAATATTGATGGAGCTGCCACTGTGGCACCCATCCACAACTTCCCACACTATATTGGCATCAAAACCCAGCAGATCAGGCTGCTACTTAAGTAATGACATTTTCTGCAGTATCATCCCCATTACACTGCACCTCTTTGCAGTGGCTTTAGTCACAGCCCTGACATCATAAGGCTGGAAGTGAACCTGTCCAGCTAACAGCTCCATGGCACTAATGCTTTTTATCCCACCTTAGCATCCTAGCAACAGCATCCAACAAAACAAGCAGTAATAGGATTTAGAGATTAGCTAATTCATTCAGTTACTGCTGAACCACTGCTGGTTAGGGCAAGGTGGTAGCAGACTAAACCTGTTTAGTCACATTGTGATTAGAGATAGACTTTTTAACCCATGATGCCAACTCACCAGCTTTATTCAAACACTGGTGACAAGCCCACAATGCTCAGAAACATCAGGATATTAAAAACAACCAAGCAGTTCAGCCCTTCACAGGACATCTGAGGATGTCATTAAAGGTTCTCTTTCATGGCCCATTTTGGAATGTTCTGAACTCACTTTAGGCAAAAAGAATCTGGTTTACTATTTTTCCCATTTCTTCGTCTTGTGTCTCCTTCCCAGATATGTTCCACAGTTCAGCACTCTCTCACATTAATCGGACTTCTAGCCTCTTCCTTACAAAAGCATTCTTAATGTGAAAAGGCAGGCAGTGACTCACGGAATAAATTACAGGAAGGGTCCCTGATTTTATTCCTCCCCAATGGCACTGCACTTTCCCTCCCATTAAATAATGCAAATTTCCCAATTTAAGAACATGTATTATCTTACAAAGTTAAAAATAGTCATTTTGTATCTGTTAAACTGTACTAAATTTGACTTAAACATAAAATAACATAGAAGTCAAATCATGCCTATAGCAAGTATAGCTTTCACAGCCAGAAGTCCTAGCGCAATAGGATGTGTGGAAAGTTCCCATGAATCTAAAAAGCAATTATTTGATTTGAATGTTAATGTTAGCTAGAGCTTTGAGGATGGAAGTTGAGGTATATAGGTTGCACCAAAAGTAATGCCTTCTATGTATTTCCATGGAAATTACGACAGAGCATAATAACACTATTTGGGAGAGAAAATTCTCATCTGCAGAACACTTGTTTTCAACATAGTCACCATCGTTAGCTGTGCATTTTCACAACAATCAACAGGAGACTGCATGCAATTTTTGGAAATCCATGCCATTCAAGGTCATGCACTGTCACCACTAGAGAAGCGCACAACCCACATCCTCACTGTGCTCACATCCACTCTTTGGTTTCCATAAATGTTTGGTAAGCATTGATGAATGTCACTGGATGGTATTTGTTCCTGCATAGAGGAATTTGGTTCCCTATCTTTGTTTCATGCACACTTCCATGTCAGACATCACTGTGCCAGGCTGCCCCCCTGCCACCATCAGTCACATAGCAACAACATGTAACAGAATATTGGCAAGGAAGCTCTAGCTCTATTGCCATACAATCAACATCTGCCTCCAATGTTGTGGATCAATACAATAAAAGAGGCATTACTTATGGAGCAGACCTTGCTTAAGGGGAATTGACAACAGAAGCAATGTGCTATGTTTCTCTGCAGGTACCTGGCAGGCTCATCTATTCCTGTACTTCTGAAACAACTGCCTACTGCAAGAGATGATGTACAACCCAATCCAAGAGCCTCGCCAACCAAAATGGCTTCTTTACTCTCGTCAGGTGAACATCCACCTTCCCAAGCCTGCTATCATTTTCAGGATTCCCCCACTTCTTCCACTTTATCTTACACTCATTTCAGCTCCCTCCAATCTTCAGTTCCAAGGTAACCCCCCTCCATGCAGTATCCTTTCAGTATTTCCACCCTCAATTTGAAGAAAATAAGAACAGTTGTATTCCTTTTTACGTTCCAGAGTATCTCAGGTCACAGCAAGGAAAAAAGGTGTCATGTCACAGACAGGTTGCTCTGATACCACAAGGACAACAGGGCAAGGCATGGAGGAACACAGAGCCAGAGAGGCCTGGAGAACAGCTTCCCCTGGCCCAGCTGAAGAAGGGTATGCTGCTGCTTTTAGTGAGCCTATCCCCTCACTGCTGCAAGGAGCACTTCAGGACAGAATATCCATCACCATCTTATTAGTTTTGTTTTTGTTTTTTGTTTGTTTGTTTTTAGAATCAGCTGCCTTCTTTGACCATTTCTCAAGTTGGTGCAGATATTAACAGCAAAACATGAAATGGTGCATTGTTAAAGCCCCACGCAGGTTCTCTTCCACTTCCCAGGCAGTAATTGCTAATATTCACCACTTCTTCAATCGTGCAAGACTTTTCTGAGACACAGTTCAATCAGCCTCTCACTGCCCAACAACTGACAGCTCCACCAAGCAGGGGCACAGCTGGTAAACAAGCAGAAATCAATCTCTTTCTCCATAAAAACCATTGCCACTTGATCTGCAGCACCTCCCTCACTGATATTGTGGATGATTTGGTTTCATCTTGATTATGACCAGCAATAAAATCTTTCATGTTATCATTTTACTCAAGCCAAAGGACAACCCTGCTGCAGTGACATATTGCTCTGCTCTTCCACAAGTATGTTAGGCTGCCTACAAAAATCTCCTTGTCTAGCAGAGGATAATGCTTTTTAAAATTCAATGACCTGTATTAATTTCTATTTTCCACCAAGAAAACCTCATGGATCATCATAATCATCTTTTTTATACAAGAGATAGATTAATGTTCTCAAGTTGTTTGCGTTTTTCTTCCCTTAATGGAGTGGTTTTAGATGATGTCATTGATGAGATAGCTGTAATGTGCATTTTTCCAGCAAAGAGAGTTATCTCAGAGTTGACAGACTGCAGAGCAATACCCAGTATGAAACTAAAGCAAAGCAGAAACAACATAAAACAGCCTAGGGGATATGGACTAAGTATGGGAAGTTCTGCATCGCCTTGAAAACAAAATGCAGCAGTTCATAGCTGATTACTAACGTACAATTTTCAGCCTCAGGGGATTTGTTATTGTCTCTGCATTTTAATTAATTTATTTTAAATCCAAACAGCTTTTCTGTAGGGTACATACTGACATCCAAGTGAGTGTTCCAAACTGCACGCAATGGGATCAAAACACCGCCTGCTCTTCTGGCAGCATGCTTTCTCACCATGCTACTGCATGATGACCAGATGCTACAGCAAGGGCAGAGATTACTCTAGGACACCCCTCTGGGGAGCAAGAACTAAAACTGCCATTTCTACAGGGCAGCAAGAGACCTGAAACTAAGATCCTCCATTTCTTACAGGAGACCTTTTATAGATGGATCCTTGTAAGAGTTTCTTGCTGAACAGATCTATTTTCACAAGGTTAGGAAACGATTCACTACTTGAAGATGCAGGTTGACATAAGAACTGCCGCTCCATAAAACTGCAACACCTGATGTACAAGCTCCAGTCTGCTAAAGATGGGCATAAAAAGAATTTATGACTCCATTTCTCATCTAAATCTACACTGAAAGCAGCTGATTTCAGACCAAGAAAACTGTTTATTTATTCTGTTTTTAACACAATGTCTTTTGCCTGTGCCAGCTATTTCTTAATAGTAAATAGGATGTAAGCTGCATGACATACAGGAGCAGATTTTGTTTAGCAAATGCCTAATGTCATTGTCATGGTTTCTAAAACAGCAGCTTGTTATTACACTGAAATTTGCACTTACTGAAGCTTAATTAACAAATGCCCATTTCCCCATTTATTTCTCATGTAGAGACTTTCAAATGAAAAAAGGGAAATATTTACTCATATACTGTTGCACGCAGATGAAGCGTATGATGAAAAACGCATTGCCCTCAAAATCTGAGCTGTCATTTTGTCTGCAATAAAATACTGTAATAAGTAAAAATCTTGTCTCAGTATTGATTAACTTATCTTAAATAAACAAATCCCCATCTCCCCTGAGCAGTGCGAGTCCAGGAGGAGGTCCTCCTCCTGGATCTTGTCTTCAACATAGTAACAGGTAAAACATCGCAATTGCTCGCTAGCCAACATCAAATGCTACAAAGGAGCAAAAGTTAGATTAACTGAACATACTGGCCCAGTTCTATCTCCCAAAAAATAAATCAAAGAAAATGTTGAAAAATAACAATTACAAGGGCTTAAAAAAAATTACCTCATTTAAGATTCAACAATTTAGAACAGTGAAGAACACAACCCTTCAAACACATTTAAACAGCCAGAATTCGAGAGGAACTATTCTTAACAGCTAATGTCAATGAAAGGCTAGTTTGCTAAAAATACCTATAAGCCTTCAGCAATATTCTATTAAAAGGAAGGTAAATTCATAAAAATAGTAAAAGTACCTCCAAAAAAAGTTAACTTTGCAAATCCACAAGCCATTTTAACTATTTCCACTGTGATTCTGTATTGCAGTTTGTTATCATATGCTTAGAAATGATATGTGGAACTGTTGGCAATCAGGCCAACCGAATGTCCAATCCCTCTACCCCACTCCCAATATCTTTGTTATCCACATTTTCCAGGAATACAGACAGCATCATGACAGTCCACAAAGAGGACTACAGAAGAAAGAAAATCTGAATGAAGTTAGTCCTGAGTTTTCAACTCCGCCCCAGTATTTCCATGGCCCCCCTTCTACATCAGAAAATGAAGCTTCTGTTTGGATAATAGACCACCTCTTTCTTATCTACTCTACAGTTTATTACAACTACGTAAGAGACAGAGAACACTAGCAGAAAAAAAAAAAACTACCATTGAAGCAGCTGTGTGTGTGCAACTGCTCATAAGCAAACTTAGCCTGCTTCTAGAAAACAACTCTGGTGGTGCAGTCTGATTGCTGAACAACCTAATACTGTATTTGAAGACTAAATGGAAGTGTTCAAATTGCTACACTTACAGAGAATAATTTGGTACAGCATTTCAATTTCACCACAAAAATATTTCAAGTTCAGTATTTAAACAGATGTATGAAGAATGATTCTATGATAATTACATACTAAAAAACCCTTTTAAGAATGACCTGCTCTTGTGCCGTGCTTGCAATCCAAAACATAAGTAGTGACCTGCAATTCTTTGGAGCTAAGTGTTGTATTCACCACTAACTCTCCCTTAACACCCACTGCTGTTACCAACTTTAAGTCATGCTGATCCTACCTGAGGGCCAATGTAAGAATGCTGACACAGCAGCTAAAGGAACCAAGTATTTCTCAACATGTGCACAGTATCAGCCAAAGCTATGTAAGTGAAGGACTAAAATATAACAAATATTTTTAGACCATAAAATATACTTATTGTTCTTTGTACCTCTAGAGCAACTTCTCTCCCTGTTGCCATGGAGTCTGTAGGGCATGAAAGAAAAATTCTATTTAAATTGAAGGCTTTGAAAGGCTTACATTGGGAAACGACTTTTCATTACCAGGTCTTTACCTGTTAATCAGCAGCACTCTGATTAGTTCACTTTCAGAATGTTCCTAATAATTAAACAAGGACATATAACAAAAAAAAAAAAAAAAAAAAAGCTTGTCACTTTATTATAGAGTTTTAAGCATTAGAACAAAGAACAGTTATTTATTTTTTTAGCTCTTTTTGGAAGCATAATCTACTTTGTACTCAAAATAGGGACTTCCAGTGATAGGTCCACGTATCAAGCCTTCTAAATCTTTTAAATAAAGAATATAGATTAATCTTGCATCTGTTTAGCTGATCTGCTGAGATCAAGCACATTTATGGAAGTTATTTTTATATGTATTAAATATTTATGTTCTCGTATTTGTAGCAACTTGCACCTTATACACAGACAACTGCAGACTACAGCTAATACCCTGCTTCTTATCTCGTTAAGCAACATGTCATAGGTTTTACTTACCAGAAGTATTTCCCCATATTTCTGTCTTCAGAACAAAGAGTCCATGTGCCTTACAGAAGCGATAGTCCTCCATTCTACAGAGGCAAAAGTGTTTTCAGGGGATTCAAGTCACAAAGTTTGGTTACTCATTTCTCTGATTTTCTTTGAGGTTACTTGGTCAGGACCACAGTATCCCTCCCATCCCTCCACAAACTATAAATATTTGTTGTATCATATTTAATGACTAAGGGGAGGTTGGAAATCAAAAATCCATTAGCGGTTTTCAAATGCCATGAAGCCTACAAACAAGAACTATTATCAATATGCATTGTTTGCCTATGGTTGCAGTCTGGCAAGGGAGCTGGGAAGATTGACAGAACTTTTGAAGAAAACATTTATTCTTCTAAGAAAAAAGAAAAGAGAAAGAAAAGCCATCTTCAGTAGGACAAAGTTTTAACTGTTAAAGACATCCCAAAGAATCACATTTTAGAGACATTTAAGTAGCCTACAGCTTTGCCTCCCACACATCCAATGAAATGCAGTGAGAGAACCGTCAACAATCATTAACGGCCTTATAAAGATTGTACATTTTGAAAGTAGTCTGATTCACTACCCCGTGTTTTAAACATATGTACTATTAGACAAGATTACTGAAGATTTCAAACAAGATATAAGCAGCGTGATGATTAAAAACAATTTTATCAGGAAGGAAATTTGTTCAAAGCTTTCTAGTCTATCCTATTTGACACTTGTCAATGGCACTGTTAATTACCCAAGTACCTTCATGATCAGTGACAATTAATCTGACTCATCCAGTTAACCACTGCCGCGCTGAGACAGCATTCACTTATCGAGATTCAGAGGGACAAAGTCAAAAACTGTAGTTCCACATCTAACAGAGTAAGCAGATAAATCCAAAATAAGGAAGAGATTTGGATTTAGGTACTTCATTTTGGAAATTAAACATTTCTATGTAGTCAACATGCTAATTTCACAGAAAAAAAAATCCATCTCATTCAAATGTGAGGTTGCCTAATAACTGTAGTATAGCTATTACTGCCAACTCATCAAATCCACCTCTACTTAGCTTTGAAGATCTTTAGTACCATTCTTTGTTCATAAATATATTCATGCAGGGGATGGGTTATCTTTTGTTTCTAATGAAGGGTGAATAGTTCATGTCAAAACCCGCCTTTTGTTCTATTTTGTCTAAGATCCATAATTCGAACAATTTCATCAAGAAGTAAACTTCCAGATGTTCCCTGACACAAGACGGGAGAAAGCATGATGGATTTTCAGCAGAGCCACACTGCTGCAGCATCACTCCAAAGCAGAATTCATTTTCTTTCCACCTCACTGCAAGCACATTATCCCCTGGTGTTCTCTTCTTACCTGCAGATCACACTGTCCTTTTGAGGCTCTCATGTTTCATGATTCATCAGGCACAAATTTTATTGAGACTCCCTAATGCCTTTATAAAGCTGACTGTATTTTTCTATGGTCTCCTAGATGTCAATTTACAATTATTTGATTATACAAAAAAGTAATGAAATAGAGAATGTCTCCAGAAAATGGGCCACCAGCTGCAATGCAGCTTATCAAAAAGGATCCACTACATACTAATTGAAGGCACACAGCAAACAGCATGTCAAACACGTTCTAATTTAAAAACATAATATGCTAGTGGAATATACATTAAGTTACTCTAGATAATATGCATCTTGGTACAAGTTACAAAAAGCAGCAAATAAACACTATTGCTTTCTGGTGACAAAGATTTTGCAAGAGCAAAGACTTAGTATTTATTAATAGAATAATCAAGTTGGTATTAAGTATTTTTAAAGAATAGCAAACCCAAAAATTACAGAAGTTTATGCACGCACATGCATTATCACACTAAATACATGTTCAGATAAAAGAGAAATGTATGAGGTTAATCCATTGATCTGTCCCTCACCCTTTCAAAAAAAAAATCCTATGTGTGGAGGTGGAGTCTTTCACCAAAACACTTTGAATCAAACACTGGACTCCACCCCACACCCCCAAAGTCACATTAATCAATTTGGCAATTTTAATTTCACTGCTTGTTCTCATCCTGTGAAGCCCAGTGCTAATGCTTTTAAAGAGAAAATACACTACCACAAGTCACAATGCTGAGAAAGAAACACAAGTTTCCATATGACAACACACTAATGTTCTTACCTGAGCTGAAAGAAAAAAAACTCAGTCTCTTGAAATAACATTGAGTAACACCCAGCAACATTGAGCCTTAATTACTAACACAGGACATATAAAGGTCTTCCTAAGGCTAGAGGCAGATTTAAGGTGCATATGCTTATCTTGTGCTAGCTGCCAGACAGCTGGCCATCCATCAGGCAAGTTGGAGCAATGGGTTTATGCCCGGAAGAGCTACAACTGGAGGTTCTTCAAAAACCCACAGAGCGACAGCTGGGATGGTGGACTGCCATGGCTGTATTATCATGCTAAGCACCTTCTCCTAAAGAAAAGGTCATGACTTCCCCTTCAAACACTACTAACTCTGTTGTGCTAGATACTTCTACTCCACTAGCTCAAAGGTAGCCGTTTCAGCATCACACTGAGACAAACAGAAGACAAACAGGTTCATTAGAAGATAAACGTGCCTTTTCTGCAGTATTTTCTTCAAAGAAAAGAACAAAGGCGTTCTATTATAAGGTAAAGCAGAAGTCATCACCGAGGTGGTGTTTCTAACCTCGCAGTGAAACTGAAACTTTATTTTGGCCACTCACTCTCCAGTGCTCTCACTCAAATAGTTCAGAAACATTCAGCAAAGTTAAAAATGTAACTTTAAAAACTAGCCCACACGTATTCCAGACTTAGGAAGCGGGTAATCGTTTATTTGCAAATCAGCACCTTAGCATGGTGCAGAGCTGAGAGAGCATTGAGCTCCTCCAGCCTAAACTGCAGTTAGCAATCACCCCTCATACTCCTCATTAGGCATTGTAAACTTCTGCTCATTAACACAGAGAAGCTCTGACACCATCATTAATAGAGGTGTCCCTGAATTTACTTCATTATATATATGTGTGTATAAATATATATTAATGATGCAGAGCACATACACGTAGGTCGCACCTATTGCCATGAAAAGTAATGGCTCCTTTTTATTTCTCTGGAGACTACAACAGATACAATGAGCACAACAGTATTTGATTAAGCAAATTCTCATCATCCCCACAACCACTCACTCTCTGGAATCAGTTGATTCAGAGGTGTGAACTCACACTTAAATGAATTTTGTAAATGCATCAAGATTTTTCAGGTTTTAGAAGCCACTCTACAATAGTAGATTTTTAAGTTCTATCCTTGAGTACCATACCAGATTGTGGCATTCTTCTGATATACTTATTCAAAGTACTTTATTTATTTATTTATTTATTTTTCAATTGACAAAAAACAATCCTATTTTGTCCTTAAAATGGTGTGGAAGAACCCAAGAGTCATTGAAAGCAAATCCTCACATTTAAATTATTGGTCAGTTTTTTGCTCCAAGCATCCACATTTCTATTTATCTCAGAATTCAAGCTCAACATGGTAACACCACCTTCTGTGGTAAAACTCATGTTATGACTTCAGTTATTTGTGAAAAACTCCCAGATCCTTGGAAAGCTCACAGACTGTGCATCATAAAGCAGTACACAGAGCTAACACTTGGCGTCACTCCTCAGAAGTCTACACTTGGTTATAACAAGCATTGACGCTTACTAAAGAACTTTGGAAAGCTTAGGCACAGATCTGAGAGTCATTTGACAAAATTCCAACAGCTTTTGTAAGAGCAGAGCCTTGCAAACATAGGTGTAGCTGGAGACATCTGTTAGCTAAACAACACTGAGTTACATCTTCTTCTATAATTCCTTCCCAATAGGCTATGATCTGGAAAGCATCAAAGCATATCACATTAAGTTCAAGAAACTATTTCAGGTATCCTGATTCGTCTCCCTTATCATCTGTAGCACACATTTACCATTAATGGCTCATCACCAGCACATGCAATAACTCATATGAAAAGTCTTTCAGAAGCTCTGTAGCTTAGGGAAAAAAAGGGCATTAGTATTCTGAGTTGTTTGGAGACATCCAGACTTGGAAAGGCTCACAGCTTTGTACTGCATGCTCAGAAGCCTTTGACACGCTGCACTAACCTAAGTCCCTCCTAACAACTGCAACTTGCATACATCAAGCAACACTGACTCAGCTATGCATAACTGGTTACAAAGCCTTTCAGATGCACAGCAGCTTCAAACACTGCTGCAGACATTAGAGCATGTTTTACCAGCAGAGGTTTAGCAGCTGTCAGTGAGGTTTGCCTTCTTGATGCACACTGCATCAAGCACTATATTTAACTAACTTATTTGGTTGGCTTCACAGAACTGTTTTCTACAATCTGATCTCATCAGTATGAACCCTGTTATGGCTGCATGCTGCCATGACATTCATCTGCCATGAATGAAGTTGTTCAGATTTACAAAGGTTATGCTGATAAGGAGTAAAGATATCATGGTATCTATGCACAGATAAAACAGTACAAAGCTTTCTTCTGGGACAAATATCTAGAGATTGAAGCTGAAGGATAGAATTCCATCCCTCTAAATGAGGGGTTCCAGCAGTTAAGTAAAGGGAGAAACCAGGACAATAAGTATTGGTTGTTTTGAAAAGGATGCCTTTATCTACACCATGTGGCACCACTCCCAGCAGCACTACCAGAACTCAATAGTGTGCTTTCTCAAGAAAGGATAAGCATGCATCTGTACTGAGCTGCTTCCAGCAGCTTAAAGCTTCCAACTAGGAAGATACATGAGTTGACACTTTGCATGAACTGCTTTGCTTATCACTTGAAATGCAAAACATAACATGACATATTCCCACCTATACAACTGCACTAGGTTTAGTGCATACACAGGTTGCTCCTAAAGTCACGTTTTCTATTTCTTTACACAGGAACTACAGCAGATACAAAGAACACAACAACACTATTTGAGAGAGAAAATTCTCACCTACTGAACATTAGTTTTCATCGCAGATGCCACCATGAGCAGAGCACATTCACCAGCAATGAACAAATACTGTGCTTGTAAAAATCTGCACCAGTAGAGGTGACCCTCCATCACCACTGCTGAAATGCACCACCCACTGTGGTGCTCAAACCCACTCTTTGGTCATCATAAACATTTGGCAAGCATCAATGAACGTTAATGGGTGCTATTTTTCTCCTCACATGGAGGAGTTCAGTTCCACACCTTTGCTTCGTATGTACTTCCACCTCAGATGCCATTCTATCAGTCTGCCCCTCAGCTGCCATCTGTTATACCACAACAAAGTGTAATGGAATACTGGTGGGAAGGTTCAACTTCTACTGCCATTGCACCAAGATCTGCCTCTGTATGTTGTGATGTATGTGGATGCATGAGTGCTGTAACACACCTGCCCTCACTTCATCTCTTCAGCTTATTTTTTTTTATCCAGCTATGTATCTTGCTTAGTTAAGACATCTTGTTATTTGCCATCTCTGGCATTTGCAGCTTATAAGCACATACAGAGGAGAAAGCATTTCCAAGGTTACAGTTTATTTTCTATTCACGTCTGTAGCTCATAAGCATATCCACCTTTCACATCAAGTTTTTTAGCTGCAAGTTCTCAATTTTGAAGCATTTTGGACAGCTGAAAATATCAGTTTCTCCAACTGCCAATTAGAAGTAACAATTTACTAGAAGTGAAATAGATGACACCTAAGCCATGTTATCCCCAGAAGTTTTATATTTGCAAAGGAAAAAAAAAAAACTATGAAAAAACTCAGTCTTTTTGCTTGGTTTATCCTCATGCCATTAAAATAAACATGAAACAGTACGTTCCTTTTTAAACCACTTGGTGAGTCAGTGCAGCTCAAGAAACTGATGAAAGGTTTATGGAAATAAATTAATATTGCATGAATGTTGCTGCAGGTATTAAACAAGTGAGAACCCATCGCTGAAGCCAAGAGACCTATATATGATAAGGGAAAACTGCAGAAAAGTCAGTGATTGTTATTACTGCAAATTCTTTGCCCTACAAAATGGCACATGACCTAAACAGATGTAAATAATCCAAGTGATAAGGTTTTGTTGTTTATAACAAATCTTACAATTGGAATCATTGCTTGTAGCAATAAATAAATCCCTTTAATTTTTTTAATTAAAGATATTTAAAAGCTTTCAGAACTTAAAATAAAGTGGTCATTGATATGACTAAGAAGAGTATTTTCCTTCACATTTCTTCAGAAATTGCATAACAAACATCTCAATTACTGACATCACGGCTATGCTTTTACAGGCCTGACACATGACATCTCCAGCTGATGACGTTATGTGAGATGACATCAGAGATCATGACTGATGCTTTCACTAAGAAGCCCAGCTTCATTTCTGAAAGCAGGGTTAGTTCAGCTACCTTTGCTTGAGGCCAAGAGGAAGATGAGCACTTCCATTCTTCCTCCAGGAGTCAGACGCACCTGCAGGTCTCAGAGCCTTTACACACGTTGAGTAAAACTGGCTGCTGTTTCTTGCCACTTTCACACCATACTTCAGAAAAACGCACTTGTAAAATCACAAAGGAGATGAACCTTTCAGTATACTTGCAGTACGTCAAGTAAGCTCTGCTCCTGAGCATAGAGGCCCCCACAGACTGGCTGCTGAGATTTCAAGCCAGAAAAGGACTCACATTTCAACACGTCAGGATTTCTGCAGAACTACAAGGATGTACCACGGGAATTTGGATAAGAAAAGCAAGAAGGTACGCGCAGAAGCAAACAGCTCTCCTCGATTCTCTTCCTTCTAATAATTAGGTTCTGAAAGTATTTGGATACTTCAAACTATGTTTTTCCAAATATCCTGTTAATTATCTCAATAAGAGTATATGTTTTACTGCAGACAACATTCACTCATTTGGGTGGGTGAAGGGAAAGACATCCAACACTTCACAGTAATATTACATACATTGACAGAATGCCTGCACATGTATGTATATTTCTTTTCTAAAGAAGGCCAGCTATTACAAAGTATCACAGGTAAACTGGCTTATTCATTACTGACCATTATGTTGTGGATGCCCCCTCCCTGGAAACATTCAAGGCCAGACTGGGTGGGGCTTTGAGCAACCTGGTCTAGAGGGAGGTGTCCCTGCCTGTAGGAGGAATGATCTTACAGGTCCCTTCCAAACCAGACCATTCTAAAAGTTACAGCTGCAGCAAAATAAGAGAAGTCGATAACAGACATCCATTCAGAATTCAAAGATGCAGTATCCATTTTAATTTTGCACTCCATGAAATTCAATTTTTAAGCAGCCATATTTTTAATTAAGAAAACAGGTTTCGAGAAAGAAGCCATCAAGTAACCTTTAGAGCAACACCTTTTAAATACTTTTTTAAGTCATGTGCTGCATAATTCCTTCATTACATTCAGTTAGGCACATATAGCCATGGCCAACCATAAAAAACCTATTAATCATACTTACATTGGGAAGACCACAGCTAGGAACTCGAGATGACTGTGACCAGCAGAATGCACCACTGCAGAAAATTGCTACTTCCCATTTTGTGTCAAGCACAAAACCTCCACACAGAATTTCAGCATATTATAGAAACAACTCAAGTTATGATTTTACACCATTGTTGGAAATATCAACTTTGTTTCTGACTTAATACAGACTTCAACTCCTCCAGACTCCTCAGCCATATTTCTCTCTGTCATTCTCTCCCCTGTGTATATTTGACTGACGGTAAAAAACATCAGGAAACAAATTCACCTTAGATGTTCATTCCATTAGGATTTTAACAAAGTCCATTTACAAGTAGATATTACTGGCTCCTGTGTTTGATCTGACCTCTGCTTTGTCAGCCATTCATCAAGAGAAATTTAATAGTATAATATTATTATACTACTATTATTAATAGTATAATACCTCAGAAGAAAATCAGTTACGGATCTACATACTTAATGAGAGAAATTGCTTCAGAACATCTCTTCTAAACACAGTTCATTCATCAAGATGTAAATTATTTCATGTAGTACAGTGAAATAATCTTAGACTACTGTCAAAAGAGCCATTCCTATTGTTCCATTACACTGATTCATACAAGTGCGTTAGCTTTTTTCTTTAAAAAAAACTAAAATTTAATGAAGAAAACTGAAAAAAGGAGCAGTAAACTGCTTCTGCAGTTAGCTCAAGTGACACCACAGAAAAAGGAAGCAGTATAAATAAGAACAATGGTAGTCTTTCACCAAGACCTTCCTTCTTATAATAAGATAACTTTGTAACAAAAGGAGACTGATAATTACTCAACATCATCCTCTAAGAAGATGAACAACCTGAAGTTATTTTTATTCTGTACTAAGACAAATTATATTCTAGCATATTTCAGTGTGTTTAATTTGATTACAAACCAATTCCCACTAAAGAAGTGGATGTTGTTCAAGGTTGAGAGATAATTTTCTTTAAAGAAAGTCTATTAAATTACCGCTTACTGTTGACCAGAATAGTCATAGCTACTTGGTGAAGTTTCCCCTACCCCCACCCTTATTCATACATAGATTCAGCTTATTACATCAGCCACATATAAGTTACATAGCAGAGGACAGAGCAGTCAGCAAACAAAACATTCCAGACTTACCATTTACACAGATTTCAAAAGATTTGCAAAGATCATCTTCAACCAGGCAGCCTAAAAACATAATAGAGAGGTAAAAATTAATGCAGGTTTCAAACTGTGGATAATTAGCACAGACTGAAGTCCCCTTAGGTTATTAAATTCTCAGCAGGAGTCAGACATTTGGTTGCCTTTAAGAGTCTAAATTAGGAAGTACAGAAAGGTAAGAATGGGGAAACAAACTGGTTAGACAGCACCTATTTCCAATTAGTTACAGTCAGAATAACCTTTGATGGTTTTCTTCTCCTTATTCCTTTGCTGAGGGTTCAGTTTTCTCAGTGGTTTTCTCATTTAATAATTCAAGAAACCTTACGTTCCCTAATTTTGAACACAATATTATTTGACAGCATAGTAATGTTGTAACATTCTACCAGAAATCAGGAGTTTCCTCAAGCAACTTACACTGCAGTGAGACAAATCTATGAGATAGGTATAAATTGCTTGAAACAGGTAAAAAACCTCCAGGCTTCGATTTAGTAACTACAACCCTAGACTGAGCTTAGGTCCTCAGGAGCACTTAGTCTGTAGAAAAGCTTAAAAATGAAGCCATCTACACCAACGCTACAATACCCTCAGCTGAAAAACCAGCAGAGCTTCTAGGGTTGGCTTTCCCTCCCATGTGAAGCAGGAAATGTGTACCAGAACTGGTTCCTTTGCAGCTCCCTGCTATGTCTGCCTGCACCTTGCCCTAGAAACTGCATCCAGCTTAGCAAGCTCAGCTTATCCACTTGGATGCATCTTTACCATGGCAATCAACCCATTGCTGATACCACCAAATCAGGTATGAGACACTCATTATTACCTCCTGTCTCCGGGCAAAATTAGCTCATATTCCTGAGAGCAGAAGAGAAACGGGCATGATGCTCCCTGCTCTGGTCACTCCACACTGGGAGACAGGGACACAAATCAAGCACTGGAGCAATTGGAAATATCATCTACTGTCAGGACTATGTGCTCTGTTAATCCAACCAGGTTATTTTGTGTTCGCACAAACAACTAGGATCTGATAAAACTGTGGTGGATGTCTCATCCTTGGAGAGGCATCCAAGGTCAGAGTGAACGGGGCTCTGATCATCTTGATCTAGTTATAGGTGTCCCTGCTCATTGCAGATGAGTTGGACTAGACAACATTTACAGGTCCCTTCCAACTCAAGTGATTTTATGATTCTCTGAACTACGAAGAACAAAGCTGTATTTTGGACGCAGAAGCTACCCCAGAGAAAGTATTCCTATAGTTAAGCCTTTAAACAACTCCAGGAAATACCTTAACTTTATAAGTGAACACAGAATTACAGAAATCAAGTGGTCTTGACTAGATTCCCACTACACATCAGAAACCAGCCAAGAACTTCACCATATCTAACACCAGGATACATCCTCTTTTTCCAGAAGCATGAATGTATTAAACAGGACGGTCTTACCAAAAAGAAAACAAAAGGCTCAAGAGTTTTCCTATTAATCACATCCTAACTCTGCTAAAAGAAAATTGCAGGGGGGAGAGAATGACTTACGCATGCTCATCACACAGCCTTTCAGCAGGTATCTGTATCAGCACATCGTTAAGCCTGAACTAATACACTACGTCTCTCAGCAGGATTTATTAGTACAGTGTCAGGTTTGAGCTAAGCAAGCGCATCTACTATACGATGTCAAGAGGCACTGGCACACTTGCACAACCCCTTAAGTCCATCTCCACTCCTGCCTACAAAGATCACAGAAACAACCTTATGAAGGGAACAGCCTACAACACACATGCTGATAGAAGTGTTCTTTCATCCTTTTACCTATGCACCAATAAACTGTGGGTACACCTTTGGTAGCTTTCGAAAGGTAGAGAAAGTTTTGCACTCAGAAAGATTCTACAGAGCATGCAGGACAACTCGTGTCTGAACAGCCAACAAACTCCAGTTTGTGACATTTTTGAGACGTCTGTAATTTTGTTCCAGACAAGTCTACTGTAGCAGCTGTTTGACCTGAATTAGTGTCTGAAAACTGCCTGAAGAAAGCTGATTGCAGCTTCAGTGCCAACCCAGCAAAGCAGAAGGATGCCTTAACTATGTATTGACTCATAAAGAACCTAAGCGGAGAACTATGACATGCAACAGCCAAAACACATCAGCACAGGCTACACAGCACAGTTGGAGCTCTAATTAAAAGTCTAGAAATGGCCACTTAAAATTCGAAAGCCTGGAGGGGGAATAAAGCAGAAGACTTCAAGTACTAATGCAGACTAGACAAATGACAGGTGTGCTTCACTATTCCTGTTTCCAGAGATTTGAAATGGCTATTTCTTCTAAAAGAAGTCTTTATGGTTAGGAATAAATCCCTGGTAAAATTTGTCTGCCTTGTTTTTCTGACAGAAGGGGTTGAACTAGAAACCTGAGGTGGACATTCCCTTGCAGGGAGTTGTCACATGTCCAGTGGAGAAAATAAGCCATGCAGCTGACTTAATTACAGAATTAAAGCTTAGGGTGGAAGTTGCCTTCAAGGTCATCAAGGTCCAACCCTCCTTTCACACCCTGTGGTGGCCATGCTGTAGACCCTACAAGTGTTGAAGTTTCAACCAGGTATGTTTCCAGAGGAGTCACCAAGTGAAAGTTCATGCAGACTCTTCTGCTTTTGAAACACCTGGAAAGACAGGTGGCTGTAAGCCTTTGTTAATAGTTCCCAAAGTCACCTGTGAGACATCAGCCATCCCATAATATACCTCACCTCAGAAGGAGAAAACCTCCGATTTAAAATGAACTAGATGTGTTTATTCAGATACAAAGAAATAATAAGCCAGACCACATCAGTACAGAAGTTAAATTCCACTCTGATTTGCTTGATACGCTTTGTGCTACCCCTAACATGCTTTCTATGAAAAGAAAACAGAAAAGCAATTTCATCACATTTGAATTTTTCCTTTAATAGTAGCTGATTATTAGATGCTGACTGTTTCTAGTTGACGTCATTAGCCTTGGAGAGCAAATTATTCAAATTAATGTATGGAAAACTACACCAACTGATGAATATCCCCAAAATAGCTAAAATGACCTTGAAAGCTCCTTGAAAAACACCAACATCTCAAGTTATTGCTAATGTTGATTGTTATGTATAATTCACCCAACCAGTCAATGTACTAATTTAACTGCTAATTTATCTTTTGTAACTGCTGAGACATTAAAACACATCATATTTCTTTTTAAATATCATTTACCAACTAATAGTAATGACAGCAATAAGTCACTGCTGAAGAGTGAAGAGGCATTGTCTCCAGCAGGCACTTAATTCAGTTCATGCCCTATGGGATCGAAATTGCAGCTCCCCTAAAATAAATTCTTCATATAATTTCAACCAGCTGAAGACAACTAGACTGCACAGGTACCCAAATTCACTTCTTTGATTTGGCCTGTAAATATGCCAAATTAAGTTATCCAAGTTCTTCTACTCCAGACTGACTCAGTTCAAATGCCTCATTTATGCAATAAAATGGAAATAAAAGCACTTGCATTGCAGTATCAAAACTACATTCAGCTAGCCCTATATGCCTTCTCAAAAAAGCAGTTCTAGAATTAACTAACATCAAAACCTAGAAAGAGTCAAGACTTCACCACCTAATAAACTTACCCTGCATTAAAAATTGGCCTTTCCACTAGCAGTTATATGGCCCTATTTACAAAACCTAAGTCCCAGTGTAACACAAAAGTCTGGAACAATAACATAGTCATCAGGGTGCACTAGCACCCACAAGAACAAGTGGAACTGTAAGCTTCATCACCATCTTCTCACATAACCAAGGCTCACAGGTCTATACTATGTGTCTTGTAACAAAGGGAGAGCTCTCCCTGACACATAAGAAATTAGCTGTTTAAATTCCAGGCAGCTTGACAGTAAGGATTATCTTATTTACAAAGATAAATACATGCTTTCCACGTTATTATGCATAAAGATTTAATTCCTAGTGATATAACCCAGTAGTCTGCAATTCTAGTAGATGATTTCATGTAACAAGAGCATTTATGTTGAACCTACTCACATACACACCTTTGTTAAAAGTTATATTTTATAAAGCTTCATGACTGCCTAAAATCAGGGTAGGCAGCTGAACTATATATTACAGTACACTTACATGGAATACCTTTTGTTGATTAGGTAGGAAAGTTGATTTCATAGGGCTTCCCAAGATCTATCTCCTTTTTTTCTCCCTCTGCCTTAATGCCCCCAGTGCTACTTTCAGATGACCAGCACAACATAATTGTAAAAAAAAAACGTTGCTGCAAGAGCAGCACCTTATAGTATATGACCTAGAAGTCCAACTCTCCCTTTATCAAAATATTCTTCTCATAAGATACAAGACTACTCTCTCATTTCATTGTCTTTCTCCCACTTTACCAGCCTGTTGCAATTATACTACACGTGTCTCATCAATATAACTTGAATAGTCTAAGCAGCTTTACAAGCTGCAATTTATATACATAAACATATTCCTTAGGCTTCTGATATCAAAAATGGTCTTACGGCATCAAAATAAGAAAACAAACAAGTAACAATAACAGCTAAACTTCTCCCATACTAATCAATTAAGAACTAGGAAAACACAAACCTTGTAAATCCTTACTGCCGTTAGGACTTTTCACTCTTTTACAGTCTTCACTCAACAGCCACATAACCATCCAACAGCTCTTTGTTGCACTGCATAGTTACCTTCCCACTGTGTAAAATATTACACAATGTAGACTCCTTTAATAAAAATATGCTAATAGTCATTAGCACATTCAGTAAACCAGAATCAAAGTTTATCCCACATCCACTTCCTTCTCTCAGATGTTTTTCACTCTCTGGTAAGGAGACCTTGAAGAGTAAATTCTGCTAAAACCTTCCAATTAAAAAAAAATGAAACACCTGGCTGTACTAACACTGGGAATGCCTGATGGGCCTCCCTGAGTCCTTAAAGCCACCTGTGTACATTTTAAATAGATGGCTTATGGTGGCTCTTGGTTGTGTGTAGGGTTTTTTTTTGTTGTTTTTTTTTTTTCTTCCCCACATAGTTGTTTTAAGAAATGTTTTTTAAGAGTTATGTTTTTTAAAATCCTGAGATCACATAACATGGATATTTTGAACTGGAGAAATTCAGATAGTGTATAACAATGATGATGATATAAACTGATAGGAAGAAAGAAGCATGATTTTCATACAGAAAAGTGAAAGTGAAATGCTCTTCTTCCTGGCGTATGCGAGAGAAAATGTCAGTCTGCTGAAGCTGTAGCCCATCCAACACATCCTCATCTGTCTGCTCTACGTGTATGTCTAACAAGCCTAGGATTACACAAAACTACAAACAAAGCTGGGGAAAATATACTTTCAGGTTATGATGGGATCCTCTTGTTCTCCCTACTCTGAGGTTACGTAAGTGCTACAGGTGTAAAGTAGTGTTCGTTACCCAAAGCCTGTCAACTGTAGGTGAAAATCAACTTCACAAAGACATTGGAACCTCTGACTCTTTATCAACAACTGCTTTAAACAGTAGTTTAATTACGGATTAAAGCAAATTTGCTCCAAAATTTAAAGAGCATAAAATACTAAATGAACTTTTCTCATAACAAGTACTGAGTTTTGACCTTCTGCGTTTATTCCATCTCATATGTTTTTGAAAGTAACAGGTGCCCAATATTTTTTGTAACACAGTAAACTCTCGAGAGCAGAGGTTCTTATGGTTTTCTTTTAATTGAGTGCATATGCACCAAGCTTAGCACAACAAAGCACTGATCCGTGGCAAAGAATCCAGGCCTTACTGTAATCAAAACTAACAATCAGAAAGATGACACAAGAAATCCCAGCAGTGGTTAAGTGGAAGAGAGTCTTTTATACAAAAAGTTTCCAAAGTACAGACAGATTTCCCGTAAGTGTTAGCATATGGTGGCAACACTTCCCTAACTCTGAATTACTGCTTCTTTCAATCATTCATTATACACACTGTATATTAAAATATGATCCTAGCCAGAATAATTCTCTGTGGAATGAGGAGTTCTCATTCAAAACAAGAAAATGTCAGTACTAAGCTCACAGCCAAGACTTGCTCCTAAAGCCTCAATCACAGTTCATCTTAGTGCTTCAATTACCCCCTTTCTATCACTTGTTTTTCAAGATGCATGGACTGACACACTATGTAAGCAGATGAGTGCAATGGGGCTGCCATGTTCTTTCTGCATTTAAGTGGGGAAAAAAACAGTATATGCATCTGGATGAGAAGCTACGAGATCTGGTTTAGTAGCTTGTGGTAGCAATGGTAATGGGAGGATGGTTGGACTAGATGATCTTGTAGGTCCTTTCCAACCTTGTGATTCTGTGATTCTATGATCTTTACTTTTGCATGTCCACTACTGAAGAAAGGAATTGCTTTGCTGTGAAAATTCTGTTAACTTATCTGATTACTAATGCCATGATTGCAATGATGTAGGGCTTTTCTGTTGGAAAGCACTGAGGAAAGGTCACTAATAAGAATAACTGAAGATGTAATCAGCAATAATATTAATAACAATAATAATAATAATAATGATGAGACAGAGAAAGTCCGTATCAGACAAACTCCAGAACAGCATTCGCATTTTTGCCCAGGGCTCAAAAGAACACAGTGTGTCATGGGCTGATACAAGAAATGAATGTTTTGCTATGCCTTTTTTTGTCTTTTTTTTTTGCACAGTAAATATTAAAAGAACTCTGTCTCCCTCATGAAAAATCAGTTCCTCAGTGCTGCATGTCCCACCTCTGGTTCTGCAGATAATTTGTCAAATAGGAAGCAAAGATATAACACTCCAGACAAACATGATACTTAGTTATATTGAATGTTCTCCATTTAAATGACAATTTTAAAAAAGCAGATACATCCATTCTTGGAGAAAAAATAGATCACTTAAAAACTAAGATTAAAATGATGACTTGATCTTTTATCAAGACCAAAAACTTTCACTCATATCCATTAACTGTGACATGGGGGATTAGATGTGATTTTGTGATTTTTTCAGTAGATTGGCCTCAAACAAAATATATTTGCCATGCTGGTAGTCCATATTGGAAAGAAATAAACAGCTCTACAATATAAAGTCTACAAAATGTTCTTTCAAAATTAGAAAATGTTAATTGAAGTGCTCACAAGCTGTAAAATCTCATAAAAAAATCAAGACCAGTCCTTTAATAACTGTGATTCAGTTCCTCCTGTTTGTTACCAGTTGCTGAAAGGAATTTCCTCACTGAGCACTGAAGTACCATCATCCAACACACACTGAAATCACAGCTCCAACCTAAAGCCAAACCTTTTTGTACTGAGCAAAGAATTTCAGGGCTGAACACTCATTGAACCTAAACAATTTCTGCATCAGTGTTTAAATGCATCAATAAGCAGTCCGAAATCTTTTGCTGCTATTGTCTGCACAATACCCTTTCCTCCAAGATCTATAGGCAGCAAGGTCTTCTGGGATTTATCATAGCCACAGGTTACCAAAAAGTTAAAACTGAGGCTTAGGTAAAGCAGAGTATGATGGTTCCAGCAAAGCCTTTCTCACTATGACTGCATGTAGACCAGCAAATACGGCAGTTCAGTGGCCTCTGCCATATTTATTCTATGGAAGAGCTATTGCCATCATTACATCTGTTTATCTGGTTTTACACATCAATAACTGTCAACCTTATCCTGTCTACTTGTTTTACAAAACTGCAGAACAGAATGAATTCTAAGTCCTAAATGTAATTCAGTTCTAGCCTTCTTCCACGCTTTGGTTAAGACAAGCTGGGTCAAAGAAGAAGTGAACCATTAGGTAGAGGAAACTGAATAATCTGTAGGTTATATGCTATGGAAGATAGTTATTTTTATAACATTTTCCATTATAGTTACATGGGGAAGAGCTTCATGTTCTATCATCCATAGTTAATTAGTCTTCATGGTCTGTGATAGGTTTCTTAAAAATAGTTCTTCACAGTTCTTCCTCATGTTTTGAGAAATCTTTCAATATTCACAAAACCAATGAGGGAAAAGAGGTATGTTTATCATTTTCCTCTAATAGGCACCAAATTTTTGTTTTCATTATGTGTCAGAACATCTTAATGCTTGGCATTTGAAAAAAAGATAAGCAGAATTCACAGTTCTCGAGGCTGGTATTTAAGGACGGTTCCAGAGGTCTCCTGGAATGATCACCTTTAACATTTTGTTCTACTTAGCAAACAGTACAGCATCTTTTAATTGATGATGTGATCAATACCTATTGCATACAATTTTTTCATTCTCCTATCCTTTCTTACTTACAAAGTCACTCTTCTTTCTGTTCCATCTCTATTGCACAGCTAATTAAATACCAGGGTAAATTATTGCGTGGATGTGGTAAAAACAGCTTGAGAAGAATGAAAAATGAATGTCATAAATCAGCAGAGCCTGAACAGCAAGGGGACAGTCCACAGTCATTTGTTATTGGAAAGTAATTCTCATAGACAAAACAGCATGCGTGGGTTTGGGAGCTACACTTTACAGATGAGCCTTCAAACAGGGACACAGGAATGAGAGTACTCTAAATCTGTTTATTTCTGCATATCCATATTGAAGACTGGTAGATACTGAAAACATTTTCAACTGTTTGGAAAAACAGCTTCATAACTTTATCATGCATTTTTTGAGTCATTATGTACTGTTTATCTGGAGTGATGAAAACACCTATGTTCATCTCACGAAAGAGACACCACTGTATATGTTTAGTAATTTCTTTAATAAAGAGTTTAAACAGCCCTGAGTAATCTCCATTAAATATTCATGTGTTGGAGAAGAATAATGAAAGTCAATGAAGAAACTCATAGTCTCTTAAAGCTCTCAAAGGAAAAAAGAATGATATTAGGTAAAATTCAATGGACTGCGGCACCAAGATTTATCTATATAGTTTATCCTGGGACTTAGAATTGCAAATGAAGCTGAAGCATTCTGTATTAAGGGACAGTTATAAGAAATAAGTCACGAGGATACTGGTAGCACACCAAATTTGAAGGTACTTAGTAAAGAAGCCTAAAACTTTTCCCTTTCCACAGAAAAATGCAAGAATCTCACAAATATTTCTGTACTGGAATGTCTGTAACTTTTCCAAGAACTTTGATGTTCCAATCAATACAAATTGTCTTTTGACATACAATCAATGTGCAGCATCATGTTGGACTTACGTGGAACTGCATATCTGGGCATCACTGCATTCTTGTCAGAGATTGACATTAAGAAACAGTCTTTTATTATGCTGACAAAGAATAAAATCTATCCCATATTGACTCAAAACTCATTCCAGGCAGTAGTTGAAATTCATTACATGGTAAAATTGATCATTTCTACTTATTTTTGTGAAATTGCACTGACTTCAAAAAAATTCTGGCCCTGAGAGTGAATGGTCCTGATTTTGCCTGGTGATTGTGCTCTAATTACTTCTGAATCACCCTGATGTATCTGTGGCTGACATTAGTGCCAGCTGTCCCAGAATACATTCTGCTCTTGTCTCTGTGAAGTAGCTCTGCCCACCCTGAGATACCAGGAAGATGTTTATTTCCCCAGGATAACTACTGAGAGGCAGGCATCTTAATAACATATGTCAGAGAGCTAGTAAAGAAAAAGACTTATAGCAATTAGAATGAAGCAATTTGGAGAGGAAGCCAAGAAAATTAGAGACAATTCTGAAAAACAAATTATCTGATGCATGTTGAGCAGCACAAGAATTCATAATTCTGATTCCTTCCTAAAGAGTACACAGAAGACAGTTTTTCTCTCTTTAGAAAAAAGAAAAAAAAATCAGAAGACTAAACCTTCCAAATTTTTCAAGTTTGTCCAGCTATTGAACTCCTTTTAACAATGAGAAAACTCATTGAAAAAACCCAGGAAGAAAAACTCTGAAGTTTGTATCCAGGAGTTTCTGTAGGTGTCTTAAACTTCAAGAGTAGCCAAAGGTCATTACTTCATCATAACCATAAAGTTCCCAACTCTTATTGACTTAACATCTAATGCCTATTGATTCTGATAGAACTGATGTGTCAGAGCAGGTTTGATAATCAGGGAGCAAATGCCTACTTTTAAATTTTTTTTTTATATATTCATTTTGTTATTTTTCCCTCTGCAAATAGTAATCTCTGAAGCGTCTGTGTGAAACACAGAGTTTTTATATAACAAATGAGGAAAGGATGTTAACAAACAGTTGATGTTGCACGTACCTTAACGAACATTTAAGCCAGGGCTACTAGCAGTACTGGAAAGCTAGGATCCAGCAGACTGGAATCCAAGTCTTGGTCTTAATTTTTGCTGCTAGTCTGAGCAAATCATTTTACCTCAACTTTCCTCCTGTAGTTTATCCATTCTGATCTTGTTAAATTTATCATATGATTGCAAGTGGTTTGTAGAATGGAGACCTGCTGAAGGTTGGGATGCTATTGATCATCTTAATACAAATATTAAACTTTTAATAACTTTACTTAATTTATCTACACACCGCAAAATTGTTTTAAACTTTAGAAAGAAAGCAGCTGCATAAAGTTTCCAGGAAGCATTTGGAAACAACCATTGCTGAAGAGTACATTTTTAGCAGTAATTTAAGAAAAGCCAATGCCGCCTTCTTCTCAAAAATGCAGGGATTTCCACAGAAATTGCAAAATATATCCTTGACAGCCACTGAACTCAGTAGTACACAAGCTTTTGATTCTTTCTCCATGAGGAGCATTGAAGGTAGGGGGAAAAGTATCTCTAGGACAAGAATTTTCATTCTTACCCTGAAGGGGCAGGGCAGCAGACAGCCAAGCAGACCTCCGAATTCCAGGTGCAAGCTGTACATATCTCTATACGGCTTTGGGAGAATTAGCTGTCATTCTGTCTTGGCTTGATATATACACACTACTTAGAAAGGAATAGATTGTTCCTCGAGTCTCAGCTTGTGTTGATTCTTTCTACTTTAATTTTGAGTTATGTAAAAGTCTGATTTTAATGGAAGGGAAAATAAGACATAAATAGATACAGAAAGAAATAAAATAGATTTGCATTCTGTATCCATCCACCGTCATGTTCCTTCTGAATGATCGGCAGTCAGCATGATTACATGCATTTGCTATTTACAAGGCCTGTACAGTGCATGCTATATACAGCACACTGAAGTTCTGGTGCCGTGATCCAACAGATCACAATTCACTTTGGAGAACAGGTTACTGTCAGTCTCACAGGGTTTTCATTTTCCCATCTAGACTTAAGCTGAAGACTGAAGCTGAGTACATTAGCATCTCTCAAAGTCTCCAAAGCAAATTTGCCAAAGACAGATTCCATATAGGAAGAAGTACATCCCACTAGAATTCTTACTTCATTGAATTTCTATACATCTCAGTGTAACAGCTTGACATCGTTACAGCTTCCTCCATGACTATTCCCCATGCCATCATGGATATTCCTTTTACTTTTGGGAGTTAGGAGGCAGAAGCAAATAGTGAAAAAGATAGGGTATTTACCAATGAAAAGCTTCCTCTGCTGCTCCACCAACCTTGAAGAGCTGTCTCTGCTTGCTGCTCTCACTAGTAATGACAGCCCAAATTCTGCACAATAGAAGCCAGTGTGGCAGATTAACTTCACGGAGGAAACACTGGAGAGAGACCATGTTTTAACAGTGGGGATGACACGCATTTCACTACGCCATAAGAGGAATGTAGAGGAAAAGAAGAACCAGGAGAAAAGGGCCTAAGAAAGTGAAGGAACACGGCCTTCACATATATGTGTATAAAGCATAATGAGTCAAAAACAATAAAAAGTCAAAGTCCAGAGATTAGCCAGCAGTAGAGATAAGAACAGCCCTGAGCTTTCCTGCCAGCATGTTGCACTGAGTCTGTAGTAGTGCCGCCTTCAGATTTCAGTGTGGTGGAAGGGAACTCATTTCTTGCAGACATTCTGAGAGCAGAAATTGTTTTCCAGTAATTCCACTGATAGTTCACAAGCCCATTCCAAAGATTCATACATTCAAGATTGGACTTTTAAAAATACATATTTCTTTATATATTGTGATAATACTTCACAAAGTTCTAGTCATGAGTCTTCAGTCTACAACTGAATGTAAGTTGACTGGCATTTGCATAATTTTGTGAGACATGTTATTCAGTGAGGTTTAGAATCAGTCTGGCACCTCATATGTGAGCCTTCTTAAGAATTCTTAAATTATTTTAATGAAGCAGTATTATTCAAAACATTTTTTTTTCTTTCAGGATTTGAACTTTAGCCAAAACACTAAGCCACAGTCTCTAAGTGTATGCTTGGAGACCTTTATTTGATGAATACCTTAAAAATATGGTCTTGTGATGTTTCTGAATTTAATACTTTGCAGACAGCAAATATCAGTGTGTACAGTGTTCTGCACATCAATGTAATGGTGACAAAAAATCCTAATTAGAAGAGGAAAGGAAGAGGAAATGAAAGGGAAAAAGAAAGAAAGAAAGAGAGAGAAGGGGGAAAAAAGAGAAAGGAAGAAGGAAATCTGTGACTTTATCCCTGCTCTGCAAAGCATAAATCATGCAGCAGAAGTACAGGCACAATGTTAAAAATAATATCCCAAATGTATAAATAATAGATTTTAGTGCCACTTCATTTGGGGTGTTCTTTCAACAAACATGAGATTGCAATGAGAATGTCTGAACGTTGCCAGCTCTGAGGCTGCTTCACAGAAGTTATGCCAAAACATAGCAGAGCAGTCTGTTATCATACACGTGTATGTACAAGGACAAAATACACTGCTGCTTCTCTTCATTTAGCTTTGCTGAGAACAGTACTTAACTATCAAATTCACATCAAGCTCTTGCATTTTCAAGGAGCTGCCTTCACTTTCCTTCGCATAGCAGCCGAGTATCCAGTCAAGGACCAGAACAACAGGCAGTGTAGCTACACTCCTCTTGCAATTTCCTGGAATGGTTTCACTGAGGAGTACGCAGGAAAGAAAGAAAAAAAAAGATTTCACGGAATATGAGCTGTGTTGTTATTCTGCTGTGGAAAAACATGCCCTGGCAGGCTTGAAAGTTTGGTTCAGGATAACATCAGGATTTTTACAACTGAAAGGTTTTGTCTATTAATTCAACATCCCTTTAGCTATTAATTAAATATCAAAGCATCTAAAACATATTTTGCATCACTTTTTTTGTTATCACCACAAACATTTTTCACAATTTTACACAGCTAAAAATGTGAAATTTGGGAGCACAGGATAAAGGAGAAAGCATTCCTCAGAGAACCATAAAATCATAGAATTAATAAGATTGGGAAAGACCACCAAGATCACCTAGTCCAGTCATCAACCCACCACCAACATACCACTAAACTACGTCTCTAAAAAGTGGCAAAATATGGCCAAATCTGCTGAGATCTTCCATCAGGGTAGCCCTGATCTTCTTTGCCACAGGTTAACACAGCATGAGGACGGAGGAGGGCAGCTCCTGGTGTTTGTGAACAGACCCACATCCTTCCTCACTCCCAAAAAATCTTTACATTCTCACAGCTCTGTTCATTGACAGATGATGATTTAATGACATGCACTATCCATATTTCTGGGTTAAAGGTAGAGCACACATATAATCACTACACATTTACCCTTGCTTTCAGTTGCAGTCTTTTGTTTACAAAGAGAGATGACAGTGTTTGCACATCATAAGTTTGAGGGGAAATTAAAAAAGGTAACTACAGGGTCCTGGATCCTTTTGTCACTGCAGAGCTCTCAAGGTTTTTTGCACTGTGGATGCAACCTTTCTAGGGGCATAATTCCTTTGTTACTGCTTTCTAATCAATCTTTACCTTCTCTCCTCCAAAGGCAGCCCAACATGACTGCCAAAAGTGTTCACCAACATGGACAGGGCAGTACATTTAGGCCACAGATTAGCCCTTCATCTGCTTTTCTATCCAGATGTAGGAACCTGCAGAAAACTCACAGGAAGCATTACCCAGGCTTCTTCCCTTCCAAATAGCTTACTTCACAACATTCACACTCCCAGGTGACAAACTGACTCTATACACTGAAGACGTTAAAACAAAAAAAGTGAAATATACAAGAAAGAACAACTTACTAATTCATTACTTCATAAAACATTTTAATGTAATTTTTACTAAAATACCATAGGAGATTTAAGGTGACTCACAAATGTCTAAAAATATAGAAGTTATTTTCAGCCTGTGTGTTTTTTCTTTTATGATGAAGGGAAATTAAGACTACTCTGCTTGTGTTTCTTGTTATTTTCTGCCTCATTTCTACCTTCCTTTTTGTAAGAATAATCATGTACATTATGCTTCTCTTGAGAAGCTCCTGACTGAGTGCCACCTGTATCAGCAGGAGGCAGGCAGATAAAAAGCACTAACCACATAGTTGCAATTACGTATCAAAGATGACTGCTAATCTCCATAATTGCTAGTGTTAGTTTTCCCATTTTCAGCTAGTTCCATCCAGTTTGACAAAACAAAGTTAATGACTGTCTTTGAAGACTACCAGAATGTATCTGTACTACAGATATACAAACATGCATATTATATTAACCTATTTACATATATATATTATATGTAGAAATTCCTTAAAGGAGGCACTGCTCAATGTATTTCCCTTATTCATGAGGCTTCCAGAGAAGTGCTCTTTCTGCATTACACAGGAGAATCTTCAACCAAAAAACAGAACAGAAAAATTTCCTACATTTTGCTTCAGTCCCACAGAAGGCCTTCTGCTGTTTATAAGTAAATCTGTGAATTGAAAAGAACTTCACACTTTTGCCTGTTGCTATTATGGTTCAGATGTAGAGCTAAGGGCTAACACAAGAGAAAATAGGCCTACTTTGGCTTTTAAAGCAGAAGGTAGGAAATAGCTAAATAATTTTGTGTTATTGTATTTTCAGTATACATATCCAGCCCCTAAAATACCTGAAATTGTTGAACAGTCTTAGAACACAAAGACTAAAACATGAAGATTTTCCTTGGAGACATAAGGAGCTGCTATCACCATGCCAGGTCACTGGCACAAACTGAAAGACAAGTTTGTGTGATTCAAACGAACCTAATGGGTTTATTTTTAAATACAGGCATTTCATAATGAATATTCAGCAAGGCAGCTGCAGCCCAAAATCATCCACTGAACATAAGCCTGGAATGTTTTCACAAATAATCTTTGAATAAATGTAAAAATCCAGAATATTCCTCACAGGTCTGTCTCCAGCCCACGCACTGGGGATTTTTTTAATTTATTCAGTCTGTGTACATGTTCTGTATTCCTAAACACCACTTAGAAGGCTCAGAAAGCTAACAAAGCAGTGCCTCTGTAAGCACAAAGATCGTTCATTCTAGAAGTGTTCATCTGTGAACTTAAAAATGTTTGACCATGGATGTAAGACAACGACTTAAAAGCTTGGCTTTTTCTCCTTTCAACTATATGGGAAGATAGAAACCCATCCCACGCTTCTGCAATTAGTATTGAAGCTGAAACTGATTAATGGGGTCCTTCCTACCTTATGGTGGCTGCTTATTTAAAGAACAGTAGTGTAAAGGAAATGAACACTTCGATCTTCCTTGCATCACCACCTAATCAGTGCAAAACTGTGGGGTTATAAATTAGTCTGCAGGGAAGTCTGCCATCATGCAGGCATATATATAAATATGTATACAGAAAAAAAAAAGGATAAAATAAGCAGGTCAGCACCAACCTTCTTCAAGCCTTCATAGATATTTATGATAAGGCACTGATATTCAGTATTTCTCTACATTTCTAAACTTGCGAAATGGTACATAGACAGTGACATCTTTCACCTTAAAATTTAGGACAAACTCTCCAGACTTATATTACTGATGGAAGCCTAAAATTTTATCTCTGGACATAGTGAATAGATATGATATAGTAACATAGAGCATATTTTTAAACAATCATCTATGTTAGTAGAAATCAAGCTACATTTCATTCACGCAAATTTAGTTATCACTGCATTATACATTCAGCTCAGAACAAGAAGCTCTAATACTGTGAAACACTGGAAGTAGGCATGAATAGAGATTCTACTTATCCAAAACTGTCTTAGTTCAGAGGTTAATTTTTAGCTGACAAGTGAGATGTTCATTCTCTATTTCAGAATGCCACTGCATCTGAATCCTTGAATGATTCCTACAGAACAAGTGTGAGGGAGCAAAAAATGTAAGGCCATCTCAAGTCTATTTCAAGTACTGTAGGAGTTTGAGAGCACTGCATTTTTCAACATGTGAGAAAATACGGCAAGATAACTTTATGGATTGTACAGCTTCATGCAGACAAAAAAGGCTAGAAAGGATCTGGATGTCTCATGCAGTGAAAAAGATGAAAGGAACAGTACTGGCAGGTTACTTTCTGCAGGAAGGCATTGGTCTTAATGGAGAACAGCAGTGAATGAGCTCTCCATAACCAGCCACAGCAGCTGGAATCTAAGCACAGGGTCACAGCAAAAGCATCCAAGCTCATTTGCCCAGTTCACAAAGAAAGGTTGCACAGGATCTTAGTTGTATTATCACTGCAGTAGGCTGGCTCACTTGGGACAGTACCTCGAACACTGGTTATGACTAATTTATGGTGACTGACTGAAGAAGTTTCATTTTTAATGGAAATGATTCTAAGCCAGGAGAAATAATGAGAAAGGAAAAAAATAAATTCCTGCTATTAGACCCAGTTTGAGCTTATCTAATGTATGTATTTCTTCACTGTGAACTTTCTGCTCGTGTTTTGTTTCTGTTCTTGGTGTAAGGTAGCACTGCCAATCATTTTGTGTACTCCTAGGGCTCTTTTATATCTCCTTAGTTCAGCAGAAGGAAACCCATGTGACAGAAGAAGCAATGTTTTCCTCCCCTTTTACGACAGCAGCCATTCAGTGGATTGAGGTGGCACTGATAGCCCAATAAAATCACCAGTGTGCAACTTAATGCTTCCCACAGCAGAGTGCAAATTTTAAGATTTGCATCAGGGGAGCTGTGTCCAGACCTGGACTCTGGCTCTGAAAATGGGAAGTGGCAGATGTTCAGAAAGAGTGCTTCAAAAATACTATTCAGTTTAAAAACGTAGAGAGAGTTAGCAGCGATGCCTGGACCATGCAGCTTGAGAAGCACCAATTCTACCTCACATCTCATTTATTCTTTGGGTTTCTTCAAAGCCCTCGTGACAGGCAGGTAAACAAATATTATCTACTTTTAGCTTGTGAAAAAAATTGTGCTACATCATGTGTGCCAGATGTTGTGAAAAACAAGTTCTGAAAAGTAAGCAATTAACAGTCCTAGCAGTGGTCTATGTGCCACTTGTGCATTTCTTTTTGCCTTAAAGATCTTACACCTTGACAGATGGCATAAAATAGTCCAGTGGAAAGATAATCAAGTTTCTAGCCTGATTCCTTGTAAAGTTATTATTATTTTAAATATAGGAGGGAATGACTGTTTTTTTCCTCTTCTATATCAGTGCATTCTTCTGTATTAGTGCATTAGGTCTTCTGTTTCCTCATATCTGACACAACATTGTTAGACCAAAAAGCTCCCTGATTTTCTCTTGCCTTCTCAGTACCTCACTTTCCTACATAACAAATTTAAACACTTTTTAAGCCATCAGTGGAAGACAAATTACTTTACAGAGCAGAAAGTGTCACCATGTTCATTACAGTCCATCTGGACCATCACCAAAGTGAAGTTTATAGTATTTTTCTGTTCTTCGGTCCTAAAATAAGTTGTAAGATGTAAAAGACTCAAATACTAGAATTCAGGCTAGACTTGAAACCAGTTTTAATATATTTCATTACTCTGCCTTTAAGCAGCAATTTATGCTTTACATAAAGTCAGGCATAGACTGCTGGGATCTGAAAGCCAAGGAGATTTAGGTATGGTGGAGTATTTTGTGTTTATCTAAAGAGAATTCTGCAAACGTGCATAGATTGAATATAACTAGCAGTGCTTTTCATGCTAATGAAATTACTTCCTTTACACACCAAGCAATATTATCAACTTGAGTATTTTAAGAAAAGAATTTTATTTCATTTATGTAAGCAGTAGTGTGTATCCAAAGGAAAACTCAAATGCTAACATTCACATATTCAAGTTTTACTGTTCTTTGAGCAACTGTAAAATGCCTGACTTTTTCTTTCCACTGGGCAAATGCAGCTAGTTAAGATACTTGAGAGTTGAGAGTTGCTACTGTTTTCACAAGCACATAAATCTCTTGGGAAGAACAAAACTTGGAAAGTTTAAGATCTAGAGATTAAACTTTTGGAAACATATTTCCATGTGATAAAAAAGGGGCAGGAACAGAAAGTTTATATTCTCTGTGCAACCTGTGCCACCTGCTCTCCTATAACAGTGTTCTGAATTGCTCTTCAAGCTTTCTGTGAGTAGAATTTTTTCAGTATATCTGAGTATTAACTGATAACATAAGTCTAGGTCTAAAGCATAACACGTAACTCCTATAATTGTGCAGTACAGGTATGTCACTTTTTGGAAAGGCAATCTGTTCTACAAAAGAGCACAGTGCAACTAACTATGTAGTAGTACTAAAAAGAATGCCACAGGGTATGATCATTTCCTGCAGTTGCTTGTATTCAGCTTTCCACGTGACACTGACTGATAACTGTAACAGTGAATCACAAGAATAACTGTATTTCACATACAGATTTAGAGAAAAACATCATTATCAGAATGTATACCTCCAGCTGGGTAACAAAATTGCTGGTGTCTGCCCTACACGTACATTCGCTCAAAAGAAATCAGGATAGCAAAGGAAACAGAAAATCATTATATTTTATCAGGCAAAAAAAAAAAAGTCTCCTACTTTCAAAAAGAACTGAAAATATTTGCAACTGGAGCTCCTGTCAACATTCACAACAGTCTCCTTTGCAGAAGCCTCTCACCAACAGCAGAAAAGTAACAGTGGGAAATATTTAAGCTGTTTAATATGACCCCATTACATATGTAAGAAGTACCCATGGTGCAGAGGATGACTCTAAGAAAAAGATATAAAGGATCATTCATTGTGTGATTATTAGAGGTCATTTTGTCACCTGACTCATGATTGAGTACACTGGATAAAAGGCAGAACACTTTGCTACAAGCAAATGTGATCTATTACAACTGTTTCTAGTCCCTTGTGCTTTTAATTGGCAGCAGAGATCTGCACTACAATAGCAAGAGCAAGTTCCTGACATCTGACAAACAAGAAATGGAACAGAAGGAACCTTGTGAGCAAAGCAGAGGTGGCTGCTGTAGTGCAGGAAACAAAGTAGGGAGAGAACCTGGCTTTGCAAGTAGAGCAGAACACAAACTTTTTGATGTTGAACGTCTCTGTAATAGTCGTGTCCAGGTGACCAGAAGCCAAAGTAGAAAAGATTGTACCAAAGTCAGAATTACTGAATCAAAAAAATGGAGCCTAAAAAAATGGAGGAGTGCTAAATTAAAGCAAGCATATTATTCACTGCTTTGGAAGAAAATGTGAGCCCTTAGAAATTGGAACTCAAGAATCAAACTGTCATTGTTCATGAAGCCTAAATGCTACAGCAGTTTATTACATGATTTTTAAGAAATGCTTACAAAATAATGTGCTTTTACAAAAATTCAACTTATTATCAGTTAAAAGCCTACAGCAAAGTTCTAATCTCCACCCTACAGATACACTGACTTCAGATTCTATGGCTCAGTGGTTGCATTTCATGGCCACAAAACATTAGCACAAAATGAGGTACATAAACAATAGAAAAATGGAACATTTTACCCAAACTCATATTTCTAATAGTTCTTTTCTTTAAAAATATCTAGCCAAAATGCACGTTTAAACTGTTTCTATGTTTAAACTGAATTTGCACTGCACATTTTTCAGTAATTTTAGCATGAAATGAAACCATTCTGAAAGAAAAAAGTTCCTACTGTTGACTTATTTATAAATAAAATGCTTAAAGTTCATCCTGGTTTAATTGATCTATGTAGTTTTCTAGTGTGTAAGAGACTGTCTGTGATAGGAGACAGCATATCTGGATTTATATATCCTTTCTACTAGGAAGAAGGATGAAAAGAGCATGTTTGCCATATGTCATTTAAAACAGCATCTTACTTGGCTATTATTTTAATGTTTCTTGGAATTATTTTAATGTTTCTTTGGTGCCAGACTGTGTATGAAAACCCTGATAAATTACCCCAGCCAGAGCGCCGTGTTGGCATGCAGGTATACTGCTGAGAAAACCTAGGAGGTCCTTAAGAGTTCCCTTTGAGTGCAGCAGCAATTATCCATAAGCAACAAGAGTTAAGACGTGAACGTAAAGAGCCAGTTGGCCTTCTGAGAATTTGAGAGGCCTTCTGAGACCATTAACAGAACTGTCTGTTCCTACTTCGCTCAGACAGAAAAATATTCAATTTAAATTACCAGAGAAGGCTAACTCCCAAAAGATGGAGCAAAGAGGAAATTGAGTAGGTATGAACCAAATTCATTATAGACAGCCTGTTTGGATTAGGGAGGAAATTTGGTCAACCACCAAGCCGCAAATTTTTCAAGGTATCATTCAAAATTACAGGCGTCATCACCTGCAACACCTACGCTTTATGTTATGGAAAATAGACAAGGCAGCAGAATAATACCAAGGTCTTCTGCACACAAGCACTATCCACTCCCTCATTTAGGAGAGAAAACCTCAGCATTTCATTGAACAAATGCAGGTCAGACAGCAGTAAGTGCAATTTTCTGATTATAATACTCATGAACAAAATCTCTTTTACAAGAGAAGGGCAATTAAGAGACTAGAAGGTAGCTTTTTTGTTAGTCAGCTACTGCAATCCTGTAATCACCAGGCTCTAGGCCAGCATAGTTTTGAGACAGTGCCTGCTGCTCTGCCAAATAAGCTCCTTCCCAGCACATCTCACGGGCTGCTCTGCACTACAGGAAAGCGCAGAGTCCTCAGATGCTGGTGGTTACAGGAATAAACAGAACTACCAGAAATGGGGCTTCCTCTCAGAATGAACCTAGAGGATCGTGATAGGCCCTACAGAGCCCACAAGTCTCAGCCCTCTGCGTTATATTACTGAACACCAGTCCAGGTGCCAGCAGGGTAAACTGCACTGAATTATCAGCAATGCCTATTATTGCCATTGTCTCAATGCAGACATGAATGGCATATTCTCCTACTGTTCTGACAGTCTGGCTGAAGTCAGCACTTGCCTGAACACCAGATGGCTAATCCCAAAGCCAGAACAGAACGAAGTGTGGAACTTGAGCAAAGAATGCCTTTTAAAGAATGTAGTATTATACCCACTAAAACAACATTTAGGAATTCCCAATAACAGTGAACCCCTTCCAGGTATGCCTCAGAGAATAAATACTTTAATTATATGTTTGCATTTCTGTCCACTTAAACTCTATGAATTAATTAGATCAGACTTCTGAAAGCTAAGGAGCGGTGGATGGGGCCATGTAAACTTAAACCAAAATTTATTCGCTGAAAAGAGGTTGAGAGAGAGATCTGTGGGTAAATGGCTGCTGAGTCCATCATAAAAAAATTCCCACAGTGTATTTGTGCAAAGGAAGCAACTTAAAACAAGTGTTTTCCAGCTTAAAGTGCCAAATGCTGCAGCCGGGGTCAGCCACATATCAAAAACAGAAATGGTAAAAAGAAGGCTGATGGTATCCTGAGCTGAGTGAGGAGCAATGCCAGCAGTCAAATGAGGTGATCCCACCCTTCTGCTCTGCAGTGTTGAGGCTCCACCTGGAACAATGAGTCCATTTCTGGGCTTGCACTATGAGAGACCTGCACATAGTGGAGAGAGTCCAGAGAAGGGTCACAAAAATGTTCATCTCTGCTACAAGGAGAGGATGAAAAAGCTGGGACTGCTTAGCCTGGGGGAGGAACAGTGACATCTTATCAATACCCAGAAATACCTGAAGGGAGTACAAATCAAATGGATCCAGGTTCTTCTTGTTGGCAGCCAGTGCCAGGACACGAGGCAATGGGCACAAACTGTACACAGCCTGTGGGGTCTCCTTGGAGATCTCCAAAAGGCACCCGGACGTGGTGCTGGGCATCCTGCTCTGAGTGCCCCTGCTCAGGCAGAGGTTGGGCCAAATGGTCCCAGAGCTCCCTTCCTATCTCAGTCACTTTGTGATACTGTGGAAAGAGTTTTCACACCAGTTCAGCTGAATTCAAATAAAAGCACTTTACTTCTGAGTGCCCACAAACAGTGAGTGTGTGATAAATGAGGTACAACAAACCCCCTTGCAATTCACACTTTTAATAGCTCCAAGTTATCTTGTTTATGTGTGTACATGCAGAACGCTAGCAATTTTTCATATTTTGTGGATATGCTTTCCTTCCTTTTTTGTTTTAATGGGGAAAAAAAAGATAAATTCTAATTACATGCTGCTTTAGAAAACTCTGTATCAGCAGCTCTGATTTCAACCTATAGGTCTGCACCTTTTGCTAAAAGCAGAAGATTGAGAGACTGGCACTGCATCAAACCAACTTCGAGCTGGGAATTAATTTCCAGAAGTCCACTGTTTCCTCTCATATTTCTTTAGCAGACTTCAGGCTTTCCTTTTGCAAGGACTCTTATTTCTGCAAATGTGGTGTGCTGATACACTAGGGCGGTTCATTGTTTATCCTCTTCTAGAGACAGAAGTGCAAAGAACACTGTCAAATCAAAGAGTTAAAATAACTACTTTCAGAATTGTAATCATATTTTCAACTACATAAAAATGTTCATGTAATTTATGCAGTATTTTCATTTTTAAAATATAGAGTAGAATATAATTCTACTTATTTCTTTAAAATATTTTCTACCTGAAGTTAATGTGAGAATTTAAGCCAAAGCAGCATGAAAGCACATAATGGGACATGAAGATCATCTGCAAAGATATCAACCTGGTATGTCACAAAATGTTGCAGTAAGAATAAAAAAATCCTGGCAAACAGAAAATACTCCATGCTTGCTATCCTCTTTTATTTAGACTGAGTAGAGTTCATAAAATACCTTCATTATTTAAAAATGGAAACATAATTTTCAAGTTGAAAGCATTCCTTCGAGCTTTTCCTTAAACAAGTTAATAAAAATTATCTTACATAAAAGCATATTAGTATTTTAACTTTAAGATCACTTAAGAAGGGACATCACACTTAGGGAGATTCCACGTTGTCAACAATGCCTTATTTTTCACAGCTAGGCCTCTGCCAAATCATTTAAAAGCAAGCTTGCTATTTTGCACATCACCAACGCCTACCCATCCTTCACATTTCACTCCACCAGTGCCCTTTTGTATTATACATCAAAGCACAGATCTCCTAAATAGCATGTTGAAAAAAAAAATAGACGCTCTAATGTCACTTACATTCCATCACACTGTTACTCCTTGCTTTTACTTGTCATTCTCTTTGAATTCCTTATTGATGTGACACACTGGGACGTGGATATAGTATAGATGCAGCATGATTCATCAGGAGTATATGGCCCCCCTTTCAACACAAAAATGCTTTTAGAAGGTATCCAAGTTCATTGAGTCCCTGTTTCTCATCAGGAGACTGTTTTAACATTGGTTTTCTTAGTTTTCTCATGCCAGATCAGTGCTGCTGATCCTGCATCCTGCCTCTGAAGTCAAGTATATTGCTAAGGTCCCTCAGGTGCAGACACCAGGCTAAAGTAAAATAAACCTCTGCTAAAATACTAGCACTGCTTGCCAGGTCATTCCCTTCATTTTGCCTTTCTATACACAAAAAGAGTATATGAATTAGTGTTACGAATTTTACGATTTAATTTTAACAAATTCTGACAATTTATTGACCTGGCAAGTACCTGAAAACAGCCCTGATGTGAGTTGACTGCAGCAACCTGACTGGGATAAAGCAGTAAAAAGAGATAAAAAAAAAAACAGAGGGCGAAATTAAAATAATTCTTATAGGTTTGGACAATCAGGAGTTGTCATTAAGGAATTTTAAAACATTTGGCAGAAAATCCTTGGAGCTGGTAGAAATTTTACCTGACAACAATCTCAAACTGCTGCAGACACTTGACAAGGTAATTGAGTCATTCACAACCCATTGCCAGCTCCAGCTACTTTCATTTGCTAAGAAAAAAGATGCGCTGTCCCGAAGCACATCTTTGCATGACACTAAAATATAGTGGCTGGCTGATGATGAGGAAGGAGTTTACTCTGGCTCTGTCCCAGCCAGGAGAGGACAGTAATTATCTGCAGAGAGAGATGGAGGGAAAGAAAATCTGGAAAATAAAAATTCCACAGGCACTTGATACGTGTGTAAGGCGGCAGGATCGCAGCCCTGATTATCAATTCCTGCCTCTCACTGGGACGCACAATCATTAAGACTGGAAAAGACCATTAAGACTGGAAAAGACCACTAAGATCATCCAGTCCAACGGCAGCCCACCCCCATCACACCCACAGACCTCAGTGCCTCATCTCCACAGCTCTGGAACACCTCCAGGGACAGTGACTGCACCACCTCCCTGGGCAGCCTGTGCCACTGCATCACCACTCCCCCTGAGAAAAAAAAAAATTCTCACATCCAAACCGAACCTCCCCTGGCTCAACTTAAAGCCTTTACCTCTTACTGTATCACTGTTACACAGGAGAAGAGGCTGAGCCCTCCTTTGCGAGGACATCCTTTCAGGGAGTTGCAGAGTGATCAGGTCTCCCCTGAGGTTCCTCCAGATTGATCTCTCCCAGTTCCCTCAGCTGCTCCCCATAGGACTCGTTCTCCAGACCCTTCACAGCTTCACTGCCCTTCTTTTGACAACTCCAGAGCCTCAGTGTCTTTGTTGTATCGAAAGGCCCAAAAGTGAAGAGGTAGTTATCCAGACTGGGACAAACGATTAGTTGTGCAGCTAGCCTGTCAGATTCTCTTGCCAGCAATGAAATGTAAAAGTTTTGGGATTTTTTTCATTTTGAAATTAAACTTCCAACCCTCAGGATTATGCGAGAAAAATATCATATAGGACACACAAAATCTAGATCTCAATTTCAGGAAGCATCTCATAACTTTTCCAATTTCTGCAATACTGCGTTGTTTTTCCAATCTTGTAATGTGTTACTTCATTGCTACTTCTGTATTTATCAAATGAAACTTCCAAATTCCTATTATAACCTAATTGTTATTTGGAAATATATTACTGAAATCACAGAATCATGGAATGGCCTGGGTTGCAAAGGACCACAGTGATCATCTAGTTTCAACCCCCTGCTACGTGCAGGGTCCCCAACCACCAGACTAGGCTGCCCAGAGCCACATCCAGCCTGGCCTTGAATGCCTCCAAGGATGGAGCATCCAAATGATTTCACAGAAAAGTATGCAATACCTGAAAAAATGTATTTGAATGGAATTTTTTAAATAAAAATGCTACAAGATGTATTAACAACAACACAAGCAACTGGATGTGGAAAACTTACAGCAACATAAAAAGAACTCAACATTAGAGGAACAGGCATTGTGTGAAAAGGATTGATGGCATGAATTATAGTCAAGATCTAAAATTTGATTTAAAAAGTAAATTTTAAAATGTACATAAATTTTGCAAAACTAAACATTATTCTGAATCTCGAAACCTGAATAATCAAGTTAGAGTAGTACTATTAGCATATCTAAGAATCTCCACAAATCCAGGGGCTAGATGAAAATAAGTATCTTTCATCCACTCTGATTACATCTATCTATGCAGAGTCTGGAGCAGTTACAAGTTTGCTTGATAAGCAGTTCAATAAGTGAATGCGACATTCACAAACCTGCAGATGAATGATAACTGCTTGTGCTTTAACTCATCTCAGGGTCTCCATTAAATTCAACAACTAAATTTAACACATCCACAGGACATATTTAAAAGGAGACAGAAACATGGCACCTTATTTATTACGTATCTAAACAGAAGACAGGGAGGTCTTGAAGCTGTGGATTCCAAGAGATGTAAATAACACCATGCTGTTGTACCTTTAGTGAGTGATAATACAAGACACAGAAAATATGTGCAGGGAATGTAGATTTTAATCCTGGGTAGTCTGTAAATATTTAAAGTTAGGGGATAGATGCAGTATTTTATTGGTGATAGTCAGAGAAACAGAGGAGAATTTTTCTCTCAAGTAAATCACTGCTCTGCCTGCCGATAAATAACCCATTATTCCACACTACTACATCTTAGCTGGTCCTACTTGTCACTGCAATGTATCTCTGCTTTGAAAACAAGTCTCTAAATATAACATTCATGCTACTTTATATTTAATGCATTTTTTTCCTTAAGCTATCATGCAGAATTAGTACTGTGGCTCAGTGGAAAAAAATACTGTTGACCAAATTTGATCACAATATTCTTTATGCAGAGCGATGACCAAAGCAGTCGCTCAGTTCCTGTAATGATGAATGGTGCAGTGGCAGCAAGCTGAAGTTTTAAGGACAGGACAGGTAGGGAGGACAGAGAGCAGCAGGCATCCTTCCCCAGCAATGCCCTCTGGAGCCATCCAACTTCATTCCAGGGCTCAAAATGAGAGGCAGAAAATCCCAGACGACCTCACTTCAAAAACAACTAGTACATCATCACAGGGAAACCTCCATTTTCAAAGCTGCCAGCTCTGCATCTGGCTATGAGCAAAATTAGTGACTCAGGCAAAAAGAAAAAAGAGGAATTAAGTGTAACATACAGTTCAACGAGATGGTGCAAACTCTGACAACTCCATCAAAACAGGAAACTTTTTTCTAGATTGTTCTAAATTTTACCAGAGAAGAAAAAAGAAAGCAATATAATTTTAACTATTATTAGCCAGATATTATTGCTAATAATTTTAATCACAAGCATAATAAGAATTCCTATCTTTGAAGCAAAATAAAGCATTTATCGTCAGTCATTTCCACCCGAAAATTACAGGATCCTTTGTATCTCAATCGTTTTGTGTTAGATGTTTCTAAGCTATTACATCTAATATAATTCTACTCAAATAGAGCACTCCTACTGTTTCGTAATTGGAATTGGAGAATTAGAACCAAGAATTAAATAATTCAGGCAGGAGCATCTTTGCAATTTATTAATTACTGATTTAATTTCTCAAAGTACATCCAATTTATAGACCTAGATGTTTAGATGTTGTACTGAGGGACAAGGTTTAGTGCGAAATACTGGTGGTAGGTGAAGAGTTGGACTGGATGATCTTGGAGGTCTTCTCCAACCTTTGGTGATTCTGTAATTTATGGCTTTCTAGTTAGAATGCATATCTATATGTAATATCATGAACAAATGCTCTCTTGTTGAGCTCTAAGATAGAAAATAAGCAAAAATATTCTCAATTTCTACAAATTATCTTAAAAAGGGAAATGCATATTGTAATATATAGTGCTATGGACTAATAGGCTGCAAGTTTCTTGCTGCTGTCAAAACAGCAAAAAAAAACAGCAAAAAAAAAGTTGAAATTTAGATTTCAGCCTGTGTGGGAAATACCAGATCTTTTACACTTAGAAAATACGTTTTAGTAAATTCTAAATTAGCTTCCTTTAATTGATTTTCTATTCCTCTTGATATCTACAAAACTGGAGTTAGTTAGAAAGGGGAATTTCTCAAGTAGTGAAGATATAAAGATTACCCAAACTATATGATTTCAATTTTTTATCCTCCAACCAACCTCTCCAAATTCAAGTTCATCAATATCCTTTGCCACAGTACTATTTATTTTGGACCTGATTTCCTTTAATGTTATGAATGCAAAAGTAAATATCTTGAATGCAACCGTTTTCTAGGGCACCAATCAGTTTCTTATTGATTGAGAAATCTTTGGCTAACCTTCATTTTCTTCCCCTTGAAAGAGTATGATTATAAAATATTTCTCAATTTTAGTGAAAACTCCAGAAGATGAAAATGCAGATACAGTGAATGCCTGCTTTTATTTATTTGCCTGCTCCCTGTGAAGTGTATTTTACATTAGTGCAAACTAAAACTAGACTAACAACATTTACAATGTGAACAGTGCCTGCTAACACAGAGGTTAAATGATCAGGAACTCATTTCTCCTTCAATTACGACTGAGGAACAAGATCTTAGACTTACATTACAGGGTTCCATGAGAACATCACCTCAGTCCTCAATTGTGTTGAATAAATAAATTCAGAAAAATCATTAAAAGAGCTCTACTAATTCCAAACTGAGAGACAGGGAATGAAAGAAGGCTTCAAAATTCATAAGCAGAATGGAAAACGTGAATAGCAAGTATTAATTTCATGGCCCCTTCTAACTCAATAATTACAGGGCATCAAATAAAGTAACAGCCCAGTTTTCAAAAGTAATTTTCTTTTAAATCTCAAGAATTTAGTTCTCAAGGGTGTTATGACAGACACAGGTTTAGGAGAGACCAAAAACCGCTGAGAGGAACTCATGAAACAGAAGTCCAAAGCAACTAGATGTGCTGACGGAACCTTTGATGTAGGTGTCCCCGTGCTCACAACTTCTGAAGGTTTTCATCAGAAAAATGTGACTACATGCTTGCCCTCTTCTTTTGTACTCTTTTAGGTAAACACTACTGAGAACACACAAATAGAGGGGTGAGGGCTGTATGGGTCCCGTGTGTGACCAAGAGCTCTTATCACGTTCAATGGCAGGCAGCAATGTTCCACAGTTAAAAATAGGACCAAGGTTACACAGAAGTAAACAGAAGCCGAAAATAGACTAAGGATGCATAAGTCACAGGTGATTCTCAATTGCAAGTATTATTTCTCTGTAACATCTGCTTATGGGGGTTCAGTTAGATACAGATATTGCAGGGAAGGGACATGTAATTTAACAGGGTGACAAAGGCATTTTGGAAATAACAGGAAATTCTTCATTTAAAATGCAAACATTGCAGAAGTTTGTGATGAATATGACGAAAGGCACATTATTTCTAAAGAATGAAGTATCTGTAGTAGGCAACTAGCCCACAACTATTCAGCTCCCTTTAACATAATTACCCACATCTGAATGACTGAAAAGCTCTCCGTGCTCATGGAGATTACATTGATTATAGCAGGAGCTTAGATAACTAATTCATGTACAGACACCTACATGCAGACATCTAAACATGTCTTAATCTGGAGTTGAATCCTGCCACGCATAATTCAAATATGGCTTGATTATTCATATTTAAGTAACGAATATTATAATACTTTTATGATTTTATTATCTTCCAGTCAGGCTTTGGTTGCTGACCCCATTTAGCATTCCAGTTAATAGCTGTTTGATGATTTGCCAAAACCAACATCACGCGTACAGGTTGTTCTTTGCTGACATGATTGATTCAGGACTTATTTTCAAGATCATGTCTGCCCAATTTGCAGATGTTCTGTTCTCTTTAATAAGGACAGGAAAACTGACAAGTCTTGTTATAAAATTTGTATCACTTTTCTTCCAGTTTTCAGCTTCTCTGAAAACTTGCTGCTACTATTCTTTTTTTCTTTTTTTTTAAGGCAGAACCAGTAAGTTGCACACTTTATCCAATTTTTTTAATAGGATTTTCAGAGACCTAATGGATTAGACTTCTCAGCTCTCATTAGCAGTCACTGGAAAGTGGGTTTTTAACTCTTTTGAGACTCCTTATCTTACTCCTATAAGCTTCACATTCTATATCTCTGACTCATTACAGACAGTGAGATCACTGAAACAATGCATGGCCTGAAGGACTCTTTAAATTGAGAACTGCTTACCTGACCACAACCAAAGCTTATACCTGTATATTACAAGTTAGCCAGCCAGTCTTATGATTTCTCAACACAGCACTTCAAAAGTCCCCTAACTTTGGGATGCTGGTACTTGTTCTTCCAGGCTGCTTCTAAAAATAAATGAAATGGACCAGCAACAGCTCTCTGACCCTGATAATGATGAGCACAGCATGGCTCACATCCATTTGGCTGACTTCTCTCACTGTACTCCTATCTCCTTGCCCTCCAAAACAGACCATCTGCATCCTACCTGCCTCTGTAGAGGGGTTTCTGGTCCAAATCTTTGCACTGGTACAGACAGGAAAAGCACTTATTTGGAACTCCAAATTCCATCATGCACCATGTGAGTAATCCAACAGTAGAGACGATCATCTTTCTGTGCACAGGCAAAAAATGTGTCCATGTGTAGTTCATTAATAAGGACATCATGCTTCCAGAGTATGGTGCAGTTGTGTGACTGCTGGATTTTTTTTGTCTGGACTATAAGCAGAGGTAGACCTGTTGATGAATACATTTCACTGAAGATTTCTTTTCACAAAGCAATTCTATAGATTTTTTTTTTTTCTGAGACGTAGCTTTCCCTATTCTTTCTTAACCTGAGACATACTGACATTCTCTGAAAATGGAGAAATCACCCCAAAATCACCTATTTCTCTCTTCAATATGGTGAGCTCTCTCTGCAGAGGACAGGTGGTGTACATTTCAGAAGATAACCCTAACAAAATCCCTTTGAGACACCTGCCCTAGTCAAGATAAGAGTGAAGTTCAGACTGTTACTGTGGCAGTTGGTGCCACACATTTAGTCTTGATGATTTACATATTCTTTAGAATCCCATTTCTGTCAGGTTCTGCATTCCTCCTGTCCCTTGTTGAGAACATCCATTACCAAAATGAAAATTGCTTAGCCAGATACTTAATTTATATACATTGCTGGAACAGTTTGCAACCACGTACCTCTCTGGTACTGGTCTTCAATGCTTTTTGCTAATTTTTCCTTGACTAATTCAGACATTTCCACATCTCCTGTGCTATTCTCATTCCCTAAGAGTTTGTATTTCTCTAGTACTGGTTCTCTTGTTTTGGAAACATCAACTGTTCCTTAAACATCACATATCTTTCTGTTCAGCTGAGACCTTGAATCCCAAGGCCTTGACACAGTATCAGCATCTAGACAGGCACTCTATTGATCCAGACCCTTACCCAGATCTTCAGCCTTAATGTCCCAGTGTAACCTCAGGACATCCTGGTCTCTATGGCCGTGCTCAGGGACATGGTCTCTTAGCCATGCCTGGTCAAGGTCACCAGACCTGCCTCATCCAAGTGCAATGGGAGCAGGCCATTGTGGTGAGGCTGCTGCTTCCACCAGCCATGTCACTGTGCTCAGTTTTGTAGTCATGCAAGCATTTCTTTTCTCTCTTTTCCATCTCAGAAACCTCTTGGGAAACTGGGGCATTACAATCTTTTCCCTTTGTTAATATACATCTCCCAAAAGTCTACCAATTTCCTTCTTACCTCTTTCTAGTGTTTGCTTTCTTTCACATTCCTTTTCTTAAAAGGCTTTCTTATTCAACACTGCAGTCTCTAATCTTAAATTGAAGACATGCTTATCCAGTTTATCTCCATTATCTTCACTACTTCTTTCAGTTTTGTTCTATTGACTCCACAGAGACAAATAATAGAACATAGAAATAAACTTGGAAAATCCTGGACTTCCCAGTTGTCGCCTTTCTTTTCTACTTCTTACAAGCCACTTTCTACCCACCTGCGCTCCCCTTGTAGTTCAAACATGAAGTTGTGCAATGAGGTCTGGACTGCATGAACTTTTTACCTACTGTTTGTCTTTAAATACTTCTAGATATATTGTTTTGACTCTGTCATTCTGTATTTTTTTTCATATTTTCACAGTTTCAAGTTTAGTTCAACATCTCCTATTCCCTTTGAACACCCCTTCAAATGACTGAACAGTCACCTGTTTGTTTTGTTTCAAAAGCTATTTCACTGCCATGCCCTTCTGTTCTTCTTATCCTTCTCTTCATCAAAGACACTACAAATAAAATGGAATTCCAAGCAGTATTAGCCAAGTATCTAATTGGTTTTTTCATCTGAAACTCCACAGATTCTCAAAAACACATCCTATCCTTTCATGTAGTAACAGTAACTCTTCACATCTAAGCCCAATATGGAGAAAGCAGAATACTTATGCGAGACTGAGATGAAATTAGAAAGTATACGTAAGTTTCTTGCAGCTCCTGTGCTGTGAAAGAAAGGAAAAAGTAAAAAAAAAAAAAAAGCTTCGTTAATTGTGCCCTTGGAGTATGTCTTTATTGAGAACATTTACTGTCAATGATTCAACCTCTTTATGAAAGAATTTATGCTGTTATGATCTACATCTGTGTAAAATACTTTGCTGTGAGTCATCTGGCTGATGGCTACTTTCCAAAATGTTGGAATTACTCATCACAAACCTACTGCAGTAACAAAATTGTAAGTTTTGAATAATGGTTTTAAGGAGCATATATTACTTTTGTGCTCATAAAAAGTACTACCATAAAATAGTTATTTAATATATGTGTGCAGTGCAGCAGAATTCCAGAACTCAACAACAGGGTGACACAGGACACAAAAAATTTAAGGTTTTCTTGAGTTTTCTAAAATAAGTTGAGATGCAGTTTAGAAAAACTTAAAATCACAGACATCTAATCTTTAACACCAGAATTATCATTACATTCTTCAAGGATGTCATCTGAAAGCCTTCGTCTATTTTTCAAAGTAATGAATAAGCCTAGTGACAAATGAGAGGTTTTCTTGAAAAGTAACAGAGAATACAGTATCTCCATCTTCTACCCTTCTTCCTCCTTCTTCCCCTAATATTTCAGTATTCTACCAGGTTCTACATATTAAATAGGGATGTGTTACCATCCTCACCCAAATGGTTTCTCCCTTTTCATCATCTCCAAAGAGAAGTAATATTATTTTGCCCCAATGCAATACGCAGAAAAGGAACTGGAAGAAATTTTGATGGACTACAACATGTTAGCAACTGCAAAATTTTGAAGGTGATAAACTGAATGTGCTGGTTGTGATACACTGAATACACTGAAGACCTCAACTAAGCTGCAGGAAAAAGACAAATATAAATTCATTGTTTTCTCTGGCACTTAGAGGACTCAAATACTTGAGTTTTTTTAATATAGACTTACAAGCACTGTCATAAGTCACTCAGAGTTTGATCCAATATTGGATTTTTTCCAAAACACAGAGATCAATATGTACTACTTTCAAAAATGAGAATGGCAGTCTGTGTCAATTACAGATATTAACAATCTCTGGTTTAATTGTCTGTAGTCTGTCACTGTGGGTCAGACACTGGGTCTGACACCTGGGTTTATTAGTGTAGATTGTAACCACTGTTCTGCTGCATATTTGAGAACCAGTTTCTCATTTCATTTTTAGTTTTTTATCTAATGAGCTACAGAAGACCTTTCATCTATATTGATGATTCTGTGACTCCATTCAGGTGCAGGTTTTGCACAGATTTCATCGTTAGCAGATAATTACTGCTAACCCTTCCTTTCTGTCACATTGCTCCGCTGATCTTATTGCAGTTATAAATATTAAACAAAAAAAAAAAAAAAAAATCACATTTCTTTTGACACATACTTCACTTCCACAATTATTTCAATATTAAATACTGTGCTAATTTTAAGTGGATAGGCAATTTTCCATTTTGCTCAGGAGATACCTTGTGTATGGAGCAGTATAAGCAATGAAAAGTAAATGACTATGCCCTCCAGCTAAGAATAAATGGTATCCCATGCAGCTGGAGAAAACATGCTAGTAATACTATTGCAGTTAAAAAAGAAAAATTTTCCAGAAAGTAACACATAGGCAAAATATTCTGTATCAATTTTCATTTGGTGTGGTAGTATACATCAATATTTCTCTTAACTTCTTAAATGCTCATAGATTTTTCTGTTTCTTTTCCAGTAGTGTAGCACTTTTTTGTTGGGTTGGTTTCTTTTGCTGCATTATTTTCAGACTTGCAGTTCTACCCTTATGCTCCTCACTGTACTCTTGCTGTTCTGAGCTTGCCCTCTCTCTTATTTTCTGAACAATCCTTCCAAAAAGTTGCATTGCTTAAAGTTGATTAGAGCAATCTGGAAATAGTAATTCAACTGTTGATACTAGTATATAACTATCAAAGAGTGGAGGTTCAGGCCAGATGTTCAGAGGAAATTCTTTACTCAGAGAGTGGTGAGGCCCTGGCACTGCTGCCCAGAGAAGCTATGGAGGATGCCCCACCCCTGGAGGTGCTTAAGGCCAGGTTGGATGGGGCCCTGGGCAGCCTGAGCTGGTGAGTGGTAACCTTGCTCATAGCAGGAGATTTAGAACTCGACAGGCTTCAAGGTCCCTTCCAACCCATGCCATTCTATGATTCTATCATTCTATGGAAATCCAGAACTGAAAAACAAGTGTAATATAATGAAGAAATAATAATGACATAATGATGACATCCAAAAACAAAAGCAAAAATATTCTAAAAAATAATAAAGGAGTATTATGAAAGTGACACTGGGAATTTGTAATCGGGGCATTATAGTGTCCTTAACAGCACAATCCTCCCTATCATCTACTTGGTTATGATCTTTGAATTCAGCATGTAGCATTTGCCAGTTTTGTTTCTGTGTTACATAGGGAATTTAATAGAGGTCTATTTACTAAATAAAGTTGTGGATGACAACTAATTTAAACAGGATTTAGAATGTGTTTCAGGTGTTTCTGTAGCAGCTGGTGAAACCAAATGAAACTTCAAATTAATCCAGTTTTACTGGAGGGGTGGGGTTCATCTCACACACCTCGAACCATCTGTAAGTTACATTAGTGTTATATGATCTACCTGTGGTACAGAAGCACTTCAGAGGCAACCAGAGATGCATTTAAACCTAGCAACAAAACTGTATTCATGAGCTGCTTCTCATCCACCCCAAAGTCTCTCAGCATTCCATCCTGCTGGAAAAGATCAGAGATTCCCAAGATTTTCACAAGAGTTTTGGTCCCTAACTTCACTATTTTTGTAGTTGGAATTCTTCAAGTGAAAATATACTGAGACAACCATCCGGCCATTGGGATTTACTTACAAACAGAACCTCAGCCCACCTCTGCTCCTATTTAATTGAGCTAGAAGAAAGGTATTGACCAAGTTGGATACGTGTCCGGAATATATTTATCTTTTAGTTGTCATCCAAATTGTTTTTTTTTTTTTCACACAGCTATGAAGGCAAACTGAAAGGTTCTCACCTTTGTATCTAAATATTTAAAAGTGCAAGTACAAATACTAACATAAGTACAATTTACTTGCATGAAAGTGGCTACAGGCCTGATCTCATGCTGTCTTGTTCCAAACAAAGTCAGTAAATGAACTTCTCAGAAAAACAAACAACAACAACAATAAAACTGTTGCACTTCTATCTGATTCTCTAGTCTCCTGATCAAGCTCTGTTCTGTAAGATAACTAGTCTTTTCATTAACCTTCCTATTTTCCAGTAAGCTTCCTTAAACTCCTGAGCCAACAGCACTGCTGTCTTCTGCCTTGGATATCATCCAAACGTTTAACAACAGTTGCTGAAGTTCACGTAATACCTCAGTAAACAAAACGGTTTTTCCTTCTGCACCATATTGGCTGTCAGCCATCTTCTATGTTCCCAAACAACACTGAACCAACGTATCAGCAATAATTTTAGCTGTCACTTTGGAAGAGCTGAAACTGTGAATATCTGTTCAGACAAACAGTTCATCAGGGCTCCTGACTCCTGTGATGGTCTTAGCACTGTTTTCACTCCTGTATTTGTCTCCTGAGCAAAATTATTCTCAGTTTAATAAATCACCTGGACTGCTTTCTGTTCTCTTACTACCCCAAAAAACAAACTCACACAACTCTTCCCTATTAGTAGAGTAGCAGTGTTAAGAAGGACAACTGGTTTGGATTCCATATGAGAACCACGAGCTGATTAAATCACATTGAAATGAACACCTGAATCTTAAGTGCCCTTGTACAGTTCACTGTGATTTTTCTGGGCTATCAGGTTGGTTGTTTTTCACTATATATGTATAATAATTTAGGTCAGACACAGCACGCATGCACTAACAGATCAGATATGCCTAATGGCTCTTTGTGGTTTAGTTTCTGGGGCATTTTTTTCCCCACTTCCTATGTAATGTTTTAAAATTAATTCATTAAAATGTACATTTTGCTCATGCAACTGCTTTATATTTGGCTGGACTTACGGGAAGGTTTTTCAGCTGAACAATCCAGTGTTTATACAGCAACAAATCTAGAAATGGTTTCCAGTTTAGAATCACGTACTTATTGCATTATGTGTCAATGTTGATCTTTTCAACACATCTTTAATAAAGCACGGGGGGTTGGGGGGGGGGGGGAAGGAGAAAGAAAAAAGATAAAAAGAAAACACACATCTGGAGAAAAACAGATCTCTTCTATCTGCCCAGCTAGATCTGTGTGTTCATTACTACTGCATCACTGAGAACAGACTTCAAATCATACACTGGCTCTAGCAAGATGCTTGGCACTTTCTGTCCAAGGATGAATGTAATTTCCTAGTAATGCTGGAAAGCAGAAACAGAGAGTGCTAAATGGGTGAGTGAGGAGAAAGAGAGCAGGCTGAAGGCAAGCCAGCAGTCTTCATATTTTCAACATAATCATCAAATCCCCCATAAGGATGGGTATCTTACTCTTTTAGGTTTCAGGAACCAGTGCAATCTTCACCATTCTCCTAATCCATTTTAGAGGTAATAAAGAAAGACTGACAAATCCCTTATTATGGAGATTATAAACAGTCAGTCTGCTACATATTTTCTATGGAGCAGCAACAAAGACACTTGCTGAGATCATTCAGCATCTGTCAACGAGTTAGAACTAAACCACGGGAGACTTTCAGGGGATTTTTGCCAGTCAAGTAAAAATCTAAAATCTGTGCAAAACCGTCTGTCTCACTTTGCTTTTGTATTAGGTCTCACACCTCAACAGACTGTATTTTGCATTTTTTTTTCTTTCAAAATTAATAAATTATTTCATTAAATTAGAGAAACCACCTAAATCTGTATCAAAAGCCATCTGACAAATTTCTTTCTTGAGCAAAACAAAGAGAGCTGATAGTACAAATCGGCATTTCTGCCTCATCATGGTCCCTTACTGCAAGCAGAAAAATATCTGAGTGAAGAGTATGTGTTCTGTAGGAAGAGAAAGCGGAGGAAACTAATGCAGAAAGATACTTGCAATTTCATCCAAATCGGAACAACAGGCAAGTGCACACTGTCTGCAGCAGAAGGGGGGAAAAAAAAGCCTATAGTTAACATTCCTAATCACACTTTCAGATGCTCAGAAACATCACATTCAGTCCTTCAGCTACCAAGGTGTCTCTGGCTACATCTGCCCTCTCTTCCAAATCACTGATGCAGACTGCCACATATTAAATTCTTACAGTATGTGTTTGCGAACTAGCCAACCTGATATAACTCCTCCAGCCAGCCACTGTGCTTCCATTTGCCTCCTTCATTTGTATCTCTTTCTGCATAGTTTACACTTGGAAAACTGACATCTGTTTTCCAGGCATGATAAACTACTATTTGCATTGCAACTGAGCATGAGTGTAGATCTGTGACAGCGGCAACATAATTTGCTCTCAAGCTGAAACAGCCACGCTTACTGGAAGAAAAATGCAGATGCTACTTTTGTGCAATTAATTTCCTGCTCTTTACTATGAAGCAAGCCCGCTTTAATATCAAGCTTGGACATCAAACTTAAATTGATGTGTCCATACTACATGCTCATCAATGAACTATGTGTACCTACGGAAGATGAAATTTCTTTTGTAAGGGCCATCTCAAATAATCCATTATTGGGTTTCTGCCTTTATTAAATAAGACTTTGGGGGAAAAGAGAAAAAAAAAAGAACCTCAAACACTTGCTATCAGATCTTATGTAAGACCCAGGCAGAGTTTTTATCTAAGTGTATAAAAATCCTCATCCACCTTTTCTCTCGCTGCCCTTGAGTTCAGTCCATGGAGCTCAATGCCTCTTTTAATCTCTTCCTCATCCCATTTTGCAGGTAAGTTCACCTCATTATTATAAGCTCAACAATAGTCTGTGAAAAATTACATTTGACAGCTCACTCCAATCTATGCCTCCAGGATTCCATAAGGCAGCAGTTGTCGAACTTTTTGGAAAAGTAACCCTACTTTGGTTGTCTGTCTTGGGCACGATCTCTTCCCTTCCTGACAGCTACTTAGATTTAACCTAATGTGCAGCATGGTCCAGCTTCCAATTTCATAATTGTTGGCAGAAGCCTGAATCCTTCAGGGCTGAAGGGTGAGAAGAGGCTGCAATTACTGGCTATACGTGTTTAACTTTCCAGGGAATTGCTACCTGTCAGCAATTAAAAACAGTTATATAGCTATAGCAAATGGAAATATCTTCCTCCAGAAATGGCATCTGCTTGTAATTCTTCCTCCTGGACAAAATGAACTGCTGTTCTCCTATCTGGATAGAACTCCCAGGCAGTACTCCTGAAATCTCATTCTAGTGCTGCTTGGCACAAATGTTGTCTACATAGCAAACATGGATTTCTTACACAATTTTAAATTAAAAACAAAAGACAACAAAACAAAACAAGCTTGTTCTCACTAGATCACTAAATCTTGTGAATTATTTCACTGAAGCATTAATTCACCAAGGTATAACTGCAAGGCAATCTCAATTTAATTAACCCAAATCTTGTTCAGTAATTTGAGCTGAATTTTGATAGAAGTCCTGATGGAGAAAGCACAGTGTGGTTGGTGCTTTCTGCAACACTCCTCTTAGCAATTAGGTCTATCTAAGACAATGTGAGCCATTTGTGGAAAAAATGCCCTTAAAAGTCCTTGAAAAGACCTGTAATCCAGCCTCCCCAAACAACCCAAACCACCAACTCTTCATTTCCATCCTTCTCTATTTTTCCTTACAAAACGTTTGTATTTTCCCTTAAAACTGAACCTAAAAAGGCATCTTTGAAAATGAAATGAATTATTATGGTTCAATCAAAGCATTTTAGAAACCGTATCTTAAATTTTTGTTAAAACATCTTCATATAAAGTATTTGACTATTCCAAAACTTTCACTACTATTTGGAGCACTTCTTACCCCAGATGTCCCCAGTACCTACAGACTGAAGACATAAAAAACAAAAGCCTTCTCTCCATCAAAACTTCCCCGTGTGTTTGAATTCTCCATGGCTTCTAGACAGCAGCTAGCAGCCTTCTTTCTTTGCTGTTTCCACTGCCTAAACATTTTCTATCACCTCGCTCTCAGGATTTCTTGTCATTTAGCAAAACAGCTGTGCCACTCTGCACCATTATCTCAAAGAAGCTGAAGATGGCCAGATGAAGGCTGTCTATAAAAACCGATGATTCTTAAGGATGAAGTGCAAGAATAGCACACCTCATTCAAGCTCCTCCCCACTATCACAGACATCTTTTAATAAGTTTGAAAAGATAAAAATACATCAGGAGATTCATTATTTCAACAGCTACAAAAAAATAAAGTAAGATTACAATGCTTGGGGGAAATGAAGGAATACAGAATAAAAGAAACTACTCCTTCAAAAATCGCTGTTCTCATCTCACTTTTTCACAGATAGTTGTTCCATCTTTTGTTGTGAAAGAATTATACTATGTTTTCTATGTTGGTTTTTTTTTCACTGTAAAAGCCACTAGTTTATCTCCTTATTGGCATTTTCAGTCTTACAAATTCTCATGATACAAAACAGAAGGAAAACACAGTTGAATTATTTTATATCAGCAGTTTTATTATACAAATCACAATTGCTCTTGCTGTCAACAAGCACGATTTGTATCCCATTAGTCTCGTTAGCACAGATATTTTCAAGGAAGATGTCTTAAAAGGAATACTAAATATATGTGTATGTATACTTTTGTGTATATATATATATATATATAGTTTTGTAACATGCTAATGTAAAAAGGCTAATAGTGGGGGATATCCTGTCATGTCTCCATGGTCAGGGCTATATTTGTAATTACAACTGCATTGTCTACCAGTTATTTTCCTTTTCACTTGTAAGTTTTAAAGACAACAGCAAGTTGAGGCATCGGAGACACTTCTAAAAATAAGAAAGATGAGGGGCCTGAACCACTACTGATCTGGTGACACAGGACATAGTCCATTTCCACAGTGAGCAATGCATCAGAGAACGCTGCACTGAAGCACAATAGTGGGTCAGAGAGAATAATGATCCAACTTCCATCAAAAATTTAAGAAATCTATTCAATCCTTTGGGGTCAAAAGACGTTATTGCTATGATTTCAGTTCAGCTAAGTCAGATTTTGTTCTGTGTAAATTTGGTCCCAGTTACCATAAGCCAGCCCTGTTTGGATTACATGCCCACAAGCTCTGCAGATGGAACTCAACAAGCAGAACCCAGTGGTGGCTCTGATGCTTTCTGACAGTGGCTGTAAACATCCATAGGAAATTCTGAACAAGACCAAAGCGTGCCCAAGTGCATGGCACAGCAAGTGCTTGAAAGAAAGCAAGCAGCCATGAGTGCTGCTAAGTGCCTCAACACAGCAGAACGCTGCAGTGCATTTCAGTACAAGTAACATGCACATATACACACAGAACATTGTTACACACTGAGGATTTCACTGTTTATCCCAAAATGCAGCAACCTAGGCAGAACACTATAAGGGAGCTCTGGCACAGGTTGCCCAGAGAGGTGGTGGATGCCCCATTCCTACAGACACTCGAGGTCAGGCTGCATGGGGCTCTGAGCACCTGATGGAGCTGTAGGTGCCCCTGTTCACTGCAGGGAGACCAGATGGTCTTTAAAGGTCCTTTCCAACTCAAATAATTCTCTGATTCTAAGCTTTTTGATGTGAAACAACCAATGCTCCCACCTTGACAACACAAAACCCAACCCAGTTTGAGTTGGTATGACATACTGCTTACTTGAAATTCCAACGCACCATGCTGCTGTTCCATGTTACATGAGATAGAACACCAAAGAAAGATTGTAGTAAAGTGCATTTAGTTCTCACAGAGATGAAACTTGCTGTCCTCAGGACAAGAGCTGTACTTAGAAGAATCCACTCTTCTCCAAGACTTGTGCAGATGAAAAACAAGAACTAGGATGAAGTCTGATGAATGTTCACTTAAGGAAATATTTTGCTGTTCTACTACTTCAGAATTTATCTTATTCCTGCTGATTTGAGTGTTTTAGGATCAAGTCCTCAAACATCAATTTAAAAGAAAGTAACATTTAAGCAAAAGACTGCAAGCAGACAATGCAAAATTTATGAACACAAAATAGTTCAATTTCCTATGGGTCTTCCCACTAAAAATACATCACAACACTTCACAATCAAGTAACAGTTTGACTTAATCTGATCAGCCATTTTGTCTTTGTACTGTTGGTAAGACTGGCCAAAGTTTTTTGGAACCTGCTGTTTAGAACAAGTAAAAATTGCTTTATTTTAATCATAAAACCACCATAAAATCCCTTTGATGTGGAAGAAATATTATTTGTCACCGTTCACATTGAATGAAAAGTGCAGAAACAGTGATGAGGGGAAAATCTATACAGAATGCATTTCACAGGGATACGTGCCATGTAATGCTCTCTAATGCATGAGATAAACAGAAGCGTGATTTACAGATTTGAAGGTCAGCACATTTCATGGTGAGCACATTCTACATTAACAACACCGGAGAATGTCATCAAGTTTCATCAAGTGGGCTCTGCAATCAGCCCACAATTTCTGTTCCTGTAGAACTATTGCATCATATGTCTCTATTCACACCAGTTCAATGGTTTATCATCCCAGTGAGAAAAAATACTCATCTTTTAGCATTAATCTATCTAGCTTCAGATTGCAGTTTCCACAAATCTTTACAGATTTTGTTTCTGACAAATTAAAAAACTTCCTCCTTTTACCAGATCTCCATAATTGCTGTCAAGGGAACTTTCCAAATTCATTTCAACTGAGTTGAAACCTCTAGGTTTCAAAATCGTCTTTTTGCACAAAGATAGAGAGGATTTGTATTGCACTGCCTCTTAAAAATATTAGGTTTTCCCTAAATCTCTAGGGCCACAGAAATGATCCAAGGGATGGAACACCTCCCCTGCGAGGACAGGCTGAGAGCTGGGGCTGTTCAGGTGGGAGAAGGGAAGGCTCCAGGGAGACCAGAAAGTGATCTTTCAGCACCAAAGTGGGGGCTGTAAGAAAGAAGGCGACAGATAGCAGGGTCTATCGTGATAGGACAAGGGGAAACGTCCTTTATTCAAACTAAAAGAGGGGAGATTCAGACTGGATATAAGGAAAAAGCTTTTCACAATAAGTGGCATTGGCACAGGCTGCCCAGAGCTGGGGTGGGTGGCCCATCCCTGGAGACACCCAAGGTCAGGCTGGATGGGGCTCTGACCTGATGCAGCTGAAGGTGTCCCTGTTCACTGCAGTGGAGCTGGGCCTTTAAACGTTTTTCCACCTCGATTCCATGATTCTATGATTTATGAAAAACTCTATTTCATTATCTGTTTCTGGATTGCTGTCATGTCCAACTGCCTGTCTCTCACTCTTGCTCATTCATTCCCTGCGGTATTTGTTTTGGTAAATTTTTGCTTATTTGTCTTTTACAAATGACAAGCATACTGTGCTGTGTATCTGTATTAACTGATAGAATATAAAGAGCTCATCCTACATCAGTATATTTGTCCAGATCTCAGATGGTTGTCAGGCTTCCTTCACGTTTCTTACCTAAGTCTCAAACTATACATACATTCAGTTGTACAGACCAGACTTGCCTAGGAGATGCAGAGTTTTTATCAGCTGTGCTCATCCCACGCCTGTGGTGGAACACATCTTGGGTTATTAGAGGATCAGGAACCTGTCTGCTTGAATGGCTGGTAAACAAGGGTACAGGCTTTCAGCTTGATCTGTAGATGTGTTCAGAGCAGAAACAACCTGCACATACATCCCTCTGACTGTGTTGCTGAATACACACAGTGCCATGTTCTGTGGTACTGCTCTGTGTAGGAAACAATAACTTTAAGCCAAAGAGTATTACTGCACAGTAGTACAGATGAGAGGCAACAACAGTGCATAAAATCCAGGTCTGATCATAACCTACCAACACAAGACACTGTACTTTTGCTAGCTGGAAATGGTAATCAGCAATGCTTGAAGATATTGCTGCATGAAAACGTCAGGGACCTCACAACCAGATATAATTCTTTGCTATTTTCCACCTTCAACAAAAAGAACAGCAGCCTCTTGCTGAAGCTCCCCATGCACCTTCAATTTATGACCTCTGCCTATGGTGAAAATTGGAATTTCATGCAACTGTTCAAGAATCTCTTCCATATAAATTGAGAAAGGGTACCAAATAGCACTGCAAAATGGCACATGGGATACAGATACTAAGATTGGTAGAATCCGTTGAACTGATTGAAAATTTTCTATTTTTAAAGCAGTGTTCTGGGGTCCTTTTTGCCTTTGGCAAACGAATAATTACAACTTCCTCATTTGTCATAAAAAACAATGTCAGTGTAAATCCATCTGTGAAAATCCAGCTATTTTCAACAGGGTGACAGTTTCTGCCATTCTGTATTCTGCTTTTACAAAATGTATCACCACAAGCACACATTACTGGCAAGATACTGAGGTTTGGATTTTATCTGGAAAAAAACATTAGTGCATCAGTTGATGTAAGGACTGTTCCTATCAGCCAACAATGCTGTTTTGCATGTTTCTCTTATGTAATGAATAGGAACATAGAATTTAACAGTGCATAACACAGCATAATGTAACTCGAGAAAAAGTTTAATATCACGAAGCCCAAAAAGAAGCCATCTCCGTCATGAACTATTCAATGTGGCTACAGATTACAGAGACCCATCTTGCAGAAACTTGCTTGCCATAAACAAAAAGCTTTCCACACAGAAATCAAGCCCTCCAGAAATCCTGACTGCAGTAAAATACGCTAAGAGGGTGCTACTTAAAATACAGTGTGAAGTCAAGGAAATTCTAAATCTAATGCATTTATATCATTCAAGAATTTTAAAATAAGTCTATTTCCTTTACATTGCACCATGACCAGAGCTGGCATCACAGCTCCTCTGCTCAGTATGCAAGCATCATCCACATTTTCTGCTCATAAAAAAACCCACAACAGAGCAATGTCATGATTTGCCTAATGTCACATAGCAGGAGGCAGAAATCAAATCCTGTTCTATGACTACTTGACATTCAAACCTCTTCATTATCTGCTTCCTAATATTCCTCTCTTGTCCTTTCACCCTCTTCTATTTCAACACCCAAACAACTTGAGTCCTCCAACTTCTTGTATTCTTGCTCTTATTACTCTGACTTCATGCAGCTGATATGTCTGGAGCTCCTTCTTTCAGCCAAGACACAGCTTCTTCTTTATTTTGTAATGCTCAAGTTAAAATTCGCTCCTTCGTGATCGTCACGGACCACTGTAGGAGATGTCCAGGTACAACCGACAATCTGCAGGAGTTATTCAGCCCATCAGTTGGGTTAACAGCACACAATTTGCTAACATGTCATTCTCCTCACAATAAGCTAAAAACATCTTCTCTTACCACAGAAGAGCACTCACTGTCATGACTTTAAAATGAATCAATGTAAGCAGCATATTGTTAACCATCTTTATATTACTATTCATTTACGAAAACTCTAAATCTCTGCATTTATTACATTTCTACATAATTTCTCAACCCCTTCAGGCTGGAAGTGCATCTTTTCAAAGGCCTTTAAAATTCACAACACAATCAATGGCAACATTACATAAATAAACACTATGTCGTTCATTATAGAAATCTTCAGGGGAAAAAAAAAGCAGTCTTTCCCTACATGAAGTCCACATCAGAAGGAAAGACGAGGTTTGTTTCCTAATGAATATCATTAAAAGAAAAATCCCTTACATGTTTATTTGCAAATTTCAGAGCACCAAGACAAGTTAAAAGCCTGAGAAAACAAGAATATACTGCATGCGAGCAAAGCATTATAAAGCAAATACAATCAAAATCATGAAGTATGCTGCAAAGTAGAACAAGGAAGGAATGTGTTTCCAGTGAAGCGTGTCTGTGCTCACATATTTTCATGACTATTTTTCACAGCCAACACAATTTTTTCTTTATTGGAAACAAACTGGAATTTAGCGGCATTTTTTTCAATTTAGAAATAATAAATACTTAGGATTTACCTTGGAAGCTCCAGTATTTTAATTGCTTATTTCAAAAAATATCTATATAAACAAAACAAACAGACCCCTCACAGAATTGATTTTTCAAAAATATCATTTAACCCCAGACTAAAATGAACTCCACTACTGTAAAGCCAGATCGTACTTCACGAGAGGGAAGAGCATGCCACAATCTACAGAGTTCCTGTCACCGTGGTTCTGTACATTGTTAGAAGTGTGCAAGAGAATATATTCACCTCTTATTATCATAGAATCACACAATGGTTTGGATTGGAATGTACCTTTAAGATCATCTAGTTCCGACCCCCTGCTGTAGGCAGCGACGCTCCCTCTAAACCAGGCTGCTCACAGCTCCATCCAGCCTGGTTTTGAATGCTTCCAGGGAAGGGACATCCACAACCTCTCTGGGCAACCTGTTCCAGTGTCTCACCAGCCTCACAGGAGAGAATTTCTTCCTAACATCTACTCTTAAATCTTCTCTCTTCCAGTTTAAACCCATTTCCCCTCATCCTGTCGCTACGTGCCCTTGTAAAAAGTTCCTCCCAAGGCACATGGCATGGCTTTTAGGTGCAACGGCTAAGAGTGATAGACTTCAGCATTTGAAAATACTCATAGAGGGGATATGCAAACCATATCATTTTGGAAGATAAAATGTTTAGAAAGGTAAAAAAAAAAAAAAAAAAAAAAAGGTTAAAAAGTATCATGGAGATATATGAGAAAGTTTGGATGAGCATTTATAATTCTTCACCTTTAACACAGCCTCTGCTACACCATGCCTCTTTTGCAGTTGATGGAATGCTAGTGAGGTTTTAGCCAAACATTCCTGGAGCGCCATTCACCTCATCCCCAAGCAGACACATAAAATAAGTCAGATCAATTATGTCCTTTACTTGCCTCGTTCTCTTCAATCATTAAAACGGGCCACAGAGTGACTGCCTGAATTGCAGACATCTGAAGATAGGTAAGATGAATTCCACATCCCATAACTAACTACCCTGCAGGAGTTTTCTGCATTAAACAGGACTGAAATATTTCTTTCCAAAAGGATGCCTAAAACAAATATGCAAAAGTTTAAATATTTAATCTAATATAATCTAACGTCTGAGACAGTACTAAAAAGCTGAAAAACATCTTGTTAAATGTTGTTATTTCTCTGTTTTTGCCAATAAGTGTGATTTCCAGTCTAGTAAAGAAATTAAAAAAGGAGAGCAGAGCCCCTTTTTGCTGAGATTCCCCTTAGAAGACAGATATCTACACACTTATACACAGGCAAATATGAGTGATGAGACTTGCATTCCAAGTATTTCACATCTCCTCCCAAGATGTGACAGAGCAGCATGGATGGGCTGAGGATGGATGCCCAGCCCTATGACAAGCCTGGGTCACACAGACACACAGCATGAGCTCTGACATTGCCATCCTGCCCATCACAGCCACACAAGGATTTGAAGATACAGCTTCTAGCATCAGGAGCAGCAAAACTTTCTCTCTCTGCCCTCAGGCTGACAAACTTGGCAGCTCAATCTGACTCAGGGTTCCGTGGTACCCTAGAAAATGTACTTTTAAAATGTACTTTTAAAATGAAACCTTGCCTTCTCCAAGAGAAATATTTTTAATGCCTTATTCTATTAAAATATCTTTGTTTTACATTTTTGTCCTGATATCAAGCAAACTCAAGTGTTGACATAGCAGAAACTCCCATAAGAAAAAAAAACTGCAAATGTTGAACAGATAAAATATAAAGCTCTCCAAGCAACACTCCCATTTGCAATTAAGGAATGAAAGCAAAAAGAGAGAGGCAAAACCATCCCAAAACATCATTTACTCCCTTCACAGAATCATAGAACTGCCTGAGTTGGAAGGGACCCCAAGGATCACCAAGTTCCAACCCCCTTGCCACAGGCAGGGCCACCAACCTCCAGATCTGGCATTAAACCAGCCTGCCCTGAGCCCCATCCAACCTGGCCTTGAACACCTCCAGGGATGGAACACCCACAACCTCTCTGGGCAGCTGTGCCAGCATCTTGCCCTCATTCTGCTGGTTCCTATGAAACATAGCTTCAGTATCTGCACTTAGAGTTGTAATCCAATGATCACACATCTAAAGGCTCAAAAATAGCAGCTGTACATTATGTAACAGCCATGCTGCTGGGGCAATTGGAAATCTCTTGCTCTTCATGAAAAATCTCAGAGTCATTGCTCAAATAATCCATATACAACAGCCAACAATGAGAAAAACAGCCACTTTCTGACACTGTCGTAATTTCTGGAGAAGAGTTAAATGCATCTATTCCCTTGTGTTATCTTCATTTCAAAGAAAGCAATAAATATATATATTTAGAAGGGTATTTTTAGCAAAACAATCTGGTTCTGGCAGCTAGAAAATTCAAGGAACCATTCCGTTTTAAATTGTACGCTCTTTGCTCTAAAAGCAAAGAACCAAGATGCTGTATTTTAGTCAAAAATCTCCCACTTTCATCCTTTAAAGAAGCCTTCAGAAGTTACACCTACTGAGTGCTTTTCAGGTTACAAAGTACTAATGGCTCTTCCAGAAGCTGCATTGCCTTTCTTGTTAATATTATCATCTTTTGTTTGCTACCTTCCTTTTTTTTTTTTTTTTTTAGACTTTATTCATTTGTGAAGATAATCCAAAATAATGAAAAGATGGGTTTGGTCAAGGATGCTTCATCCACCCATCTAGTGGAAGACCGTGACAAATCAGTAAAACAAACACGTGCTGCGCTCTGGTTCCACTTTATTCAATAACCTATTTCCTGAGGGCGCTGTAGTGCTGTTTGCTTTTTAAATGCACCTTGATTTCCTCTTTCCTCATACGCAGATGACATGCACTATGGTTCATTTTTCACCTTCATTTAAGAAAAAAGCTAAGCTAATTGAAAGTTTTAAAAAAACCTCTCTGCAGGAAGCAGAAACCACAATTCTACCAATCGCAGACATTTTTATAGAAAAGAAGTGGAATATTGCTCCAAAATGAGACAGAAGGGTAACTGAATATTGAAAAAAAATAGTCTTTAAAAGAAGAAATAACACCAATCCTTGTCCTATTCCTTTCTAATGCTAAGAGCAAATAAACCAGCTGAAGTGTGTACACGAATTCTACTTACATCTACTTACATTCAAAAGCCTCCATAAAGTCATTTCAATGCTTTTACACGTCAACATACAGAACTGCAAGTCTTAAACTTCTGCCTTCAGCATCACTTAGGAAGCTGGAGTGGTGGCATTGCTCAGGTGAGTAGGAAGCTCCAGCTCAATATGTGAGATGTGTCTTCTGTCTTAATGCCGTACCTTTCCATTCACTCTTCCTCACATGCACTGGAATCCAAAGCATAATACAAGGCTGTGGGATTTTTCCCCTGCCAATGAATATACTTTCCACAGCTGTGGGAAAGCAGCAGGAACACTTTAATGCAGTGCATTTTCTGCCCACACTGACAAGAAATACTTAGCACTGTATTAAAAGTTCCTAATAAAAAATCAATTTGCTTCTATTTCTTATAAAACATCATCAGAGTTTCAAGATCAAATGAGCAAATATCAACATCATTTTTGATTCGTAGTTTCCGTGACCAAATGCTTTTGCTTTGACAAGAGTCTGTGTATACCTGCATCTAGAATGTTTGTCTGCTTCAGGATTGTTATGACCCAAGTTAAAATATCCCCAGGACTGAGTCCCTCAAGCCCATCGGTCCATATGGGAACACAGGCATGATGCAGGGCGATATTCATGCTTACTGAGTTCAGTGCAGTCTGAAGTTTCTCAGGAGCAAATTGTACAAAGTGCATGTCAGATGAAAGCCAGACTGGTCTCTGATAATGATCATTAGGAGATCACAAAAGGAGAGAGGTAAGAATGGGGCAATACACCCTGATGCTTACACCAGTGTGCCCCACCTGCAGCCACCACTGTCCGACAGTCTCAGAGCCACCAGGCCTCATCCAGCCTGCAGAGCTGATCCACCAACAGAGATGTGTCCTTCAGTGCAGGCACAGAAACGTTCAGTCTAAGAGCATCCTGAAGCCTCAGATAATGGAATGTTGAAATTTTATTGTAGATGTGATTTTTAAAAACGAGTTATCTGAAATGGTCCTTATACTCTTTGCACCACTTCACTATTTTTTGGTAATTCATTCCACAAATACCATATTCAACATTGACAAAATTCTTACTGTGAAATCTGGAAAAGATTCAGTTGATAAGGACACTGGCGCTTTTTATCCAATCTAAACAGTATCACTTTGCTGTTGTTAGAGGATCATCCTCCTAACAAGCACTTTACATCCAATCGCCAGCTAATAAGCACAGGGAAACTCCTCAATCAAGTTTATATTCAGCACAGGTAAGAAAGCAGTGGAAAAGGTGACTGAAGTTTTTAGCTATTTCCATAATGAATTCTCATTTGCTGTGGTCTGTCCTACTTTTCTTCCCCATATCCACAAAGTGATCTCTCTTCAGTGGACAGAATTGTCAATTGCCTCAAAAGTAAAACTCCTAATAATTTTTAATTGTATAGCAACACATCATCTTCATAAAAAAATGCTTACATTTGCAAAGATATACTTGCAGATTTAACTTTGCACCTCCTGAGATGAGGTGCAGAACAAAAAGCTATTTCCAACTTCTCGCATATGGAGAATAACTACACATAGATAATATATGAACTGAGAAACTGCAGAGCGAATACAAAATTCATTCATCTGGAGATTATCATAGGATTTTATATTTATTTGCTCTGTAACTACATGACACCTGGTGTCCTCTCACTAATCTTTAAGGTCCACAAAGTCATTATTTGGAAGCAGAGCTGGCAGTGTGCATTGTGGGGATCACCTTTGGAAAAGGAGAAACGACCCATTCCATTTTTCATGCAGTGGTAAAGCATCAGTCAGTAAGCTTTTGGCAGCAATCCTCTTTCAGAGAAATGCTCAGTTAATTTGCATCTTCTCAAATGAAGGTTTTTACAGCCCTCCCCAGATGTCACCAGGTACCTACTCATCAGAGGGGAATGAAAATCAAAGCTTCTAACTCATGGTGAAGTGGTGTGCTATGTCAATTTAAAAAGTATTGTTACTGTGGAAGGCATTCCAAATAGCAGATTCAAAGTAATCTGAAGAATTCTTATCTTCAATTTTAAAACCCTGCTCTAATTACCTCATTTGAAAATGCCACCAATTCTTTAAGTAACCCTAAAAAAGGTACACAGGTGGCAGAATTATGAAGTTTTTTATGGCAAATTCTACTAGTGTGTTAAACGTTGATGTTATTAAAGTTCTCAATTACCAAAGGAAAAAAAGACATAATTCTGTAATAATTCAAGGTACAGTGGAAACTGCTCTGATCTATGGTGAAAGCAAGAGGGGTGAGCAGTCCCATTTCCTAAGTGACAGCAGCACTTACCTATAGTTAAGCATATGCTTAGGAATTTGCACAGGCAATCGGAGAGACTTAATCACAGTTTTTAGGTAACAAACTATTTCAGAAACAGTTCTCTAGTGACTTACGATGTGAAAAAAAAACTATCATCATAACACTGATGCATTATTCACAAATGAAATGGGACTAAAAATAGGTTATGAATAAATATCACGTAAAATATGGTGGAATGAACAAGAGTTGGAAAGTACATAATGAAATTAACCTCTTTGCAATACAGCTGCCAGTTTAGTGATTGTTTATTTTTGAGGAGTGGGAAAAAGATGTGTGCAGACTCCAGCAGGACAGAGATTATTACTCTATGCTAACTTATAGCTTGCCACATTTAAAGGCTGTTCATTCCTAACACTCTCTTGCTCTTTATTACTGGTCCCTGTGAATGTTCATTGTTTTCACTGATACACATTTGCATAATTAATTTCTGAATATTAAAAGAAAGTTATGTATTTAATGTGTACTCAGGAAGATTCATATTTGCTAAATATGTACATGGTTTATTTTTGCAAACTAGGAAGGACTTTCCAAAGGTTATGTGGCAATGGTGAAGCTGGTCAAACAGAGCTCTGTTAGCACAGCTGCTAAGAGCTGGAGGGACTGGAAGGTGGAAAAATCCCAGTTTTGAATGAGCCTTCACTCCACAAAAACCACAATAGGGAGATTCTTCACCTCAAGTTGGGGCTGGTTTTGCAGGATGAAAGGTGACCGAAAAAAAAAAAACCAAAAGATTGCATGAAGCATTTGATAATTATGTTGATCTGACTGAAGTTAAAGTAGAATTACAGGTATAGAAACGTTACATGACATTTTTCTGCACCTCTTTCTGTAATAGTTGTTTTCCCAAGCTCTGCATCAGGCAGAACGTGCTTTGTATCAATTTACACACAAACACTGTTTAATGTTAAGGAGTGACTTAGGCGTGACTGGCAAACTACAGACTTTGTGTTTTCCAGAGGGTGACAATCCTTAATAAAATAACCCACAATCCCCATTCTGCAGGCTCAGAGAGGCCAGATGATACACCACCAACACACCACCAACACCCCATCCTTTGGCAAGAAGAAATCTCTCAATTGATCAGAGTTAAGTGGAGTATCTTTGTCAAGTCACAAGAAAACATGGGAGCTCCTAAGTAAATCCAAACTGTTAAAGAGACAATGGAAAATTGATCAGAAAGAAAAAGTTCAAAAATGTGTTTGCTAATCTTCTGTCTTAAATAGAGCTAATCATGTTCTATAAGATCAGCTGTAGGCAAGCTCTATTCAAACATCCTATACATTAAATGACCTTAAATCCAGGAACTCTGGACTAAAACCAGCAAGATCAGAAGGCACTGAAGCTAAAACTGACCTCTGTCCTCTTTTATACCAGACACAAAACAGCTTCAGAGGAGCAGGTGAAGCTCTTTGTGGAGGGGTGAAGGTTATACTCTGTTGGAAGCAGAATCCTCTTGTGTAGTGATGAACTTTCATCTGAAGGCAAGCTGGTATGGCTCTAATATAGGGTAGCTAAAAAGAAAGATAATGAAAAGAAGGCCACCCTGTTAAAGGAGTATCAGGTAGCCAAACATACATACACCAGGTTCCGATTCTGGCAGCTCCACACCTAAGAGGCTTAGGTGAGGTCTACTCCCTGTTTACACGTATGACTACATTAACAGTAATTTAGTTTCTCTGCCTGTATTTACAACTAGGACTGCACAACATAAACTTCCCTAAACTGCAAGTTCAGAGAAGGCAGCACAACTGTGCCCCTGAAACAATCTGCACAGCCAGCCTGCCTCTGGACAGCCAGCCATTTCAGGGCTTCTCCATCTCTGCTGCGCTACAAAAGTAGTCCCACAACCAGAAGATAATGTTGTTCTAAATTTGTCTTAAGTAATTATTTAATTAGGAAAAATTAACAACCAAGTGCGATCAGATCTTTCATTCAAGCAGGATCATATCCTTTGTTAAAGCTGTGCGCTTTGCTTTCTAAAATGTCAGCCATTCAACAGCTGTTTATTCTCAAGCCCGTGTGCTGTGCCCATTTCCTCCTCCCTTCTCAGTTATTTACTTTCAGATTATCAACTCTTTAAAGCAGGTGTTACTCAGAGAAACAAAAGCAAATGGACAGGGGAAAAAAAAAAGTCCTCGAGTGCCGATCTTTGTCTTGCTGGGTAGCATAAAACCAAACACGCTCAGTACTAAAACAGCCTTCCAATTCTGCTTTTGAAATGATTGCAGCATTAAACATTTTATCCTGCCTATGAGTGTGAGTGCTTCCTAAGAAGACCTTTTTTGTTTATTTTTCCATCGCTCTGAAGATGGAAAATAGCAGGTAGCACACATCAGTTGTGTCTGTTTTCTCTTCAAAACTTGTTTTTATTATTGTTGCATTTATTTTGAAGAAACAACCTTCACTGCTGTAATTTTTCCTTGGAAATCGTTCCCTGCATATAAGCATGTTGGTAAATGGTAACTATGGGCTGACCTAGTTAACCAAAATAAACCTCCAGATAGGTAGTGCTAGCAAGAGGATGTTAAAATCTTTGCAATTTCAGTCGATACAGAAAGACAAAATTTCAGAATCTGACCCAACATATTTATGGCAAAAAAAAAGAAATCAAACCAGGCATTTCCTTTAAATACATCACACCAAATCAAAAACCTAAAAGGAAAGTTTTGTACTAAAGAATTTTGGGGATTTATCTCTGTCAGCTGTATCACTAATTCCAAGATGTGTTCAAATACATAAATGCTTGATGTTTGCTTTGGTATCTTGTCGTTATTAATATTTGGCTATTTCCATAAATGTGTGAGATCCATAATTCCCATCTTCCCCTCTTTCCTCCTTTATGTCCTTTTTCAGGACACAGTAAGAAGTAGGATACTCACTGGTGACTGCAGTCTTCTCCAACAAGATGGAGAAGGAGATGCTGTATTCCATACAGAGATATCACAGAAATAAGAAACATTCCTTAGCTAAGAGGACATGAAGACAAGTAACAAAGCCGGGTATGATAATTTCCCAGTGTAAGGAAGGTATCACATAACTCCAGACTGCGAGCTGTGCTAAAATCTAGAAAAGGAGTAATAGATATTTGAAGTTTGGTAGCCTAACATCTCTCATACCAGATATCAAATAAAGCTGGAAGTATATAAAATATTCCAAAATCTAAATTAAAATTATAACAAATCATTCTGGAAGATAAATACACCATAAGGCATATATTCTTTAAAAATAGAATTAACATCCACATTCTTTGATGGTGTTTTGTCTCCTTTGATTAATGTTTATAATATTTGATGCCACTTCTTTAATTCAGATCTGTAGAGTAAATAGAACCTTAAGAAATACTTGCTGTCAAAGGTTAATAAGAGACTGTCTTTTGTGAGGATACAAGTCCAAATGTCATGCTGTGGAGAAGTCAGTGGCAGTATCAGCACAAAGTGATTCAACCTCCAGGCCAACTCCCTGTGGCTGTTTCAGGGATACTGGTTCTAGTATCAGCACTGATACCACTTGCGAGCAAGACTGGGATCTGTATCCTTTTCTGTTCCCACAGAAGCAAAGCCCTGTGCAAAAGCAAGATCAAGCAATTCCTGACAGGAATACCATAAACTGATTTACTGCCAAATATTCTGTTCTGCAAAGCTGCAGCTGGAAAATAGATGAAAAATAACTGAAAAAACACAGTTTCTTGAAACAGAATTCTTCGCTGGCCCTAAGGATGAGACCTTTACCTTCCAAGTAAAGTAACAAATTGGCAGAACCAACTGCACGGAGTTTAACTGAATTGCATTAAGCAGCTAAGAAAGTTTTATGGAAAATATAGCCCTTCTGCTGCAGAGCAGAATATTAATAAGGAGGAACAACTTTAGTCCTTGTAGGACAGCAAGAGACAGACAGATAATTATCTGCTACAGAATAGTGAGAGCCGAATACTTTCGTGTGCCAAAATTCCAAAGCATCTATCAGTTTTTCAGCATCCAAGATTGATTTTTGGAAGTTAATTTTTAGATTTTATTGGGGTTAAAGCATGAGAGATCAAAGATGAATGGGGAGGAAGGTTAAAATGTTTTTTTGCATGAATCTGAATGTTTCTGTCTTTTGTTGAAGTTCGCATGTTCATTATGTAATGTGTTTTCAGCCTCACTTGCACTGTTTTCTATGAGGGCATCTAGAAGTACATCACATTTTAGGAGGCCTTACATCTTTCTGTTTTACTTTGTGCTCGTTGGCTATGATTTCAAGCTTATGTAACCATCATTGCATGCTGTTAAGACAGGTTTGAAAGAAAAGACCTTACACCCACTACAACCAGCTGTACTTCCATATATATTTCCATATAACTTCTAGTTACTGATTTTTACACATTAAGATAGCTTTTCTTATCAAGCTATTAGTTTGACGTATAATACACATGCAATAAGAGAGACTGTACATCAGCAAACTGTGTAGCATTTGTCAAGTATGTTTCACTGAAAGAAATTACAGAAGAAACACGAGGATGTAGTTCTTTCCTAAGCTACTTTACTTAAAAATTCCTTGTCAAAAGAAATACTCTGTAACACTAAGCCTCACTAATCTTTTTAGAGAAAAGTTCCCAAAGTTTTTGATGAGCACAGCTGTTCTGAATGGGTCACTGGGGAGGCTGTGGTGTATTGACACCATGAAATTGAGATAAAAATAGAGCCCTCTCACCTCCCTCAAAGTAAAACCCCTAAAACTCGCACAAGAAAACACTAATCCCACAGACACATTAACCTCCATGCCCTGCATACTTTCTCCTGGCTATCCAAAGCAAGGAACTCTCTCAGGGTCCCTTCCTTCAGCAATCCCAACACCAGACTCCCCCTACCATTTATCCAGCACCTTACCTGCTTATTTACCTGCTTTTTTTCCCTTCACTTGCTCACCCCAGCCTGCCCCTTTCTTTCTGCAGTTACCAAAGGTGACTACTTCGAGTAAATTTATTTTCTAGGACTATTGATATCCTTCAGCTACGTCAATTGTTTCAGCCCCTAACCTGCCTGCCTATCACAGGACCTTCCTAAGCAGCTGGCTGGGAAGATGTTTCAAAGCCATGCCTGTGATTCTGAAGTAAGATAGTAGGTGAACACCAGACCACCTTTAGCTCAACCTGCTTCATTATTTCTCCTTCATGTAGCAAGACAAACAGGTAAATCATCCTCCAAATGCACTTACGTTTCCTCAGGTTTAACCTGAGCATCTGATATTTGAATTGCTACGACACAATGGTTACCATACAGATGTTTACAGCCAGGTGGTCACCCTAGCCTGGCAAACTTACACAGCAGAATACTACGTGGCAGGAAATAGCTGCATTCTGGGAGATCTTTACCCGATCTATGATAGGTCTGTACATTCAGGTAGGATGAATTGAAATTTAAAACTAGGTTAAAAGGTGCCTAGAGTGATTAGCTCAAATAATTACACTTACTTAGATGAATCCCAGCCTTCAAATTTGGAGACATACGTCCTTTTGTTCTATCCCCAAATCACTTTCTCATAGTCTGCACACATTCCCTGACTGCTCTGTGGCTATTCATTGATCTAAATGAATGAATTGATATTTCTACTTTTTTCTTCCTGTCACCTTGCCTCATTTTCTCACGCCCCCATCATGTCCATTGAGCAACTCTGTTTTGCTGCTGCATTTGACTGTCTTCTACGAGAATGAGTAACCTCACCCAACCATCAGATATTTATAGATTATACACAACAGACTAACATCCACTCATGACCTCCTCTTGCAATCATTTTACATTACTTATACATATACTGATCTTGTAAGAATAACTTCAGAGATTTATCTAAATTTTAGGCTATATTATAAGTGGAATGAGCCCAAAATACCTATTGTTTTGAGAAAGCTGGAATATTTACTGCTTCTGGGCTTCTACAGGAAGGAATTCATATGGATGTGGATATATACATCCAACGGTAATCACCTAAATGTGATCTTCTATTCCTAAACTCTCTTTCTAGCCAATGCAATTCTGACCAGTGCACGGGACCTCTGCTTCCCTTCCATCTGGCTGATGACATGATGATGTTGGTGGAATATGATGAAGTCTTTGGGACTAGCCTCGATTTCTTCATACAAAAATAAATAAACAGAAATATTCTCTTTTATTTCACCATACAATACAGAAAATGTTGAGGTATGCTCAGGTGTAAAACAAAAAACCTTGTCCAAAGGTTTTTTGATTTTGGTTTTCTCTCAGCCAGTTAACCTAATAAAGGTTCTCCCTGAGAATCCCACTCTATGAACAATCTTCAGAATACCCCACAATGATTTCCTCTTACCAACAAAAAAATAATTCACTTCTCGTGCATTTGAACCTGCCAACAAAGCCAAGTTAGGAGATAATAAAAGAAGATATAGATAATCTATTTCAAATTGAGGAGGATTGTGTAGAACAGCCATGACAGGATGCCAAAACCATGAGTGCATGTTGTGACATTTACTTCCATGGAACTAACAGACACACATGCCTTGATATCAAGTGATACATAATTATTGCTTTCTGACATAACTGCTTACTTAGAAACATTTCAAGAATGATGTTCTAGAAAACAAGCTAATACCTTTAACAAAAGGAAGCATATGTCTTCCTACATTGCATTCTTCCCATTATGAGTACACAGCACTGTCTTATTTGCATGATTGTGTTGATGAGTTTGCTGCCATTATATCATAAATCACAGAGAATCTCTAATAATTATATTAATCAATGTGATATCAAAATATCTCAGTGCCTAAGAGGAGTTCCAAATGAACGTAACTGGAAAGTCAGACAACTGTTATCTACTGAACAGATGGCAACACTGCAATTCCTCTGCTTTCTCAGCCAGTCTGCTGCAAGCCTCAACCAGAATTCTGATCTGAATGCTGCTGAAGTCAATGGGAAGGTTGACATTGACTTCAGTGAGCTTCAGCTCAGCTCAGAGTTACTGCAGGAAGCAGCATTTCAGCCCAGGCTCAGTCATGGCTCTCCAAGGCAGCTGATAGCAATGGCTGAGAGCAGTAGCCACATAAATTTTGTTATGGTAACATCCACCCTACAAGAACAAAACTGAAATGCACTTTTGTGCTGTTCCTAAAGGTCTCTTTCATAACATCCTTTGCATTGTATTTGAAGCACTGGCTGAAAAGCCAAAGGTTTTGTATTCTTTTCATCTGCCCTGCTACTCATTTCATTCTCTTCTAATTTAAGAATTCACACTGAAGAAATTGTTTCCTCCTACGGTAAATGAAATCCGTGCTCCTCTAATCTCGCGCTTCTGTTCCGCTTTAATCCCATGAAATCCTTAACCCATGCCAAAATTGGTTTTTTTCAGCTGTCAAACACATGCACTATACTTTGTGAAAGTCCTGCAGTGTACATGCAATGCTACTTAAAAGTCCTTGAGTGCAGTCAGTCCCATTTAAACACCAATGAAATGTAAAACACACACAGCTATGTGTTCAGAAGAATTTGCATGTTTATAAGCTGATATTTGGCCAACTTTTAGTCAATTAAAAATTAAACCCACAAGCATTCAACTTGCAGAAATTTTGCATTTGATGATTATAGTACAACTCTGAAGGAACTTCTTAGCGCATGGAACTGCTTCCAGAAATTTCCACTGCGTGTTATAAGAAGAAAATGCAGACTGAAAGGAAAAAAAAACGCACAAGATTATGAGCAGCACAAAGCATCAATTTAAATTGCCAAGTTCTACTGTAGACACTGAAGGTGATAAGCATCGTTTTACACATTAGAGGTCAATGTGAAGGCAGTGCAGCATGCTCACTCTGATTCTCTTCACCAATGCCATATCAGAACAACTTCTGCTCTAAAATATTGTTATTTTAGGACTAATAAAATAACGTGATAAGCAATGCTCAATTTTGTTCTCTATCTCACACAACATATCTAATAAGAAAACCAAATACTGAAATAAAATGGAAGCATCTATTTAGAAGGCTGAACATCTGCAGGAAATTTTTTAATTGGTGGAGACAGGATTTTTACTGAAGTAAGTGCTTAATGTCTTTCGGAAGACATTTCAAGTTTAACTGCTTCCTCGGCATGATTGTTTGCTAATAAGAAAATTACTTATTGGAAAAAAAATCTGAACCACCACCATTACAAGAGCAGAATAACCAAAATCTGATGAATTCAGCAAACACAGAATCACAGGATACCCTGAGCTGGAAAGGACCCACAAGGATCATTGAGTCCAACTCCTCTATCCTGTACATCAGGATGTATTGTTTACTGGTGATTACTTTGTAAAACACTTTTAAAAATTCCATATTCTCAAGTAGACTGTGTCCTATAAATAAATCAAGATTAATTTGGAACATTAAATGCCCAGCCCCACCATTTCATCAAAGATCAATGAATTGGATGATCTTGGAGGTCTTTTCCAACCTTGGTGATTCTATGAACACTAATGTACTCAGACTGCTTTTTTCTTAGAAGCAGAAGACAGTGTGCTCATTGATAATGCCATCTTATAAAAACACCTTCCCACAGAAATATCCTACAAAGCCCCATAAACTACACAGACAGAAGAACAAATCCAAAGATCCATTATTTTATTGAACTGTAACTTTAAAATTTCCAATTTCTTAAAGAAGTTTGTTAAGTACATGACAAAACAGGTCACCGTTTCAGGATGCCTAATAGAACGGGAAGCAGAGACAAAAGTTGAGGGGAAAAAAGGCAAAAAGAATGAAATTGGATGAAAACATCCTAAAAACATCATGATGTTCTACCTCTGAAACAGCTTTTAGAATAACCTTCTGAAACACTTAATAGAAACAAATTAATAAAAAACCATTTATATAATTGCATGGCTTTTAAGGCATTTCCCAGCACGTATTATAGAGGCAGTATAATGCATCTGTGTTTAATCTTCAGTTAAAGAAAATGGGGCTGTGCACAAGAAGAAGCCAAATGGGTATCTTCCACCTATAAGCACAAATAATCCTCAGACTCAGACACCTTGTAGTATTGCATTTCCATCTTCTACTTCTGCCTAACAAACCATAGTCTAAAACTGCATGAAATCTATTGTAATAGATATTTCGATCTCGAGGTTTGTCATACTTGTCAGTAAAAAAAAAAATTTAAAAAAATCAAGGAATTACGAAAGAAGGAGCAGCTAAACCTGTTTCAGTTTCAACAACACAGATGTTCTTCTGCATCTTGTCAAGCACAATAAACCCCTCTCCTTCTTTCAAAACAGACCTCTGGGGTGTCAGTTATTTCTCTGACAGCAGAAGCAGAATGGTTCCATTTGTTTCAGTGTTACTGCAGTGTCTCAGAACCTCCTGGACCACCAGCTCCCCATGCACATGAAGCCTGCTCTGCCCCATTCCCTGCCACATAAGGACAGCCCTGAGGCAGAAACTCAGGGAAGCTACGGGGAAATGACAAACACACAAACATTGTTTTGTAGCTACAACACATTGAAAAATATTTCATGACCCAGATCGATTTGAAGTTTATGTTTAAGGAGAGAGAATCAAATTCTAGCTTGTCTGAAAGCATAGTGCATAACCCATGGCATTCTTAGCAAACACACAAATTGCAGCTTTTACTTTCAGTATCTATGCAAGCTTTTACCCTAGAAGATTGAGAGAAACAGTCTATATCTATAGCAACCAGGAGAGAGAAGGGAGGGATAGATCCATCCCAAAATGTGTCTCCTCTAAACCTTGCATCACTACCTCATGAGATCCATCAACTGCACATTATCACTGCCACTTGACCAAAGACTCATTAAAATAAAAAAGGTCAACCAATTTTAATATCTCCCTAATAAGCAGAGCATATGCAAGAACACTTTTTAAGTGGCTTCCTTTGTTACTGAAAGTCATTTTATTTTTCGTCTTAAAAAAAAAAAAAAAAAAAAAAAAAAATTTCTTAGAGACAGCATAGCTTTCACTCTGTGATCTCCACAATGGCCCTAGGTAGCTGTTTAACTGGGACAAAAACAAGTTACAACCTTCTTGGTGTAAGGTGAGTTTCTGAAAGATACTGCAAAGTGAAGTGAGAGCTGCCTGCGTGCCATTGGAGACAGCTCTGGAGTGCAGCTGTGGTAGCTCTGTGCACTGAGAGGGCTGCACAGGAGAACAACGCTGACCCTAATGGCACTGAGCTTGTTTTAGGGCCCCCGTGCGTCAGTGGGGAGGTTCTCACGGGGTGTTTATCCCAGAAGGTATCCTCTAAAAGAGGAAGGGCTCAAACTGTGATGGTCTCCACAAGAGAAAGCTGCTGATGGGGATTTTCGGGCACCTCCCCCAGCCTCAGCCAGGTGGTCTCCATCTCCGGGGAAGGAGCTGCAGGTGCTGGGCTGCACCTGTGGGCTGTGGCCTAGGGAATCTCCTGTGGTTTCCAAACACGAGGGCTGAAACCACTAATCTGGGACGAGAGTGGAAGCGTTTCGCGGTGACCCTGCGCCCACTGCGGCTCCTTGACTTCAGAAGCCTCAGGGCGAGTTGTCGGGGCGAGGTGCCTCGGTCAGCCCGCCTCCTCGCAGCGCCTCGGTGCAGCTTCCACCGCGTTGCGGCTCGAGGCCGGCTGCGGGGCGGCTCTGGCGGGAGCGGCGCGAGGGCCAGGGCCAGGGCCAGGGCCGGGCGGGAGGGGCGGCAGGCAGGACGCGGCACCCCAGCGAGCGGCGAAGCGCCGTGCGGGCGCGGCCGCCGGGGGCCTGCCGGGCCGCCTCCAGGGCGGGATGATACCGCCGGGCAGCGGCGCGGGAAACCAGGGGACGGCGCGGCCCCGCTCCCCGCCCGCCCCACGCCCCACTCACCGATCCGCGCCTCGGCGGCGGCTCCGGCGGAGGAGAGCGGCTGTCCGCGCGGGGCGGCGGCGAGGACCTGCAACAGCGGCGGCAGCAGCAGCAGCGCGAGGACGGAGCTGAGCGCCCCCATCATGCCTGGCCCATCGCAGGCGGCCGTTCCGCTCCCCGCCCGCCGCCGCCGGCCCTCACTCCATGCCTCCCGCTCTCCCTTTGCTTCCCCGGCTCCGGTGAGCGGCAGCCGCAGAGGATTCAACACCCAGGACAGCGACCGGCGCCGCCCGCCCGCCCCCGAGCCGGCCCCGCCCCGGCCCGACCCGCTCCGCCCGGCGGAGGCAGCGCTTCCCGCTCGACTCCCGCCTCTGCGCTCCCCGCCCGGGGGCGCCGCGGTGCGGGACGGGCTCCGGGGCTGCCCTGAAGGGGAACGGGGTGGTGGGCGGTTTTGCCCGCTCGGAGCCTCTTAAGATGGCTGAGAACGGGGAGGGGGTTATTAAATGCGTTTGCTTCAAACACCTTCAGGGAAGACAGTGTAGCCCGTGTCAAAGTTTTGTCCTTATAAATGCGTTGGAGGGGTGGATTCTCCCTGCGGCCTCCTCTGTAGTGAAACTGAATCAGGGAATAGCCCAAATCGGAAGGGGCCCACAGGGATCATCAAGTCCAACCCCGGCTCCACATAGCAGCACCCAAACCCAGTCCTGTGTCCCTGTGTCAGAGCGGTGCCCCAATGCTCTGTGAGCTCCAGCTTTGGGGCTGTGCCCGCTGCCTTGGGCAGCCAATTCCATGCCCACCGCTCTGGGGCACAGCCTTTCCCTCACCCCAGCTGCCCCTCCCCTGACAGCTCCATACCGTTCCTTCAGGTAGTCATTTATTTAGCTTCATTTTTTCCATGGAAAAATAATCATTGTGATGAAGCATTTTATTAACCTTCAGCTGGTCAAACCCATGGCCACCTGAGAGACCTGCGCATCCTCTACCTCCTGTTCCCACCTCACTCTGCAGGAGCGGGACCCAGCAGCCTGAAGGCCAGGTAAATAAGGCTCAACACAAACCCACTGGCTGCCTCTTCTCTTGCGGATTCTCGTATATCAAGGCTTTAATGTAGCAGTTGCAGTCACCAAGCTGAAATAGCACAGGGGCTGTGCCATCTGGGAGGAGAAGCTGTGTGTCTGACCAGGACAACCATCTTCATGATGCTGTGAATGATGGCAAGGTCCCAGGCCTTTCAGTCACCCTCTCTATATACTTAATTCATAGAGTCATAGAATTGTTTGAGTTAGAAGGGACCCTTAAAGGTCAGCTAGCCAATTTCCCTGTCTTAAGGACATCTACAGTTCCATCAGGTGCTCAGAGCCCTGTCCACCCTGACCTTGAAGGTCTCCAGGGATGGAGCATCCACCACCTCTCTTGGCAACCTGTGCCAGTGTTTCACTGGTACCTTACTATGGTACACCTTATTAGTAAATAACTTCTTCCTTATATCCAAACTGAATCTCCCCTCTTTTAGTTTGAAAACATTTCTCCTTGTCCTATCACAACAGACTGCTAAAAAGTCTGTCCCCTTCTTTCTAATAGCCCCTCTTTAGATATTGGAAGGCTGCTTTCAGGTCTCTCCAGAGCCTTCTCTTCTCCAGGCTGCACAACTCCGATTCAAATTCTTCTATTGCAGCTGGAGTTCAGATTCTCCTGATGTTCATCTTTGAGGTAAGTGGCTCTAATTATACTCCTGAAAAACTTCCTCCTCCTTGACTTCAGTCATAGTCATGGCAGACTCACATTCAAAATATTTGAAAAGAGTTAAATTTGTAATACATTAAGTGATCTTTGCCATAGATCAGAAAATTAAATAATGAAACCCCACAAAACAAAGCAACCCTGAAACACTATGGGATGGCTGGAGGGCTTCCTGCAGCCACAAAAGCCACAAAAGTGGCTTCTGGGCTTGGCTCAGGCATCCAATCACTGCACTGGGACCTCTGATACGTGCTGTGAGGTGGTCAGGCCAGGTCTGGTGGCCAAGTGGGAGCTTTGCCCTTGGCTTCAGGCAGGGGGCTGTGGGGAGGTCTGCAGGGGCCATACAGGATGCTTATGTCTCCTGGTTCTCTGATGGACAGTTGCAGACTTCTGTAATTCTCAGTTTTGCCCTGGGAAAAACTCACTTATAAGCATGAGATGGAGAAGAGTCCTGGTTTCTAAGCCTAGTGCAAAGTTGCCTCTCTTCCTGGGTGGTTAAGGCTGGCAAACCGGCTGTAAACAGTTTACATGTATGTAAACAACATTTGATTCAGAAACAAAAATGTCAAAGAAATATATGGACACTGGTTGCTGTTTGCTGGCACAAGATTTGCAAAAGGATTTCAAAGCATTTCTGTGATGGAGGTCTTTTAGATGGTTGCTTTCATCTTGGAGAGGAGTGGTTTCTTGAACACAACAGGTCCTTTTCAGTCAAGTGTTCATTAACTCAGAAAATCAATTCCAACAATTCTGAAAGAAATCTGAGCACTGAAAGTATAGAAAGAAGAAAAAAAAAAAAAAGGAAAAGGGGAGGAGTGGAGGTGGGGAGCAAGATGAGACATGGAAATGCAGAAACATAAATTAGTATATTCTCATGGGTCTTGCAAACCATCTGGCTTTAAAAGCTAGTAGTAGAAACAAGGAGAAAGGTCATCTGAATTAGCAGAGAACTGCAAAACAACTGAAGGTAAGAAAGGAGCAAATGGCAGACACGCTGAGAGAACAAGTTGTTCCTCAAAACACAAAACAGCAGTGGTGTTATTGGAAGACGCTGCAGCTCTGCAACAAGCGATTTGCATAGCTCCTATAAATTTATGATCAGATGCTTTGAGGATTTTAAAAGGAAATCAAAATTCTCATCATCGCTTTGAGCAGGGGATTAGCAAAAAGATAACATTTGTTCAAATCCATGTGAAACAGGGTGAAGAATCAAGAGAGAAAGGACACTCATCAAAGCCAGAAAGAAATCCTTGAGTAAACAAGGTTGGAAAAGAGAAGAGTAATGCTTCAAGGAAAGAGTGAACAGTCAATTGGTGGGTGAATGGGGCATTTGGAAATAACTCAGGTAGCAGTTCTCAGGAGCAACGAGCCTGAAGAGCTCCCAGCCTGGTTGTGTTTTATGGCTTTATGGGGCAGGATGCAAATAAGGAAGACACACAGACCTTCCTTAAGGTTTCAGGAGCAGAGATTGAAGTCAGCAGGATTAGGCAGAATGAGTTTAGTAACTGACATGAGTAAAAACGGTAAGACTTGAGTCTGCATGTAAGTCAGATGAATAACGGAACTACAGTGGAAGTAATGTGTTATGACACATGCAGGTTACTTGCTGGTTCACAATCTTTTTCTCAAGACATTTCTTAGTGCCAAAGTTTTTAACAGTCTGTGTCATAAAATAAGCATCCATGCTTTGGTCTGGCAGCCATATGAAGCAGGTTTTATTCTGCTGTTTTCATGCTTTCTGAACTGTGGAAAAAGAAATCCTGAAGGGTGTGCTTCACTTGAGAAAATTGCTAGAAAGGCTGGAAAAAATGCAGCTCCATTCTTGAAGCAAGGGATATTGTGGAGCTGTAACAAAACTTCAGGACCCGACGTAGAAGAAGCCACCAGTAAGCTATTTTTGTAAGGACATTTCCAAATCTTTTTGGTAAGGAATTCTAAACTAGTAAAGGTACTGAATGGTTGCTGAGGGGTTAGAGAATCAGCTATCCATTGCTGATGTGTCTGGAGGTGAATGTGAGACTGTGGAAGAATGACATTAGCAATTAGAGATCAGAAAATTTCAGCATAGTGAATGACATTAAAGTTTAGCATGTCTTTAATAGCTGGAGCTGACTCTTTATGATAGCAGCACAGGTGTTAAAAATGTGCTATGCAAAGTGAAAGGAGAGCTGGACAATCTGTATGATTTTATATATATGAAAGATTTACTTCCTTATCCATGGTAACCACAGCTGAACAGGAGGTTTTCAAGGAAACACTTTTGCTGTGCTGTCTGACTAAGGCTTTTCATGAGAAACATGTGCCTTAAACCCAACTTCCACTGAGAAGTGCCTTTTTCTGAGGATGATCCCAGTATGGCTGACTGCCTGGTAGCCAGGACACCTGCCTGGCAGGAGATTTTAAAGGCTCCCATTTTGCTCTGGTTGATTCAAAGACATGATCCAACCACTGGACAATAAGGTTGTTCTCTCTCTTGCTCTGCCTCTCTCTTTCACTGGGCCATTCAATATTTTAGTTGAAAGCAAACAGCTCTGCTACAAAAGACATTGGTAAGCAGGAGCATTTTGGCATGGAAGAGACAAGAGGATGAGTATAGGATTTATTTTGTTAATTTAATACTGTTTAGAATGAAATAGTAGCAGGAACAAATTAAAAAGCTGAAAAATGACTTAATGATAGAATTTTTACAGATGTGAGGAGAAAAGTTGCCAAATTACATGAACTGAAAAAGAGGGTAGTGATAAAATGGCAGGTAAATACATTAATCCATTAAAGTAGAACATTGCCAGAGAATAATTGAGGCATTTAAAAAAAAAACACAAAGAGAAAATACTCATAATAGTTACATGCTTATGAGCAATTAAGTGATGTGAGTAAAAAGTTGTAACAGGATTAAAATAATGCATGAGAGTAAAAGACTATAGAGAAGATAAAACACAGAGGTAACATCTGAGTTTCACAATGTATTCAGGTACTGGCATCACACAGGTTTGGTTTCTTTTGTTTAGAAACGTGAATGATGTGCACATAAGCATAGGTACACCTGCAGGATCACAGAAGTTGTGTATGTGCATTTGTGCATGGTAGAACTGTTTCATTTCAGGCTCATGGAACTATTTGTCACTTTATCCAAGAATTCGGAGCGTGGACAAAAGGTCAGTACCAGCTATGCTAAAGACATTCTACCTGCATAGAAAAATATACCCTTTTTACAGAAAAAAAAAAAAACACTTCAGAATTACCTTAAATATTTTCTTTCTTCCCCTCACTGCCCCTTCACCATCTCCAGTCAAGACTTTTGAGCAGGTTAATTGCAGATCATTTGGCCTATTAATGGGCCCCAAATCCACTGGGAACAATATCTGTCAGGCAGTTTATCTAAGATTCAGTAACCTGGATATCTTGACACAATGCTAAGATGTATTGATGGGGCTGGGGGAGAATGAGGAAGGAAAGAGGTGGAGAGGTTTGTGCTATATCCCTGCCCAGACAAGATGGAATTTAGATTATTTTATTATTTATTTTCTGCCTCTTGAGGATGTAAGTAAATCATAGAATCAAAGAGTCATAGAATCATTGAATGGCCTGGGTTGAAAAGGACCACAGTGATCACCTAGTTTCAACTCCCCTGCTATGTGCAGGGTCACCAAGCACCAGACCAGGCTGCCTAGAGCCACATCCAGCCTGGCCTTGAAGCTCTCTAGGGATGGGGCATCCATCCAGTTCCGTCTGGGTGGCTTTCCTTCCTTCCAATGTATCGACTGCACCGCTCAGCTTGGTGTCATCTGCAGACTTGATGAGGATGCACTCGATGCCATCGTCTGTCACTGATGAAGATGTTGAAGAGCTCTGGTCCCAAGACCAGCTCCTGAGGAACACTTGTTACCAGCCTCCACCTTGACACAGAACCATTATTCACAAACTTTATGTGAAAGAATGTTAATTGCTATTAATATCAAAAGTAAGAGCAGTGAGATTATTTAATTGAATAGCATTTTAAATAATGATAGGTGTATGGGAACTATTGAATCAGGGCCTGAACCTCTGATTGATCACCTGAAGCAAGCACTGAGTCGGCTGTGGAAGCACAGGTGAAGGCAATTCAGCTGTGTGACCAGCAGGGGTGGAGCCTGGCTGCACCTCTCCTAGATCCCATTTAAGGGCTGACTGCCATTGAGGAAGGATCTCTCTCTAGAGATTGCTCCTCTTGGAGTTTTTCTCTATAAGCCTGAGATACAGGTAAGCTTTTCTGTTTGTTTCTGATTATCCTTTTCTAATGTGATAATCTTTCTAGTTATATGTTCTCTAAAGACCAGCCTAACTTCTCTCCATATTTGTCAATTACACATCTGTATACTTGCTGCTTATACAATAGATAGATGTTTTACCCTTTGTCACCCAACTGTCTTCCCATCATCTGTGTACAGATTTTACTCCTTACAGATCTATAGATGGACACAAATGGAGTCATTGGAGGCTTGGCACTGCACCGGTGTTCTCTACCACAAAAGGTAAGAGGTAATAGTCTCAAGTAGCACCAGGGGAGGTTCAGGTTGGGTATTAGGAAACATTTATTTTCTGAAAGAGTGGTGAGGTATTGGAACAAGCTGCCCCAGGGTGTGGAGTCACTGATCCTGGGGGTGTGGGCATGGCGGGAGTGGGCTGATGGGTGGAGTCGATGACTTAGTGGACTTCTCCAAGATTTATGATTTTGTGGTTCTGATGTTTTGATGGCACAGATTGCTGGCTGGGCCACAGTAACCAGAGTCTTGTCTGTGACTTGAGGACATCTTAACTTTTCCAGAGAGTAATGAAAAATTGTTTAGTATCCCCCAATGATAAAAAGTAAATCAATGTTCTTTCAGTGTTTTGTAGTTAGATAGTGTTAGTGACATCTGTTTGACAGAAGAGTAGGATTTGTTTCGTGAACATCATAGCAATTCAGTTTATTTAGGAATGATGTTTTAATGTATTGCTGATTTCAACTGTTTTAAAGCTCTCCTTGTTTCTAAAACAGTACTTGAAAGTGTCTTTGGAGAATAGTAAAAGTTTTTCTGAAGACCTTTCGGCATCAGTGAGAAA
>NW_024962334.1:41238600-41554779 GCF_019238085.1 Lagopus leucura | reverse complement strand
AAAAAAAAAAAAAGTTGATTTTTAGTTGTGGCTGCTAGGCTCTGAGCTGGTCTTTCATTCCCTGTGCTGTAACAGAGTGATAATTTTTTCTACATGCTGCTGGAAAGAGCAGCCGGAAAAGAGCCTAAAATGGAGTGTTCAGGACCCAAGAGAGGGAATGCAGCCAGAGAAAATTACCTGTGAGAATGGCAGGAGATGTGACTTACATTAACTGACAACTGTAAATGTGATTTACATTAACTTGATGACCTAAGCATCTGTGTTTATGAGCATGATCAGTGTGTTTTGAGCTGATTGCTAAAGCTGTAGGAACTTTTGGTATGAGACCAGCCACTGCAGTATGTGTGGTACTTTGGGGGGGGGGAGGGGGAAGCCATTACTTTTTCTGCTGCTTTGGCTAGGAATTACAGAAGTTTTTGTAAATGTAAGTTGGGAGTGAACCCAAATGTATTTTATTTTGTTCAAGTTTGTTTGAAATTCTAGCTGAGTTTTTAAATATCACTTGTGGTGGTACCTACATTAAATGGGATGCTGAGCTGTGTTTGGTGTAAGTCTAGTGGAAAAGAAGGAAAAGGTGGAATGAAGCAACCTGCAAGTAGCAGTGTGTGGGTATTCAGAATGCATGAAGAGCAGCTCTCTGGTGTCTCAAGGTGGGAGGCTACAGTAGCTAATGAATCCAAACTCAAGTTGTTATATCCAGATTAAATTAGACCTTAGTAAATGTTGTTGGCTTTTTGTTGTTATTGTGAATGGATTCTTTCTTTTTGGACTGAAAACTTGAAACCAATAAGTGTGTGATCAGTAATTAGATTTGATTGCCACTGTTTCAAACTGATTTCAAATATCAGTAGGGAACCACATGCTTAAATGAATTAGAGCTTTGAGATTCTTGATGGGAGGGAGGTGAGAAATAGTTTAAAAAAAAAAAAAAATCTGGCTTTACCCATGTTCTCTGTGATCTGTGAGATCTGACACTCAGTGAATAGTTTTTACAGTTTATACCCAATCCCCTGAGAAAATCCATTCCTCCTGTGCTAAGTTAAAGGATGAATGAGATTAATGAACTTCGTCATTCTGGGGAAAAAAAAAAAAAATGTAGTTGATTAAATCACCTTGTCTTCCAACACAGGAATTAATAGCCCTGAAAACAAAAATACTGTTCGATATATTACAGCACGGATACTGAACAAAACAATATTAAACAATTTTTCTGTCTCCAGCTGTCAGAACCCTCTGGTTAATTTCCAAGTGATTTTTATTTTTCTTGCAGATTTTGACATCTTACAATAGGTTACTATTTTCCCTCAGCTAAAATACCAATTTTTGCTACTCAACTGACTTTTCAGCAACTAAAAACTTGTTTTTGCCTTTAGAAATAGAATGTGTCTCAGGGAAACTTGCATATATTTGAATTAATGCTGCCTATTGCTATCAGCATTCCACATGCATGCATATTCATTCATAACATAAAAAATCCTTAGCAAAATCTTGATGCTACTTGAAAATGAAGGGCAGTTCTCTTCAATTTGGAGACTATTTTGGATTACATAGTTTGAACCTGTACTACTCAGTAACTAGTTTTAAGTGGTGAAATCTAATGAAACGTCAGATCATTTCAAGATGAAAGTTGCTTGGCCTTTGGTTACTGCCCTGTTTAGACAAGCATCTCATTTGGTTGAAAGAAGCCTACAGGAATGGGTCACCCAATGACCCCTCTAGCATCTGTATCTGTGCCCCTTTGAGTGCCTCCTTCTCTCAATTAATGAGCAGTACAGGATCTTTAGCAGGAGGAAGGCTGGTGGTGTACAGAACAGTGCTTCTTGGAGAACTACAGTACTAAGAAGTTCTTTGCTATTGACTTATATTTTTTCCATCACGGTAATCCTCCAGCTTCCACTTGGAGCAGCAGTTGGCATCTCTTTAACCAGGACGTTCCCTCCCCTTGGAGTCACAGTCTTGTCTGGAGCCTGAGCTCTGAGTGAAGGATTCACAGATAGAAAAGGAGACCCTGAACTCCTAGGAGGAGGCGATAAGAAGGCAGATTTCAGATATGGAGTTTGACAAGTGGAGCACAGCCCCAGGTGCCTGAATGTCACTGTTCTTTGCTGTTACAAAGTCCATTGGCAGTGTGGCTTTTCTTCCCTTTCTTCATCTTGTGTTGTCCACAAAAGGTGATTATCCATCTTCTCTGTAGAGCTTAGTCTCATTGCAGAGAGAAGACAAACCTATTTTGGTGAACTTGGGTGTTTCCCTAAACAAGATAGCTTGTCTTTGCAGCGTTAGTTAAAATTCAGACATAAAACTGGGGACAAGTGTATGTGGAGAAACACACAGCTGAACCATTATCATGGGATCTGATACCTCAAAGAGTCGTCTGTTTTTGCTGTGCTCCTGCTGGGGAACTCGAGTTGCACATACCTCACTTTGTAGAAACCTGGGGTGTGAGTTGGATAGTGCTAAGCATTCGTAACTTCTTCTGAAGACAAGTAAAAGCTGTACTTCAAGGTAACCAGTACTATACAATGTGACATCTCAGAGTTTCCAAATTTCAAAGAAAACATTTAACTTAGGCTCACTGTATATTTGTAAAATGGCAGTAAGGAAACCTACAGGGAGTTGGAAAGGTGCGTGAGTCATTGTGAAACTGTGACTGCAATAGAAAGCACTGGTGTCACGTCATTGTGGGAGTTAACAGTTTTGTTCTCAGAGCTGGGTATGAACAGCATGTGAAGGGAACAGAACTACATGTTGAACAGTGATGGGAGAAAAAGCATTGTGTGCTTGCTGCACTTTCAACAGCGAAGGTTTTGAATCATAACAGAGCAGGTAGAGCAGTTTGTGTGGAATAAGAAGCTTGTCTGAAAGTAACTAAAAATACTGTGGTGTTCCACGTATACTCAAAGGTGAGCCTAAAGCTGTGGACATCTTCGCTGTGTCATTTCCTGACTTTTGAGTGCCTGACCTTTCCATTCTAGTAGGTTTCTACACTGTGCTTTTATATGTTACGCATGAGGGAGGCTCTGGTTTCACAAGGCACACAGTGTGGATGCTTGTATTTTCCAGCCTATTGTTTGATGATGAGAGGATGACAGAGGATGCCTGTAAGTGTCCTCCTCTCTAATTTTTGTTTCAGCTCTTTCTATGGCTGCTTATTACTGAAGATGTACATTTTTGGACTAAGCACATCTTCTCTGTGTTCTACCTGGAAATGATTGTTCCTCTGCTTATTGTAATAGACACAAAGGAAAGCCTGGTGGTGACCTAGAGACTATTTGCTGTATTGTTGTATGGCTATAAACTTGGAGTATCATTGAGAAAAAGTCTGGGAAAGAATCTATAGTAGAACAATATGTTTGAGAGCAGTTCAGAACCAAGCAAGAAGTGAGCTAGCTTCAGTTTTATAGTTTAATGCCTATTGGCAGGGGTTATTCTTATTTTGAATAGCAAAAAAAAAGTTTAAGTGTGTAGTTTCTAGTTTAAAAAATTAGAAAATCTTGGTGAGGGGATTGTGGTACAGAGCACAGCACTACTCCTGTGATGTGTTTCTTGTAAAGAAAGATTATTAATGATGTGCTGTGACCAGGAAAAAAAAAAAAGTAGAGAAAGTTCATGGTAATGGCAGCTGGATAAAGGAACATTGTTTTGACTGCACTGAAATTACATGATGTATCTTTGGAAGTACACTACTATGGTAAGAATATTCACAGGTTGTGGACCAACTACTTGAAGTTGAAATGTAGAAGAAAGAGGATGCTTTTTCCTGTTCTGAATCACTTCTTTGGAAAGCCTCCCCTTTACTCTCTTATAGTTCAGAGTGTTCTGATGGAGCATCAAAGACCAAACAAAAACACTTATTTGACTTCTTAAGAGAATCTTCCTCTTAGATGAATGAGCCTTTCCAATGAACTTTGAACCAGATTGACTGGTCTTATTTTTCTTCTTTTCCAGTATTTCTATAACCTAAAATTCTAACAAGAGCAGGCATGAAAAAATAATTAAAAAAAAAAAAAACAAACCACTAAAGAAAGTCAGTGCAACTTCACCTCTTTTCACTTAAAAATCAGATTCTTGGGTAATGCACTTATATTAGGCCATGCAGTTTAAGCCTCTTGCTACTGTTTTTAAGTTTAAATGTTATTGCAAAGATCCATTGTGAACTGAAATGTCTGAAGGTAGGCTGTTGCAGGCTGCACACTGGGTGTTCCCCCAGCAGCTCCTGTATGTGGGCAAATCTGCTTTTCCTGGTGGTGGGCCAAAGGCCTTTGATAGAAACAGCTGGAGCTGTGGAGAAATTTCATGTGTAATTGACAAATGGCCACATGGGAATAGGCATCCTGCTGATCAAGAGCAGTGGTCCATCGAAGGAAATGTGGGGACAGAAGCTGAGAGGAAGAACTCTTCATTTTGTCACTAAGGATGGTCACTCAGAAATAAAGGATGCTGCTTTTGTCATTATGATGACTAAAAAAGGGCATGCTTATCCAAAGCATCTTTTCCTCATCAGAGCAGTGGGATAACTCGGGTCATGCTGCCCTTAAATAGCTTTGAGCCGTAACTAGAATCACTTTTTTAAGTATCCTATTGGTCTAATTGGGTTTGTAACCTCTTACAGATGCTGCATTTTTCCTTTAGATGCTATTTTAAGAAAATGAAGTTGCTAATGCACGCCTCTTTTAATAAGCATGGAAAGATTTCAAAAAGGTCAGCATATGAAACTGACATTTCTTGATATTAAGCTGGCATTCAGGTGCCATTTTTAGGCAGTTAATAAGTAGGAATTGTTATATAAAGAACAAAAAAAAAAAGCCAAATCAATATTCATTCATATGACCAGTACAGTTTGTGCATTTAATAATTGCCCCCACAAGGCAGAAAAGCATATGGTGTCACACAGGTGAAGAACCCAGAAGGAGGCTGGGCTGGCTCTGTCCTATCTGTTCCTTGAGGTAGGCACATGGCTCCACAGGATTACTGTGTCTGTCCAGCAAGGACTAAAATGTAAAGGCTTAAATGGAAGGCTTTACAGCAAAGCAGCTCTTACTGTAGCATGTAAAAACAATATTAAAACAATATTAAAACCAGAACAAGGATTATTACAGGAATCATTACAGGAGGGTGAGGAACTAATTGAACGGAAAAGAGAAATAGATTTGGTTGAAAAAGAATCACTAATGATGTTTTGGAAAGACACCTTATTTAATATTGTCATTAATGTACCACACACACTAAAAGTATTTGTAACTGGTACAAAGTTTGCAGCAGTATGAAAAATAGGACTAGAATGCTACATAGGAAGAATTTAGTAACATTAAATCTGGAGTAACGGAAATGAAAAGGAAAGAAGTGTGAAGTCATATCTTGGAGAAGTCTTACTTTCAAGAAAGCAATGTGGTCCTCTGCCAAATCAAACAAGATAAAAGCTGGTAACAGCTTCTACTTCCCAGTTGCGAGGAGTAATAAAGCAACATCAATAGAACTGCCACTGGTACTGCCTTGAAAAACTGCTGACTAACAGAGCAGAAGGTTAATTTCCACTGTTGAAGTTTTATCAGTACTAATGCACGCAATTTCTGCAGCTTCCCTAGGACTATGATGTATTGACCCATGGTTGGAAGATGTAAGGACATGTCTATGCTGAACAACTTAACCTTGTGAAGAAAATTCCAATGATTGCTGGCTAAATTAAAGCTACAATTACATAGCTGCTTGAAGCCTAGGGCTGTGAGCAAGGTTATGCTCAGCCAGGTGGCTGCACAGAGCCCAGGACTAAGAGCTCTTGTTATTGGAAGTAGATTAGGAAAAACACATCTAGTTACCATGGCTTAAGGGAACTGCTGGCTGCTGGGAAAAAGGAAAGGCTACTCCTGACAGCTGTCCTTGGGCAGCTGATTGTTGAGATAAAAGTACCAAGACACGCTGTTCTAGCTGGAATGGCCAGCTGTAGCTATTGCTGCTCTCAGTACAGCCATGGTAGGAAACTGTAAGTGGTCTCTGTTCACAATAGAAGCAAATCGGGGAATAATAGAAGTTAACTCATGCAGCTTGTCATTTTGCATCACAGTCCTTATGATATTTTTTTGCTAAGTGCTTATTCAAAATATCTTCAAAATTAGTCTCCGGTTTTCTTTTCTAAGCCAGAAGACCTCAAAGCACTTAATAGCAGCACATGCAAATATGAATGCAAAGTGAATTGTAGCTATCATGCAAAATGAATTGTAGCTATCATTAGATTAAACATCAGGTGCAAAACAGATTTATTTTCCTTTTCCTTGGCAAGCTTCAAAGGTTGTGCAGTTGGATCCATACTTGAAGACTTTTTTTTTTTAATTTTGCTAAGGAGTGAGCTTGAGATTTGCTCCTGTGTTTTCTTCAGCTCATAATTTGAAGCTGTGATAGCAGGAAGACTGCTGGGCATTGTTTGCTCTGTTTTCTGGCTGGGAAACAAACTTTGTTGTCAAAAATGAGACCAAACCCCTAACAAATACAGCAGACTAATATGGTTAAGATTAATGAACTCATCTAAAGGAGCACTTCTTCACTAAATATTTAAACTGGTATATATGTATGAAGGAGAGAGTTATAAGCATGCTATTTACAGGTACAACTTTTGACTAGAAAACTTATTTTTCAGGTAGTTGTACATTAACATTGACTGCCAAGGCAAATTGCTTGAAGAATATCTTAGAATGGTGCTATCTTGGTTGTATTTCAAACAATTTTACTAATTAAAGTCATCTTCTTGGAAAACTGAACCTATCTCAGTGGGTCTGAGAACTATGGGAAGTTCTATGACATCCAGTTTTGATAGTATAGACAGCCAAATAAACTCTTCTCAATATCAGTCACCCCACAGCAATAAGCAAAGATCAGTCCCTCTGCCCCAGCAGTACTGCAAAGGCACTTTCAATCAGTAAGGTAAAACACATCTGATTTACAGGTTTCAAAAAATTAATGAAGCTTAAGAAATATACACTTTATTTATATCTTGAAAACAAGAAAAGTGTAAGGATGTAACAACTTGACAAAACTTTATTCAGTGCTCTCATTGCAAATTAAATCTGACTAAACTGTTGGAATATTTATGAAGACTCAAGGAGAAAGCACATGACAGATTTTGTCACAAGGAATTCAGAGATCAGTGCTTGTGTTGCAGAAAGCCAGTGGTTTTTCACCCATGAGAGGAGCTATAACAGAGCTGGATTGGATCCCGAGATCTATAGACCAGCAGCACTGCTACCACAGAACTATTTCATCCCCTTGGAGCATCAGCCACCAAGAAGACAAAGGTTCACCTTTAAGATTTCTTACCCTTCCTGGCAATATCACCTCCAAGTTCTTTAGAATAATTTCTGCTGTTGGCAGTTATCTGTATTTCAGGATCTATTACTGAGTCTGTAACAGGTAGTCCATCAAGAAGAAAAAGATACAACTCAAAAAGCAGTGTTATAGACTGAGAATAAAAAGGCAGTAACTCTTCTAATATGAGCAAATAGTGAAAGACTGAAAAGCAAAAGGAAAATCCACGGTGATTTACATATTCATTAACTAATTTGTATAATGAGAAGATTTAAAAGGTCATTACAGGAACACCTGCATGTTAGCAGATGTAGAAGAACGAAGGCCAAAGGACACCCAGTTTTTATAAAGATGTTGATAGATAAACAGTTGGCAGACCTACAGCTACCTGCTGTGGCAGCATGTCTTTCTGGCTCAGGCTACTGTTGTGGAGAAAGTAAATCTGGAATTCACCTCTCCATAAGCTGACTTTCCTGTTGCAAAGTCTGACAGTTTATTAAGGATGTGATTATTTTTAAGTATCAACATTCCAGTTAAATCAGCTTCTACATAGAAGATTGACTACAAAGATGTCTGGTTAGAGAGATGGGGGAAGAGCACTGTGCTCAGATCCTAATCAAGAATTAAGTCTGACTTCATTTAGGTAAATTTGCTAATTTCAGTGTCAGTGCCACTCAGTAGCACCAGGGATGTCAATGAGCCATTTGTACAGGCACTAAACGGGAAGCATCCTGTCCCCCTTTGTAAACAACCATTAGATATCCAAGTCTAAGACAGTCACTGCCATCTTTTCAGTCCCTGCTTGAATCAGTTTCTGGGGCTGCCTAGTAGGCTTACTTCTAAAACAGGCAAAAACATTGCATTGTGAACTTAGACATCTGATTTATATATGCCTCAGTTAAGGCAAAATAACATTCTGCAGTCAACACTATTACTAGTTTCGAGAGAGCATCTGTTCACATTGAAAAGCAAAGCAAGTGGCTTACACGTCTGCATCGCCTGTGGCATTAATTTGTAAAAAGAGCCAAATACAAAGCAATTAAACTTATTTAACTTGAGAGATAATTCAGTCCAATCCCCAGCTCAGGCAGGAGTAACTTCAAAATTACATCACAATGGCCAATCGAGTTCTTGTCATCTCTAAGGATGGATCTTGCACTGTCTTTCTGGTGCCCCTTTTCCATTTTGTTTCACTTTGATCAGGAAAATACTTTCATGTGTCCAGTTTCTCTTGCTGCAGCTTCTGTCCGCTGCCTTGTGTCTTCTTGATTTGTACTTTTGAGAAAAGTCTTTTCATAATCCTCATCACGTAGGTGAAGACAGCAATGAAATTGCTCTTCTGCTGTGGTATGGGATTTGTCCATTGCAGGTAGAGAACTTTGCGTGTGTCAGGGCTGAACTCTACAAGATTTGATGTTTTCCATGTCCATTGGTCAGGTTGCTACTGAGCTGGACAACATTACCCCTCAACTGTTTCAACCACTGCTCCCAAGGTGCTGGCACCTGGCAATTTGCATTTCATTCCCTGCTAAAGACTTTCAATGAAAACATTGAACAGCATTGGGAACAACGGTGTGTGCCTTGAGGAATGCCATCAGTAGGACTTCACAGCACCATTATTGTTAAACCCTGAGTGGCCAGGCAGTCCTCCACTCTACATGTAGCTCATCCAGCACAGTCCCTCTCTCTCCAACTTGGCCACAAATATATACTGTAAGTCTCTGTTAACAGTCTTTCTAAGGACAGGAAAGTTGACATCTTCTGCTCTTATTTCATCCACAAAAAGGAAGGAAACGTGATTGGCCAAGAAGAATTTGCTTTTTGTGCATTCATGATGGCAGTATCCAAACACTTTGTTGTACTTCACGTGCTTTGACATGAACATTCTCTGAGAATTTCCCAGGGTCTGAGGTTGCGTGCTGTCTCAGTCCCAAAGTATGAGATACTATCTTGTTCTTATCAGACAAATGATAATTGTGATTTTTACCCTCCCCCTCCCCATAATTTTATACAAAACCACCTTCTTAAAGGTCTTTGGCAATCTTTAATACCACATGTTTTCTATATACACTTAAATACTTTTTGCCTGCTTTAACTGTACAGAATAGCAGAAAATAAATCTTAGCTATTAATAAATTTACAATATGATATTTTCCTTTAAACAATATATCTCCTTTCAGATTTTATGACAACAGCTTCCACATGGTCAAGGATTCAGGAGTTCATCCAAAATTTTCTGAGATGATTCATACATTATTCTGAAACAGCGTAAAACAAAGCATAACACAGTTAGACAGCTGAAATCAGTCCTCAGTTACTTGATTGCAAGAGCACAGCTAGTTCTTTTTACCCTATTTCTTTGACAACTTATTCCATTAAAAAAATTAAATATCCCTTTACAAAACCACTTTTGAAACAGCTGCTTTTCTTCAACTTGTCCATTTTCCTGCTGACCATCTCTAGCTATAATTTACAACTAATTGGTTTAATTTACAAAGCCAATTCAAGCATTCTCAATATCTCAATATACAGATTGAGAAGCATCAACTCTCACAGCATTTTTACTCTTTTTTAAACAGAAATAGTCAAATTTCAACTCAACTGCTACTTCACTCTAAAACCACTTTTCATTTTTCCTTTCTCCCTCATTCTTTTCTCTTTGTAATTTTTCTCCTCATTTTTTTCCTCCAGCCTGAGCAGTCTGTCTTTTCCTTATATGCACCCATGTTAGTCACTTTCATTCTCTTGTTTCACATTACTCCTAAACAGCCTCAAAAGTCAGCTATGGAACTTCCATTTGGAAGGTCCTCTTTATTTTCTTACATTCCCTGAAGTTGTCACTCACAGGGGTGCCTTTGTAGCTGCATTCTGACATAACTTCTAGTAATGCTTCACGATACCCTACAAAGACAGAAGGACTTTGCTCTTCTACCAAAACATTATTTCATGGTCTCAGTGTTAACCACTATAAACTTTATTCTTCATGCTACTTTATTATTACTGTTGTTACAGACTTACACTCGAGAAGCAAGATTTAGTCAGATATTTACGAGGGCACTCATTAAGCAACACCAAGACCAGACATACCACAGACAAAGCAGCATATTGCTTGTCAGATCATCCCAAATTCCTACGGCCCTGGTGGTGTCACATATTTCTCCTTTAAAAGGAGAAAACATCGCCTTTGATGTTAGGAAATGCTGCATTTCTGATACGTAGCAGACAACTCTTACAAAAAATTTATGTTACAAAACAATGCAAGAATCATTATTCATAGGTGCAGTGAGAGCACAAAAAGGAAACTGGGAAGCTAGCTAAGTGATTATACTAAAGAAAAATTTCATTCTTCGTTTGCTCAGTTTAAATCCTAGCACCCAGATACTGAGATGCTAATTAAAGTAATTACAGAATACCAAGAAAAAAGGTACTATTTCAAAGTACATTTGTTTCAAAGAGCATGGAACGCTTTTCTCTAGTCTCCAAATCACTGCATTGGCAGCTTTATTAGCTTTTTTTTTTTTTTGCTTGAAATAAATACCTGCATTTTATAAACTAAATTAATGTGTGTGCTATTACTCTTGAGGAAATTCTCTCAATATACAGTATGCTGTCCAGAATTTTAAAGTGCACTGAACAGCAATATTAGACCCACAGGGCCTTCTTAAACTGCTAGCTCAGCTGAGGAGGGAAGACTAATTTATAATGAAAAGTTTTGCTTCTAAATTAGTGTAACAATTCCTTGCTTAACGACAGCACCTTAAGTACTCCACCAGACAGGTTTTCACCTATTTCTTTTTTCATTAATATGTAATAGATTGCTTCTAAGTTTAAGATGTTGGTGCAGAATGTCAGGTCTCTTGGGAAATTAAAGCATCTCACCATTTCCTATTATACCTGGGCATTAAATAAAGCAATCCACCAAAGTTACTACGACAGAAGAAAGTGGTAATATTATGAATACTATGAACTGTTAGTTAAAACACAGCAACAAGTTTTAGCATCAGTGCAACACCACGTGTTTGTAGCATCGGGCACAAAGTAACCATCAAACATCTAACTTGCAGCATTCCATAATTCGTATTTTTGGGTTTAGTAAGCAAAGTGGGAAAACACAATCCTAACAAGTTTACAAAGAACAGTGCACGTTTCAGACTGCATAACGCCACTGTAATTATACATGAGCACAGTGTGATAGAGCACTAAAAATGGCTTGTAGGCAACACTACAGGCCCAGCCTGTTCAGATATAAAGCCTATCTAAGAGCACAAACACTATAAATTAATCCTAGAAAACCTTATCATTGAAGAACTTTCTCCTGACCTTTTCCCAACATGAATTTGTTTACTTTCTGCAGATAGGGGTAAAAAAAAAAAAAAAAAAGAACCACCAACCCAACATATTTGTGGGTGTTCTTACTGTACAGTTCTAATTCTCACAAATTCAAAAGCTGGATCAGAGCTTTGCACAATTTTTTGATATCATAGTGTAATTCACATTCTTGTTATGAACACTTCCCATCATCATGTTTGTATTCATAAGCTCACGATTTTATCTGCAACTGGCTTTTTATGGTAAGGCAGCCATTCATACATCACAAAACTAAGCACTGTGTAGTATCTTATGCTCTCTGCCTGCCCCAACTTCCAGGCTGGGGCAGAGAGGTTCACATGCATTCATAAAGCAATTATCTGTTCTTACTGAAATTTATAGTCGGTAGTGCACTCAAGTGGCAGCAATTATTCATTCTCATGTGCCTATTTATTTAATCATGGTAAGATATGCTTTAAATTCTCACCCTTTTCTTGATTAAAAGAATTGCAGAGTGAATCACAATACTTTGCTTCTAGCCTTTCCTTTCCAGTATATAATCATCATTTTAAAAAACATTTTGGTATAACACTTGGTAACCCAGCATTATATAACTTAACAGAAAAACAATTGTTAAGTTTTGCTTGATTTTGTTTGTAAGGTATGTCTCAACCAAAAGAACTTTGTTCTCATTTCAACAACTAGCTAAAACAAGATCCCAAGCAGCAGTCACTACTGTGAAGTCTTGTGAATACTGCAATATATGGGATTAAGTCATAACACATTTAAATTAAATGCTCCCCCCCCGCCAAAAAAAAAAAACGAAACTAAAACTAAAATATGTGAAGATTGCAATCACAGCAAAATGCGTGGATAGGAAATTTGATACTGTGCTGAACTCAGTGTCTCACAAGGTTTTTACCCCCTATTTTAAAACGTGTGATCATTCAGAATGCTTCAGCTGTATTACAGAGCACAACAGAAAGGGTATAGGAGAGGTTAGTGTCATTCCCCCCTTAGCAAATTTACCTTTCAGTACTGCTAAATTCTTCTGTGGCAGCTTCCTTGTAGGTCATAAGCTTTCTCTGAATGACAGGTGCAACATCTTTTAGAAGTGATGTTTTGTGCTTACCTATTTGAAATAGGATTATGTTAAAATGTTGGACTAAAATACTGCTTAACCAAAATAAAAGAAAGCAAACCCAAAAACCTTTTGCACATTTTCATAGTGTCTTTTAAAAAGACAAAAAGCACTCCACAAGACTACTTAAAAAGATTAGATATGACTAGGTTTTCACTGCCCTAGATTAATGACTATGTGTTTCAGCCAAGCAAATATAGAGATGGACCCCATGAGTTAGCAGTCATATTTTCTGACTCGCTATAGAACTTGTTAAGTCCAAAGCTTAACACCATCATGTACAAGTGATATGCCTTCGTACCTGAATTGTTTTATTAAATTATACGAGCAATAAATAAATTAAAAAGTATATAGTACTATATTTTTTTAATACACACACACATATGTAGTACAGAATTGGTTTGACTGACCTTTAATTACAATCACAGTGCAGACCACAGATGTAAGACTAAAAATCCCTTCAATTTCTTCAGATAGAATGCATTCCAGTAATTCATTTAAAAATGACCTAAGGAAAAAATAACATAGATATACTTTCTAAATCATGTTTATTTCAAAATAGAACAGAACAAGCTTGTGATTACACTATGTTGCCAACACAGCTTAGAAGATACCATGTAGGGCAAAGGTGTGCTTATGGGGTGACGGAGAACAGCAGGCTTCTTATGGGACTGTGAGCGTGTTTGAGTTCATATATTGCTGGGGAAGAAAGTAAAAGGTTTCCCATAGAATAAGTAGCTTTTCTGAGAAATTAGAGCTTGTGGAGTATTTTGGGAAGAACAGTCTGAAAAAAATACTGTAACCAGTGGAATGTAATTAGTACGATTTATGGTGAACTTTCTAAAATCAATTTACAGTGAAGTTTAAAATACATTATATGACTCCAGTGGATTGCCAGTAACAACTCAGGTCCTTAAATCTAACACTGCTTGTAGCTCAATTACAACCTAGAGTTTAATTAACATTTTATTCTAAAATGTGTATGTCATAAAAATTAAATTGGAAGTGTTTCCAATTAAAAAAAAAATTAAAAAAAAAAAAAAGAGTGAAGAACTCTTCTCTCAAAATATAGAACTTGAAAAAGGTTTTGAATTTTATATAGCCATTCTTTCTTATGAATGAAAAGAGGAAAGAAGTCTGGTCAAAGACCTCAGTTAGATGAACAGCCTTGTAAACAAGCACTGTTGGACGTTTAAAAAAAAAAAGAAAGAAAAAACCCACCAGTCAGCATCTCTCAGATTACAATCATGCAGGTGAATTTAATAAGAAATTTCAGTTTCTCATAATTTATTTGAATTCGGAAATTAAAACATTATTGAATATACATAAGCTGTTCTATGTTATTAACAACCTTGGACAACTTAATGAAGAAACATTTACCTGACCACATTAACAGACTTCATAATTATTGCCATTAAGCTGCTTGAAAGAGGCGGAAGGTCTGAAACTGTCCTTGGTATCGTGAAAGCTTCTTCACCGGAAGCCTAGAGAAGAAACAGTCAATAACTTCACACACATGCAGAAAACATCCAGGCAAACCTATACTGCAGTAATTACATTAAGCAATTTATTCTTAAATAATTCAAGGCAACATTCCCATGCATTGTTTGAACACCTTAAATCAATTGTGCAGTGCCCTAAATAACAAAAAATGAAATTTGAAAGGCTAAAACTGAACGACGTAAACAGCATTGTGGGAAACAGTCTCCACAGTTTGCCTGAGTACAAGCTTATGACTGGTCACTATAAACACAGCATACTGAACAGAAATAAATATCCTTTGTGTCTTCATGTTTAAGTATATACCACAATTTCTTAAACTTAGATAACAGTGATTCCTTAGGCTAAGTCTTTTTGAATCAAATTCTGAATAGTATGGCAAGTATTTAGTTAGAACACAAGTTCTGATTTACTGGAACAAAAGCTGCACATATCTGTACAGCAAAATACAGAATTCATTCCCTTTTTTCAATTGGAAGGCACACATCAAGCCACCTCCTGGAAAGCAAGGCTGAAAAGAGGCTCTTTCTGACAGAGACCATAATGGTTGCTTAGAAAGACAAGTGCCATAACCACAAATGACCCTTCTTCCTCCTGCTTCCCATGAACTGTGCTGAGCACATAATCGGTCTGAAGCGTGCCTGCCTGTGGTCAGTCAGTGTCAGTATCTTGGCTGAGGGAGTCCTGACACTGTGCAAACACTGCTTACCAACAGCCAAAACTTGCTGGTGTACCACCAATACTGTTTTAAACTCAAGTGCAAACCACAGCAGCGTACAGGCTGCTATGAACGAAGTTAACTCCTCCAGAGCCAGACTCAGTACAAATACACAGACAAAGAAGTTCTCAAAAAAGACCTTGTTGTTTACCCCCAACACTGTCTGACTTCTAAAATTTTCTGCAAGAATCAGATACTGAACCAAGTTTCAGGACAGGCATCATACATGTGTTTGTAAACCCGAGAGATGCATTGTAGGATCAAATTATGGCAAATAAAACATCCTATTTGTTCCATGCCATAACACACAAAATCTTCATCTGCAGTAGGAAAAACACATTTTCTGAATGCAGCTTTCTACTTCCAGTATAACCTTTAAAAAGCAATCAGCATTAACTTTACCTCCTGTAGTGTATACTTTATCTCTGCCAGTATTGCAGCTAGGAGAGTGGAGAACACACTCTGGTGAACTGCAGGGCAAAGTGAATGCCAGCATTGGACTGCGTGTAAGAAATCTCCGAGAGGTGTTTGAACAGACTGAATCAACTGAAAGCAAAGACAAACAGATCAGCTGCTTGAGATTGCATGAAAATGATTAAAATATTTCAGCAAACTGCTGTCTGCAGAGAAGTGCAGGTGACACCCTGAAAGTCACTGTGGTATTCTGCTCACTTGGGATCAGGAGGGAAAGCAGTAACAAAGATCAGAAGTCTACTCACAGGTTTCAGAAAAAAAGCAAACAAAACAATGATTGAACAAAAAAAACAAAACAAAACACCCATATTTCAAAAGCTCTAATAAGCAGATCATGTTTTCCACTGTGATCTGTCTATCTTACTATTATCTTCTTTGCTATAAAACTCAAGAAGCTGAATTTTCTGTGAAGATAGGATGGTCTGAAGAACTTCGGGACATTTTCCCGAAGCTTTTGTAGTTCAAGCTGAAACAATCATAAAATAGCCATAATTTCTCATCTCTCCCAAGATCAGAATATATATGACCAAAACCTTTGCTCAGGATTGAGTCCATTTTCACTGACAAGGTTAATAGTGTATCTAACCTATGACCTAACAGTGTCACAGGTAGGTCACTGGTACGGTAGATTATTTGTAGTGTAGATCATAGGCAACATAACACACTGTTCTCTGGATTACTAGCAATTCTGCCACAAGACCAAGACTGGTTAAAAAAAAAAAACAAAACTAATGGAGATGGGGAAACAATATTAGAAAAACTTACTGAAAATATAAATCAGATGTTGAATGGAGTAACAACTTCAAAGTGTAACATCACATTGCATTTGAGTAAAAGTATGGATTCATTTGCACACAGGTAGTGATGTTAAGAGTAATACCTGAATCCCTTCTCCATTCTGTTCCTTGACTCTGCTTGCAACACATTCTAAAACCTTCTGGAAGATGCTCTGTACAGCATGGAGGACCTGGGCTACTTCATCCACCTCAGTGCTCTGAGTCACAGAAGCTTCAGTAATTTCTTTTAGTGCACACAGCAGCACAGGTGCACAAAAGCCACCCCTGGCTAAAGAGATAAATACCACGATATATACACTGAAATGAGATATTCTTTAGATACAAATTTACAAATAACTCACATACCGCAAACAGCTATAGTTTCCTAGATGATGCATTTAGTTTCTGAGCACCTTCAGCTGAATTTTTCATGTATTTCAATTAGTATTTAGTTGAGTATAAATCCAGCATTCCTTCAAAAAATTCGTAAGAACTGAGCTTTAATTCTGTCTCTGCTGTCAACTTAACTTTCCAAATGTCAGCCAAATTTAAATTGCACTACAATTTTGTCTCTTAAGATAGGGAGATATATATATGTACACATGAAATCAGTGTGCACAAATATTTATGTACATATACTACTGTGTGATATCCCAATCATATAACAGGAATTTAACAGCAAGGAAAAAGCATTAGTTATCAACAATGGTAAGATGCTGGACAGCTTCTCTGCTTGTTTTCCATTTGCTGAAAAGCTGTTGTTACTTCTCACTGTATTAATGACATGTGCATCAACTAAAAACACTGCTTTTTTTGAGAAAGAGATTCCACAATGCAAAAGAATAACAGCTCTGTTAATATAAAAACATGCCACCTAATTGTGTATGGGGGTGTTGATGTTAGCTCTACACTTTGTACCTGTTTGTATAACTGAAAGTGCCACATCTAAAAAGTACAGTTGAAACTTGACGTTTCCGAGACCAACCATTATGACATCTTTGCAGACTGACAGATAGTCCTAGAAAAGAGATACAAAATTTAAAAAAAAAAACAACATTATTACATAAAGCAACAGTTCAGTAGTAGCGAGAAGTAATAAAAATATGAAATCAAAGGAACCATTTAATTATCTTTTTTTTAACCAGCCTGCATTTACATGAGCTGGGCCATTCAGAGACGCAGACTGTGATTGAAGTTTGTCCCAATATTCTCTCCCTTGACTAAAATTTGAAAAGATCCACAGCTCAGTGGTAAAATTACACTTGGTTAAGCGACACACAAGGGAAATACAACAGCAGACAATTAAAAAATTGCTTAAACATTACCTAATCACATGCTTTCTACGTATCTACTAACAAGGAGCATTATTACAGACTCATCAAGCAGCATGTCAGATAGTTCTGTAGTTGATAACTTCCTATTTTATTATTTATCAGTACTTTCATTTTCAATTTCCATTCAGACCTGGGAAATTGATCAAACACACTCTAGAAACGCTGGTACTTATTCTTTATTTTGTGTCTTGTCTTTTCATCAGACTGAATCCTATGACTGCCAACTTCTGACAGATAGCCAGAGTAGCAGTATGCGTGCCAATTATTTCATTTTGAAAAGGGGCAATAGCTTATTAAACACACAATTAACCTGTCCCAAGAACGACTACAGCACTTACTTAACGCCTCTTTACAGCCTTCAAAAAGTCATTTGGCTGCAGCAGTGCGACTCCAAGTCAGTAAAAGACTCACTTCCTTACTATTAAATTCCCAGGCAACTCCCACTTCTCACTCTGCTGACTCTCACAGATGTTTTCTGGTACTCAGCACCAGAATGAAGTATGCTGAATTCCTCAGGGTATAATTCTACCTTTTCTTTTGGGAAAGCGGGAAGGAAAGGAAAGAAGGAAACAAAGCAAGCCAATATGATTAGATTTAAATCCTCTCTTTCACAGTAACATGACCTTCCTTGGCTTCCAAATCATCCTGCATAGTGCACTGGGCATTTTGGATAACAATGTTTGTAAACCTGAAATTTACATATACCACTTATTTGGCTGCAAGCAGTTTGATTTATGTGAGAAGAGAGCTCTAACCTGGATAATTAATTCAGGAACATTACTCTGTTTTGCAATTCCATCCTCTTGTTCAGTTGCTAGTATATAAGGTAAAACGTGACTTTCTACCCAAGCCCCTGTCTCCTGCAGATGTGACAGATAATCTTTTCCTTCTTCAGAAAACTGGAAAACAGAAACAGAAGTTTATAAACGTTTTCTAATTCTTCTGGAATTTCCTTATACTGTCAGCTTGAAGTCCTGCTTATACTAAAAAAGTATAAACGTACCTTGTTTTGAAGATGAATACTCAACCTGCAACATAGGCTGAAGGCTCTTAAGCCAGTTCTTTGATTGCAGCTACCACGATTTGTATCAGCTGTTTTCAGAACTGAGCCAAGAATCTCCTGAAATACCAAAGCTGACATTTATATTTGCCAGAAAAACCTTTCAAAAAAAGTTGTGTAGTCTTTTCCTCAACACTTTTAAACAGAAGATTTTAAAATAAGGAAAAAAAAAAAAAAAAAAAAAAAGACAAAACCAAGGAGCATCATTTCAAGTATTTTCATTTTGGAATGCTGGAACCCATTTTCAAACTATTCCTTACACGTACACTCTGAAAGTCAGGTTCCTTAAAAATGCTCAACACTGGATCACACAAATTAGAGGCACCTACAAGTGAAAAAGCAATTAAAATTTGCTACCAATAAACAATTCTGAACTAATGTACTTCTAGTTTACAATATTTGTCTGAAGTAGAAGGGGAAAAAGCTGTAACAAAATCTACTTCTGTATTCGCAGAGTTTAATGTAAGGCAATCATATAATGCACTCTTTTATAAGCATGGCTTGTGGTAAGGACAACACTACCTTAGCAGCACTGAGAACTTTCAGAAGATGGTTCAGTTTCTTTTTAGGAACGGAGAGGAGGCAACCACGATTGACAGGATGAGTCAATAAATATTCAATGTAATCAAGTGCTAATTCTGGCTTCGATTCATGTGTCACATGGATACGTACGCGCCGTTCCGATGTTTTAACATTCTAAAGGAGAAAGAAGCACAACATTAGAAAGGTACAGGTAGTATTTTACCATTTTTACAATTAATTCCAAAGAAGGAAAATACAGCATGAAAGAAGCTGCTCATTAAAGAAAAAACAAACAAACCAACCAACAACAAAGGAACAGTGCATCAATTCCTTGACGTCTGCATACCTTTTTTGGGGTTAGCATGTCTGACAGCCAGTCACAGGCCAGTTCCAACACATGACCCACTTGACCCCAGCGACACATACAGTCTATCAGGGTAGAGTATTTGCTTTGGTCAGCTCCACTGTCAATGTTTCTGAGTTTGGAGATCACACCACAGCTTAGATTAAAAAGAAAAAAGGAAGGAAAAAGATGTGTTAACTTCACATTCATTACTGTAGAAATTATTCAAAGAAGATCAACCAAGAGAGACACACAGGTGGCTCAAAGATACGTTTACACCACACAGATTCTATTAACTCAGTACATTTATTTAGCAGATTATTTTATCCAAGTTTACCCAAATTATCCAATTTATCAAAATGGGCGCTTAAAATGTCAGCTTGGGAAAAAATTAACAGCCAATGAGTGTCACTCACATTTTTGGATCTAAAAATAGTACCTGAAAGTAGGAATAGCAGCAGGGGGCATAAAGGATGCCAGAATAACCAATGGAGTTGTGCAACGGTCATCCTATAAAAAAAAAAAAAAGTACACTGCAATGATGTACACATACAGACACCATGCAAAATTTAAGAGATAACTTAAAGTATGATTAAATTATAGCAATTTAAGCATTTCTTTCTTTTCACTAGAAATGGAAGTAGAAAAAAATCACATGGCTTACAATCCGCAACTAAGAAATGTAACAGAAATGCACCAGAAGTTGTTACAACATCAAAATAAGAGGCACAGAAACTGACCGGTGTGACAAACTGCTTAGAAATAATGTATCTGTTGTCCCTGCTTCGTGAGTACTATCAAACAAAATGATTATTCATTTAGACATCTAAAGAGCTGAAATCTTTTAAAGATGATTTTTAAAATAACATTTACAAAAAAAAAAAGCATGCTGATTTTCAGGAAAGAGATACCTTGCCTTAACCTGTAGTCTCCTAGAAAATTAGCTCCTGATGACAGATTGTTTTAGATGCAAGCTGCTCACTCACTGTAAGAATATCACTCAAGAGCTAGGCTAGCTAAGGCTGGATGTCTTGCCTGGTGACCAGAACTTCAGAGGAGGGACATTACACCCTCTACCAAAAAAAAGGTTTGGAACGTCGTTGACAAATCCAAATGTTTCCAGGGTAGAAAGAATATTTGGTAGATCCGTACTGCAGAACATTATGTAGAAATGAACAGCTTTTCACTCTCTGATTATCTAAGCTGGTTTGAATGTTGTTAAATAGCCAGAATCAAAAGACTGTTAGAGAGTAGAATCCAATTATCAGAAGACAATCACAAGAAAGTAACAAATGAGCCTCAGCTGTTTCAGCTGTTCCAGCAGCTGAAGAGAAACTGGATCATAATAATAAGTGATAGTGGTGAAAGGGTCTGGAGGAAGGAAGTACAAAAACATGTCGACTCTCATCTACAAAAAGAGTATTTTGCAGTGATTGATTTCCAGAAGATTAAAAAACTTCAAGAACAGAATAGTCCTACAAAAAGCAGTACAAGCAGAACAACTTAGTGCATAAGTATCTGTGTTAACAATTAATTCATCAGATCTGGAACTAGAGGATGGCTTTTCTCACTGATGCAATTTCTAGGAACTTGCTATTGTTTACAGCAACAAAACATACTTAATACCATGAAAATAGATAAGACACACAACAGAACAACATCAGAGGGAAATACTGGAGCAGTGACAGGAAAATCTAAGTTTAAATCCAGGCTTTATTTACCTTAAATACTTTTAAATACTCAGGAAGTACAGAAGCAAATTTTCTGATGGTGTAATCTTTGGCATCTTCATTGTGATCCAACGCTTTGTGAATACTTCTCCAGAGAATCACTGTAATCTCCAATAAACTCGCCATGCTGGCCATGTCATTTATTGACAGCACATCATTCAACACCTGAAATACAAACACAGATGATATTACCTGCTATGTTCTAATAAACGAATTTACGTTAAAATAAAGTTTCAAAACACTGAAAATTCTTACATTCGTGTCTCAGAGGTGTTGTGCTTATTGTAAAGCATCAGCTCCACGATTCATTCACATGAAGCTACACATAACTTGAGTCATCCCGCTACAATACATTTTTTAAACATTTCAAACAAAATCAAACAAACGTAATAAAGAGTGAAATGTGAGAAATATTCATTCTAAGTATGCTCCACATGCCTTCTAGCTTATTCTGTGTACTGCATGAAATTTCTAGTATTTCAGGCCATGAAAATACCACAGTAGTGGTTTTCTCCTTCCAACTCCACAGATGTCTAAATGCCCTCCTTCAGATTTCTCTCACACCATTAACTGCCTATATCTGAAATCCAGCACCACAAACATTACCAGAACTTATCATAAAATGGTGTATCTTACACTTAGGTTCTCCTTTTCACCTTCATCTTCACCATCATCATCAAAACTCTCTTTCACTGCTTTCTGGATGCAGGCATTCAAGCAGCGTCGAATAGTTAGCATCAATTTAGCTACATTTAAATATGATAAGAATAAATCAGATGTGTACTACTTCTTAAGAACGTCATTAGTAAATGCTTCTTAGTATAATGTTAGATAGCTATTCTGAAGAGCAGGCAACAGAAGCAGAAATAGCTAGAAAAAAACATACCAAATTTCCTGGTAAACAAAAGTGGAAAAATGGACAAATGTTTTATATACTCAAAAATGAAGAAGAAACAGCCAACATTATCATCAGATTCTGTAACTTCAATGTTAAAAACATCTATTCAAAGAAAAAAAAAATCAAAGCAGAATCAGAGGAAGCTTCTACAATTCCTACATCTGTCTGGCATAGCTATTGTTTTCATGAACTATACCCAGTAACACATCTCCTCTAATGTGCATTCCAACTATTAGTTATAGGCAGCAATCTAACCGTTGCGTTCCCTAATGCGGAGCTCATCTCGCTTAGTTCCATTTTCTATAGAAGACTCAAAATGTTTTGTGCTTTACCTATATTAGTGGGAGCAGTATACTCATAAGCATATTGATAGAACTTTCTAGCTGCTGCTGAATTCATCTGGATCAAAGTAACACAGCGCTCACACCACACATCCTCAGGCTGGTTCACAGGCAGGAAGGAGTTGAATAAGAGATTGACAATGCGCCGCGACACGGGCCGCGAATCAACCTCGAGGCGAGCCAGGAGGTGCTCCATGGGACAGATCTTCCAGAACTTGAAAAAGTGAGTAAAGATATTAATGGAATTAAAATAAGTAAATGGAGCACGTTTGCAGTTCTCCACACATCAAGCCTCAATAAACACCAAGAGCATTTACAGAAAAGCAGGTATGTTTTACATTTTCCAGAAATACCAGCGTGCACTTGAAGTCCCATATTCCTGTCACGATGCTACGTTACTGTCCTGATATGCTTCTAACTCACCTGGTATCTATGAGAGACCACTAACATTCCGGTTAGGAGAACTCCAGCTCAACATATCTGCAGTGCTAAATGTAACTAGATGATCATTATGGTCCTTTCCAACCCAGGCCATTCTATGATTCTGTAATTCTATGATAATTAAAATTCTTATCCTAAACCTGAAATTGTATACAAACAGTTGGAAGCCCTCAATTCTGAAGTGGCTTCCTATTTATCTTGCGTTCTGAGTGTATATGAAGTTGGAAAGTGCTAGGGCTAATCACGTCTCAATATAACATCCTTGAGTTGCTGTGATCAAAGGTGGAAGGCACGCATTTGGCAAGTAGCTAATTCTCTCATTAGGGATGGATAAGATCCTTCAGCACTGAAGCCTTAAAATCTGACCAACAAATCATTTATTCCAAGTTTAATTCTCTCATGAACAGAGAACTGTGCATGTTCTATGCAAATTCACTACACAAAGTCACAAGATAAGCATGTCATGGTAAGTAGGCTCAGCAAAAGACAAAACCATCATTGAAATAAAATATGAAAGTTAAATTAGTAAACCATTAAGAGCAGAGAGTGGAGAAAGAAGTTAAAGGAGCCATAACGCCTAAGGCTGGCCAGTATCACCCTAAATAAGAATCCACAGCAGAAAATAAAGTTTGTTTAAAATCATTATGAAAAGAAATGAAATGCTGAAGCACGTGCCCACAGAAGGCAAGTAAAAAATTATAAAAACAGGTAAACAAGAGTAAAAAAGCAGTTCAATAAAGATGTTAAGCTTTTCAGAAGGTGACAGTCCTGAGGAGCTGTTTGTCTGACTGTTCTGCCCTGGCATGGCCACCAGAGGGCAAGGAAGACAGAAACATGCTGAGAAAAAGATGTGTTGAGTACTTGGTGATCCCAACAACCAGTGAGCAAAAATACCCCCAAGCAGTATGTACAGAGAAACTGCTGGACCTCCTGCATGCAGTAATAATCCCAAAGCAGTTGAAAATTAAAAAAAAAAAGTGAGCTAGAGCAGAACAAGAGTGTAGTTGGCTTAATTAAAAACAAGCTTTCCATCGTATTCACCATGCCTATAAAATCTCTGCCACAGCAACATCCATACAAAGTATTATTCCCTACGGTTACCTCAGCTGTGCTGAACAGCTATGGAAAGACCACAGGTTCAAAACCAGTCACAAGTAAAACATTAAACGTGTGTTGTTTTTTTTCCTTTAAGTCTGACTGCAGTAGTCTCAAAGGTACATTTGTTTTTGAAATCAATGCCTTAATTTTTACCTCCTGCCTGCTATCTATCTACTCAAAGCACCACTTAACCTACCTTTGCTGCCTTCGTAGCCTTTATTTTCAGCAGCATATCTACAAAAGCCACTCGCACTTTCTCTGAATTGTCATGAAGGCTGTGTTTAACTGTTGGCAGGAGCTGCTCCAGCAATGGATGACTTAATTTGTTGTCCAAAGTTATCGGTAGACACTGCGAGAAAAAAACAAGTAGAGTAATTAAAAATATTTAGAGGTGATTTGCAAAAAAGACATAGCTAAAAACTGTTGAACTGGACTATGACACTTCTAAGGTGAACTTCAGTAGGGGCTGACACTAAGTCTGCATGCTTTTCCTTTAACATTCTTTACTAAAAGTTGCTTCAAATTTCTAGTGCCCTGCATTCAGCAGACTCATTTCAGATGAATAAGATTCAGATATATGCTGAGGTCACAGTTCTGCCTTCTATCTGAGGGCACAGTATAAAGTACCTTTTGTGGTAGCGATACCAGCTCCCCAAACTCTACTAATTTTGGATTAAAAATCAGTCTCCTTTATTTTGGATTAAAAACTAGTCTCCTCCTTTTTTTGCCAAGACACATTTAACTCAGCTCTTCCTGCTTATTCAGTATAGATTTCCATACTGCTATAGTGGAGCAAGGGAGAATTAACATAAAGATAACTTCAAATTAAAAGTGAATCAATACATTTTAAGTGGAAACACAGCATAAGGAGATTCTCTAGGGATGGATTAAAACCAGTGATATAGAAATATACCAGAACTCGCCTGCATACTGAGCATAACTTCTATTAGCTAAAATTGCTGAATTATCAGGTCCAAACAATGCAGAAAGTCTATCAGACTAGAAATGCAAAGTGAATGAGATTCAACAAAGCCAAACAGTCACTACTTTGGAAGATGTTTTTTCTTTCCAGCTGTATGAGTTTTCTAAAAGGTGTGCAGAATTTGCATGTACCAGGAACTCACTGAGTAAGTCATTCTGCAGAACAATTACTGTCCTTGACTTTAAGTGGCCTGGAAACCAAAGCTTCATGTAAAAATGTAGAAATGACAATCACAATTTTACATTCAGAGGAAAGACTTACTTTAAAAACCGAGCATCGAACGTCAGCAGATGTTACATCACACGCCAGCTCTTCAATTAGCTTTTTTAAAAGGTCAGTAATAACTGTTGGAGGAATCATCTCCCAGTATTTGGATGTTATCTGACTAACTCCAAGTATCCCTGTAGAGCGGACAACTGGATGAGGATCTTCCAAGAGGCTCTAGAACAGAAGAACAATGTGAACAGAAGCATTATTGCTGATCCACTGCTGTTTGACAATAACTTGCAGTCCACAAATAGAATTCCATAATCATAATGCAAATTGTTATGCTATGAGAGAACAACAGTACTGATGTTCTCTCAAGGCATTTTATTATGAAGTAAACAAGAAAATTTAAATCAGGAACAAAGTTAAGACAATATTGTCCGATTACTTTTTTTAATATGACCTTTGAAATAGTTTTGAATTGTTTTTAAGATAACTTACTTTAAGTTTTGCACCTGTGATTCAATTAAGAATATTCAGACTTCTATGTACATGAGTTAGCATTGGATACTGCTCATATATGTTAATATAAAAACTTGACATTCAGTTACCTGATGTTTATGTTCATAAAGACGACACTGGTGATATCCAAAACATTTCAGTAAAGAATATACGTCCAATCTCATCTATCTTGACTAATTAAATTTTTTTTCCAGATTCTTACAATTGTACTTCACTTTAGAACTATTTAGGAATACAGTACTAAGCTTGAGGCAAATGCTTACTAATTAAATGTAAAGCTCTCTTCACCAGTCCCAAATAAGGATAAGATAAGAGGGGTGGCCAGCAGGGACAGGGAGGTGATTGTCCCCCTCTACTCTGCTCTTGTGAGGCCCCATCTGGAGTACTGCGTCCAAGTGTGGAGCCCGCAGTACAAAAAAGACAGGGAGCTGTTGGAGAGGATCCAGAGGAGAGCCACAAAGATGATCAGGGGACTGGAGCACCTCCCCTATGAGGACAGGCTGAGGGAGCTGGGCTTGTTCAGCCTGGAGAAAAGAAGGCTGCAGGGTGACCTCATGGCAGCCTTTCAGTACCTAAAGGGAGCCTACAGAGGGGAGGGGAATCAACTCTTTGAAAGGTTTGATATGTGTAGGACGAGGGGAAATGGTTTTAAGTTGAGGCAGGGGAAATTTAGGTTGGACATCAGGGGGAAATTCTTTACCATGAGAGTGGTGAGGTGCTGGAACAGCTGCCCAGAGAGGTTGTGCCGTCCTTGGAGGTGTTCAAGGCCAGGTTGGATGGGGCCCTGGGCAGTCTGATCTAGTATTAAATGTGGAGGTTGGTGGCCCTGCATGTGGCAGGAGGGGTGGAGATTCATGATCCTTGAGGTCCCTTCCAACCCTGTGATTCTGTGATAAGATCATTACCCATCCATGCAGCCCAAGGGCGTCCAACCTTCTGGCTTGCCTGGGCTGCACTGAGTGAACAGGATATTGATTTGGGCTGCAGACACATAGGGCTCTCCAAAAGTAATGCCTCTTATTTATTTCCATGGAAACTACAACAGATACAATGAACACAGTAACTCTGCTTGATAGAGCCAATTCTCAGCAACAAAACAATACTTTCAAGTATAGCAGCCACCATTAGCTGTGCATTTTTGCCAGTGATGAACAGGAGGCTGCATGCCATGTTTTGTCAATACCCACACCAGTAGAAGAGAGACCCACTGGTGCTGTCACCACTGCTGAAATACACCACTGTGCTCACATCTGCTGTTTGGCTCCATAAATGTTCAGGAAACATCAATGAATGTCAATGGGCACAATTTTTTTTTTCTTTTGCATGGAGGAATTCAGTTCCACCTCTTTGTTTCATACACACTTCCATGTCAGACACCATTTTGTCAGATGGCCCATCTGTCACACAGCAACAAAATGTAAGGTAATATTGGTGAGAAGTTTCTACTTATACTGCCATACCACCAACATCTACCTCTGATGTCGTGGGCCAGCATAAAAAAGTAGGAGGCATTACTTTCAGAGCTGTCCTTGTAAAATATATACTACTGAGCAACAACAATACAGAACAAGTGGGACACGTGACATTGTTTTTGTGAAACTAATGCATCAGTCTGGATCAGTGGCAGAGGTTGTGATTCTCAGTAAGCTTTCAAGGTGCTCAGAGCTCTTTTATGAATTGTTGCCCTTCCTGTACCTCTTCTTTGTCCAAAGCTGCTCACAAACCATTGCCAAAAGCAATGACATCAATAAGGAGTGACTGTGAAACGAGCGATATGTTTCTCTGTTAAGAGAGGTCTTACAGAAGTCTAGCAAAAGGACATGATCAAACATTTGAGTTGAATATCTGATTGCAACTCTATTTGTTCCATTTGAAAATTTGCAGGTAACGTATGTCAACTGCAGATGGATTAGCAAACATAATTTTTTTTCTTTTTTGGCAATCTTGAAACTGTTCTCAAATTCCTGTATCAAAACAGAAGACACAGCTGCATTTTTTTTTGCTGTTCACAGGACTCTGTTCAACCAGCAGCTCAAAATGCATGCAATTACTTGCCATAAATTGATAAGCACTGTGCCCTCCCCATACCCTGCATTCAGCCCAGACAGTTCCAGTCACACACGATGTGTGGTTGTTGTGAGTGATGAGTGCACACCTGGCCACTTAGTGGGGAAGGACTGCAGCCAGGAAGCAGGCCACACTGTGAGCTGTGCTGGGCCACATGCAGCCCATGTGCTGGAAACACCCGATAGAGCTTTCAAAAGCATCTTTCACTCACAGCTCAGTAAAATAGATAACCAATTTTTTCCTTTTCAGATTAAAAAAACAAATGATGTAGCATTGTCTGTTGCCAATGTGGCACAGAAAATTAAAATATTAGTCTATTTTTGCATTTTCTGCATCTCAGGCATACATACTATCCTGAAATTCCATTCACTTTAACTATACCAACAGCTTATTTTTAGCATTCAGCATACTAGTTACATCAAAACTTACAAAAAGTTCTTCAAACTGTTTCTGAATTTCAGCATCCATTTCTTCAGTGTTACAACTAGGATCACGAATAGGAAAAGCATCAATAAACAAAAATGCTGCATTCGATCGAACTTCTGAGTTTCTTGCCTGTTACAACGAAGGAAAAATTGTTATTTCAGTAAGTATAGACTTAAAGGCATATCCTACAAAACAAAACGTCTCCAAAGACTTCTGTTATTTGTAATTAAGTAAATGGGAGAGAAGTTCTTAAATATATGGAAGAAGTTGTAGTAACGTGATTTTTTTCACCTTACATTTCTGCCCCTCTGTAACACCTGAGCTATCAGAACAATAAGCTCTCAAAATATTAATGATCCTAAAGAGTCATAGTCTGAGCCCTTCTTTCTGCAATGCTAAATAAGTTAAAAACAGTTGGGATTTCTCTTGGCCACCTGACACGTAAACTTGGGCATGAATCCTTAAATCTCCTCTACAGAATACAAGAACCTCGAACTCAAGCAAAGCTTTTATCATTAAGTTTATACAGACAGGCAATTCAATGGAAAAGCTGAAGCTTATTTCCTCAAGAAAACAGTTTTTAGAAACTAAGTACCATCAAGCCTAGAGCATAACATCCAACGTGAACATATTCAATTCTGCATCTATGCATGTAATAGGATCATGTTCTGAGCTTCTACCAGCTAATCAGAAGCCTAAGATAAACCTTCTAACTCTGACATTTTATCATTTGTAACCATTTTCAGGGTGCTACTCAATATATTTTGCTGGCTGTAGAGCTCTAAACATAAGGAAAAATGAATAAAGTATATATTTAGGCAATCAATGAGAAATGATTGGCCCCTGTAGGCTCATAAAGGATAGAAAATACAGAGCAGTCAATGAAATGAAGAAAAGATGAGATTCAAGGTTCGTCAGAAGAAACCTGAAATAACCTGAAATACAACCAGCTGAAAATATTTTATTTGTTAAAGATATCAGTCCTTGATATTTGTGCTCACTTCTCTTTGAGGGAGAAGGAATAATTTTGTTCAGAGTTTGGTTCCAATTAAGAAAATGTATAAAAAACATATATAAAGAGTCTAATGTGAAACAAACAATGTAGGCTTAGTTAAGAGCAAGATTAAGAGACAGTGCAGGGGACCTTCTGACTACATTCATGCAATTTTCTTCTTTTGCCATGAGATGCTCAGATCAAAGGCAGGGAAAAGAAACTGTATAATCATGTAACATTTAGAATGAAAGAAACTAAGGGTAAATAAAAATAGAAAATCACAAAACAAATGAACTACAATTACTCAATGTGAAATTTATTTTGTATTTCCCTTCTGACTTGATCCTCATGGGAGACGAGGGATGGGCATCTCATCTCCAGGTAGAAAAAACAAAACACCACCACCACCACATTCTTCAAGCCAGCAAAATTAAGAAAAATTCTACATTTTGATACCATGAGAGTAAATAAAGCCCATCTACACATTCTTTAGAGCTTAGGACTACCTTATTTTACCCCACAGGCACCAAGAGGAACCTTCAGTTATTTGATTCAAAAAAAGAAGTTCATGTTTCTTTACCTTCATGCCTGTGATAATTTGAGGAACTGTTAAAACTGTTCTAAGACAGACTGATAGACCTTGAGATATATAGATCCACTTTCTGGTTATACAATCACGGCACAACTGTTCTGCTCACTTGCACACAACACTTTTTCATAATAAAGATATGAAATTGCATAATATTATAAAAACTAAATGTAGCACAAAGGTTTATAAAACACATGTAAGTAAAAGCCACAAAGGAACTTGTGCTATCTAACATCTGCTAAAGTATCAATTTAAGAAGAAAAAGAGCAAAATAGCCATGTATTCTAAACAACCATTTTAGAGAGAAAATCAAGTAGTTTCAACATGACCAGTTCTAGAATACCTTGTATTCTTACAGCTGAAGTAGTTTTCCTTTTTGCATGGAGGAGGGATAAAAAGGCCTTTTTATGGGTCGCCCTTCTTTTATACAACCAAGAACAAGATTTATTCCTCACTATATTAAATTAGGCTTTCATACAGTGGTTGAAATAGCAAACTGGTTATCTAAAATGAAACTGAGATTTCAAGCCTAGGAGAGGAATCCAAATCAGTAGAAGTGATGGTAAGCTTCCCTTTTATGTTCTGTATCTTAAAGTATTGATGATCCCAAGGCACAGCAATAGTCCCCTCAAAAATGGTAAATACTTCAGCAGTACGGTATAAAAAAGAAAAATGAACTAATGAAATTAAGATAGCAGCCTAACCAAAAATGAACTGCCCAATTTTCATTTTCAGTCAGATATTTCCTTTCACCTATCACAAATATGCTACTGAATCATCTGGAATGGAGTACCTTTACCTTTCCTTGTATTGAATCATTACATGATTCATATAATTGCTGCATTCAGCTTTTTACAATCCTGTACTTTTCTAAAGTATATGTTCACAACAGTTGGATTATGTTGCTGAATTAAAGCAAGTTCTCCATGACCTACTTGATATATGTGCTCACTTCTCAGCTCAAAGCGTTTAACTCCACATGGTGAAGTTATAAAAGTAAAAAAAAAAAAAAAAAGAAAAATAATGAACAAGAATTAAACCAAATAAATAGAAGCAACAAAAAAAGCATTGTTCTAATGATGGAACCAGAAGTGATGTGAAAATTATGAATATAGTTAAATAAAATTACATGCTTATAAGTACATGATTATGAATGGAATATGTGGGAGGGACCCAAAACTCATCAGCTGGAAAAAAACAGTGCTACATTCTGAAAAGGAAAATTACCTTTAGTGCTCTCCAAAGGATGGGTTTATACAACCGACAGAGCATTTCTTCAACTCCTTGACGAACTTTACTTTGTTTATGAAAATAACTCAGCATCTGGCAAATCAAACAACAAAAAACATGTTTTGTACACATCTGTGCACGTTCAAGAAAGATGGGGTGTTGGGGACGTCAGAAGTATTCATAAGGCAGGTTGTACTTGTTGTTTTTTGGTTGGTTTTTTGTTTCTAACTCTACTGTTCTTTCAGTAAAGTAGCCCGAACACTGCTCAACTGAATAACTGTTGTTTAGTTACTCTTCTATTTGATACAGGAACTCCTGCAATCCGTATCATTTTTAGTTAAATTCTTGTATATTGAAGAAGAACCAGCCATCGTTAGCAAATTTCTTCCAAGATCCTTCCACACCTTCTCAATTCAAAAGGGATTTATTTACATTACGGTCCTCTTTTGAGATCATAAGCTTCTCTGTTTCTTACTGAAATGAAATTCATGAAGATCTGTCAAAACCCTACTCCATCAAAATTCTAAGCTTGTACCTTGTAAAACCTTTGTATCTGATAGCATACATTCTTAAAACAGGTTTTGGTATAAATTTGTACTTATGTTCATGGAAAAATATGAAAAGTATGTTAAAAAATGAAAAACTATGTTCAGTACGTGAGTGTTCAGACAAGCGATTCTGCCTTAAAATGACCATTTAACTGAAATATGTGGATCCAGGAGATAACCAAATCTGATGGATGGGAACAACATACTGGTGCATTGAGCTGTGTATTGCACACTGGATACCCTCTGGCTTCTACATAATTTGAGAGAAAGCACAAGAAGTAAAAAGGCTACATCAGATATGAGTGTCTTCTCTTAAAAAGCTTCTTGTTCAACTTCGAATGTTCTGCTCAGGAATAAAAGCCATAGATAGGCCACTAGAATCTGTACCCAAATCAAGGATTGTCCCTACATACATACACAAAATCAACACACAGCATCTCTCTATATAAAAAAAGATATATATCAATGTAAGCTTTATATACAGCAAAGACAGACAAACCTCATTTCAGACCCACCATAAATTTGCTTTAAGGAGCTTATGACTTTTTTTCACTGTGATCAACTATGAAAAGGTCAAATCCCTAAGTAAAGAAAAGAATAGATAACAGACAGCAAAGGCTATTTCTGGCACTCTTTTCAAGAGCAGGAAAATAAGGGGATTTTTACAGACAAGAGAAATGTGATGCCAAACTATATGAAAATTCCTTATAGCATTCGTTCTAATAATTTGCCTTTCAGAATATCAGAGTGTATTTCATTTTTTAAATGTATATAAAGTATATGTATAATAAATATATGTATATGTATAATAAATATGTATAGGTATAATAAATAACAATATATAAAGTAAATGTATAATAAAGTGAACTCAGTCACAAGCAAAGCACCACACAGGTGCTCACCCACTCCTCTTTGGTGGAACGACAGAAAAATCTGGGAGAGCAAAAGCAAGAAAACTTGTGGGTCTAGATAACAACAGTTTTATAACTGAAGAAAAGAGGAATAAAAAAAGCAATTATTCAGAGGCAATCACCCACTACTTCCCACAAGCAGACCAATGCTCAGCCAGCCTCCTCAAAACCCCACTTCCCACAGTTTTTATTACTGAGGGTGGCATTATAGTGGAAGCAGTATCCCTCTGATCAATTTGGGTCAGCTGTGTCCATTCCCAAGTTGTTGCTCATCCCATCCTACTTGCTATGAAGGCAGAGTAGGGGCAAAGATAGCCTTAACATCGTGCAAGTACGGCTCAGCAAAATCTAAAACACGGGTCTGCATTTACTTTTTGGTCTACAAAACCAAAACCCAACACAATATGGGCTGCTATGAACAAAAATAGTTCTATCCCAGCCAGACTCAGCACAGTATTTTGGCAGGAAATGGAAAATTCCCCCTTTATACTAAACCAGTTCAGTTTGATACCACCGGTTCACGTCACAACACAAACTTACCTCTCTAACTTTAGAATAAACAGAAGAACTTCTGGGAAGATGAATTCCATGGTGCATGAAATCCTGAATACAATTGTGTTCAAGTATCTACAGTAAAAACACACATTCATGCTACTGTTAACACACAAGAAAAAAATAAGTACAGACGGCCATCCAGCAACATTTTTATCTAAAACAAAAACTGAAATAATAAATATTATTTCGTACTCAGCTTCTGCTTAGCTAAATGTTTTCCATGCTATGCTTCTATCAGCATAAACTGATTTTCAAGATATCAGCATACTGATATGAGAACTTGACTTCTGAGAGTCAAGTTTTGAATTCCAAAGTATCTCCACATGAATCTACAGGTGGTGGAACTGCCTCCACCCTCAGCAAGCTTGCAGATGACACCGAGGTGTGTGGTGCAGATGATACAATAAAAGGAACAGATGGCATCCGGAGGAACTCAGAACTTCAGAGGTGTGCCCACGCAAATCTCATGAAGTTCAAGAAGGCAAAGTGCAAGGCTATGCAACTGGGTTGGGGCAATCCTAAATGTCAGTACAGGCTGAGGGGATGAGTGGAGTGAGAGCTGCAGAGCAGAGATGGACGTGGGGGTGTCGATTGATGAAAAATCAAGCATCAGTCAGCAGCACAAGCTTGCAGCTCAGAAAACAAATCATATCCTGGGCTGCACGAAAAGAAGCGTGGCCAGCAGGCTGAGGGAGGCAATTCCTCACTCTGCTGAGCCCTTGCAAGACTCCAAATACAGCACTGTGTTCAGCTGTGGGGCTACGAGTGTAAGAGAGATGTGGAGCTTAGTTGGTTAATTAAACCACATGTAAGTGTTGTCCAAGCACTTCTTCAGCACCTTGGACCAGTGCCCTGGGGAGGCTGTTTCAGGCTCTAAAATGAAAACACTGAGAGAACTGGGGAACCCTATTCACTATAATATTCTGAGCCTGCATCTGAAATTTGGCGGGGACTTTGCTGTGATGCTGTAATTATGCTTTTGACCATCCTCCATAGAAATCCACAAAACCTTGATAAATAAGCTATCAAATATACAGACCTGCAAATACTGAGTAAATGCTTCAGTAATTTAGGGAATTACTGTATTTACAAAAAACATTGTGTACGTATATAGTTGTGGAAAGAATCATTTCAGCAGCAGAATTGAAAGTGCTTAATAGCAACCATGCTGATCAAAGTAGCTAAACGTTAGTAGCTTAGCTTGCAATTGCTCCTTGGCACTGTTGGAGAGGCCCTTTCCTTAGGGAAAGGATTCCTTAAGGATTGCTTAGGAATCCTTCCTAGGATGAATATTCATATAATCTCCCCCCATCTTAAGATTCAGAGCTATCCAAATAAAATGTCAAGCATAGTAATACCTCTAAAGCTTCTCCTGATACCTTCTTCCATGCTCTGAAGTAAATTTCTGAAATGTATTCCATCAAGGATCTGGATTAACACATGGGAAACACTATCAATCAAGCATCCTATGACAACTCATAAGAATAATCACATGAAGGTTTTGTTAAGTACAGTGATTAGTTGTAATTCTGTGTACCAATGCTGTTTTTAGAGGAAGCAAATACCTTAACACAGAAAATCTCTCTTGCCAGTTGGAAATTCAAAAGAGTAACACAGTTATTTTATAATTTCTCTCCAACAAATGCCTTAAATTGTTTACAAATACATATACTCTTGTAACTGGAAGCACTGGAAAGCCTCTGATTTTAATATGAAGAATAATCTATATAACACTTCCCTGAATAGTCAAAGGAAAAACATAAATCTACATTCTTCATCCATCAATCAAGTTCTCAAGCTATGACCCTACAAGTTACTTGTATTTATAAATAACAAGTTATTTGTTATTAAAATGTCTATGCAGAATCTTACCACATTAAATCAGAGGTTGTCCACAAGAAAAATAATACTTCACAGAAGCAGAAAGACTTGCAATTCTCCAACACGAACACCGCAAGTAACACACCATGGTTTAAGTGAAAATCATTTGCCTTACATAGTTCTAAAAAAGCACTTCATTACATCTCTAATTGTTGCTTTATACATAACTGTATACAATTAAATAAAGTTGTTGAAACAATATGGTACTTAGACTCAACAGATTTGATGTTCTCTGGATGCTGAGATATTTTATCAACATAACAGATATCTGAGTTTGAGACAAACAAAGCCTTAGTCAGGCCTCTAATGATTAGTAAGAAGTGTAACTGTTATGCTTACCTTGGAAAGAACTGTAATTGGTTCTTAACAGTTCCGTGTATCATTTTAATGAAGTTGACATTCCAGCTGAAGAAAAAGCTCAAAATTCTTCTTCCCTGTTGGCAGAAGAAAAAAGGAGGTGTATGGAAACTGCAAGGTCATGGCCTGAACCAGTGACTGAGCACCAGGTAAGAAGGGGCAGCCAAGGCAGAGCTGAGGCACGAGCAATGCATCTGAGTGACCCTGGATCCACCCTTGTTTACCCTCTGTTAAAGCAGCCAAGGAGCAGCAGTGCTATTCAGAGATGGTGCTCTTCTCAAGATGTCACCAGACTTTGGAAAGGGCAAGCCACCTTCTTATGTATTGCTTTCTAAACTAAATATTAACAAACACCTTTATAAGCATGCTCCTATCCTACTAGGAGACACTGTTATCGCCTTCCATTGCTCCACAGGAAGAAAGACAAAAAAGTAAACAAAACAATACAAAAGGGAAGACAGAACCCAGAAGAACACCAACTTAAGAGCTACTTCAACAGTAAATACAGATTCCTAATTTTTAAACATAATTCAAGTGTTGCAGTTGCTACATCAAAGAGAAAACACGAAACAAATGCCATGTGATTTACATATTTGCCTATTTTTCCAATGTCCAATCTGCTCTAAAACGACTTCAAGTAATACGCTATAAAGATAAGGGACTGTACAAATCCAGGCTTTCACACCAAGGGTTATCAGAGTTCTGCCTAAGGTACTTTCATTCTGGGATGATGCTGTAAAGATGGTGAAGGTGCAGATAAGATGGCACGACAGTTCTCCAGCTTTAGTTACGTTTTTGAACAAAGCCACAGAAAACAGCTGGGATGCTGAGGAAGATAAATGATCTGATTAGCACAGACAATTCCCTTCATACTGTCTCATGGTAGGTAATAGTGCAAGAGCCCTGGAGCTATTTTAATTCATGAAAGCAGAAGAATACTCTTTTTCCTTTAGCAAGTTAGAAGTGGTGATGGAAAGTCTAATGAGCAACCAAAGTTTTGCAAAAGAAAAGACTGAAAGGCTAAGGAGAAAGAAAATAAACTCTTCTGGACTGAGAAAGATCTGCCCTTGGAATTAGAATCTTGTACAGTAACTGCACAAGTAGCCTAGGTCTGTGTCATCATACAGTATCAGACTGTATCCAGCTTCTTGAGACTCTGAAGAGTCTGATGATGCATAGTGGTGAGACAGCCTGTTGCAAAGTTCCTTTGTACTTTTCTAGCAATAACAAATTAGAAAAACTCATAAGGAGATGCAATAAATAAGTAAAGACCCAGTTGTCAATGACAGATGCTACTACCAAAAAAGAAAAACACTGGATAATAAAATCAAATTGTAAAAAGAGTAACTTATCTTCACCTTTGGTAGTCTGATACCAGCAATGCACTCACCCATCAAGATCCTTGAAAACTTAAAGGTCAAGAGAATCACAACCTACAGCTCCTACTTCAACAAGGCAAAGGTGAGACTGCACTTAGCAGAAAAGACAGATGAAGGCACAATGTGGCTTTCTATCCTGGAAGGCACCCAACAGAAATCTGTATTCAGTTTGGTTCAACAATTCCTTTTTCCTTCAGTTTCAATTGCTCGACCTTGATCACGAGAACATAGCAAATCCCTTCAATTTAATCTCCTGCCAATGAATCTCACTAAAACAATTCTCACTGTCAATATCCTCAGCAACCTGGTAACAAGTGAACTTGCTCTCCACCATATTGGTGCAGACATAATGAATACATTGTGATTTGCCAGATGTATATACACACATAGAGTTAGTAAGGAAAGATGAGCAAGCAGACCTTCTAAGGGCTCTCCAGGTGACTGGAAACCCCACTGGAACGTTTTCATAAATCACACAGAGATAAATTCAGAGGAACACTCCAGTAACAATCTTAAAATAAACCTGTGAGAAATACTGCTGTGTTGAATAGCACAGTCTGGGAAAGCAGAAAAACTGAACCACAGGGATCTTGTATTGCAGCATAATTGTGCAATTCTGTATCAGTCTAGTTTGATCTAAAATCAAGTTAACACAGTTTCTGACCCTTCCCTTCTCTTCATCCTTGTATATGACGAACCACTCAAAGCAACCTCACAATCTTACTAGGAAACAGATCAGCTACCTCCTAGAATGAACCCACAGCACTGCTGTATGAGCACTCACGCTGAGGAGAGGAAAAAAATGAAAGGAAAGCCTGTGAACAGCTCCAGCATCCCTGACAATCTGTTAGAACTTATCAGTCAAAAGGCTTAATGCGTCACCATTAAAAATAACCAGAGCTCACTCACAGAAAAGCAGGGCAGGAGAAAAGCTTGCTTACCTCTTCTTTTTTGATGTGCTTTACACTCATGAAACACTGAAGTAACAGGTCTTTGATTTCATTACTGTCCTCTGAATCATAATCAAAACAAAGTAAGGTCTGATGTAGTTTCCACAGACTAACGATGTCTACGCCCTGACAGAAAAAAAGCCCACATTACATTGATCTAGGCGTACTTTTAATGTGAAGAATCATTTAATGGATTGTAGACAATGAAACTGAAGCACTTTGTTACAATTGGAAGGTTTCCAGATTGCAAAATTGTGAACATTAATCAATTTTCACTCCTCTCATTGGGAAAAGACTACAAAAATATTTTTAACAGTGGAAATACAAACTTCCAACAACTGAAGAAATGCTTTCTGTACAGAAAGCTTGCATTTTACACAAGACACACTAAAATGGCATAATTCCACTTCTCCGCTTCTCAAAATTTGAACAATGAAAGCAGTTAACAGGGAAAAATAGAAGGATAGAACACGAGGGAAATACTTATAGGGCTAATGAAAGGATTGTCACAATGCTCTAAGTAGCTTTCACTTGAAAACAAAAAAAACATTCAGTTCACAATAGATAATTAAGCAAAATAAATTATCTCTAGATACAGAGTAACAGAAAAAGAAATTTCCCACTTAAGAATCCGCTATGAGTTGCTGAGAGTAGCTCTTAAAGCCTGAATTAACTAATAGAGCTAACAGCAACTTAAACCTTTGCCACTGGGCTTTACAAACGAGCAGAGGAGAAAATAAAGTATGTAAAGCAAACTGTTCTCTGGTGAAACTACTGCCAAAAGTCTTTAAAGTTCATTCCAGAGAAGGCAGCATTTTGATACACTCCTTATAGCAGCAACACCAAAAACACAATTTGTAACCAATACATATAGTAGGGTTCATTAGTGGAGAAGCACTAGAACAGAGGAAAAAAATTAACACAAGAAAGTATACTTGGGAGAGAGTTTCCTTCTTGCAATATTCACTAATAATTTAAAACTCAATATAACTTCAGCATACCGTAGCAGCTTTACTCAGACTTTTTCTTAACAGTAAAATAAATACTGTTTTCCCTAGCTGCTCCTTTCCTTCCAGTCCTTTCTCCCACCACATTTCACACACACGCTGGATGGCACTCTGTAGGACATTTTCAGATTCAGGTAATGCAGGAACAATACCTACAACAGGAATAAAGTAAGTATTTATTGCAACGTTTTTATTCACGTAAAACACCGCTCAGTTACTACACTAAAGGTATCTCACAATATCTGTCAGCTCTTGCCATATTTATATGTTTTAAAAACTTACTTTCACTGTGGATGTTTAGGCAGCTTTGCTAATTCTACTGTTTTGGCCAAGTTTTTCTACCAGTAGCAATGGAATCTCCAGTTTTTATTCTTCTGTGGCTAATAGGATTTTTTTATGGCAAGCCATCTCTCCTTGGGTGAACGTGTGGGGAACGAAAATTTCTGAAGTTCCATACTTTAGACTGTGTAACTCATGTCCAAGTGAGTACTCCCTCAACTCTCTCTCTAAAAGAACTTGCATCAGTACCAACTTTTGTCCCTGTGGTTTTTTTTTTCTCCATAGATCCCTCAGGTCAAACATTAAACTTAGTATTGCTATCTGCTAAAAACCAGTGGAATGTGTTTCAACTCTTTGAAAGGGTTGATAACAGCAGCACAAGGGGAAATGGTTTTAAGTTGAAGGAGGGAAGATTTAGGTTGGATGTCAGGGGGAAGTTCTTTACCATGAGAGTGGTGAGGTGCTGGAACAGCTGCCCAGAGAGGCTGTGGATGCCCCGTCCCTGGAGGTGTTCAAGGCCAGGTTGGATGGGGCCCTGGGCAGTCTGATCTAGTATTAAATGTGGAGGTTGGTGGCCCTGCATGTGGCAGGGGGTTGGAGATTCATGATCCTTGAGGTCCCTTCCAACCCTAGCCATTCTGTGATGTAAGTTAAAACAGACAAGTACGCACCATTTAATATAAAGGCACATTCTAGAAGAGCTTTGTAGTTCACAGTTTCATCCACTACGGGTATGGAAGTGATAACTACAGCTGTCACTCCATGGATCACAGCTACAGTTTGTTTCTGAAAGAAAGCGATGTTAAGGAAATAATTCTGCAATTTATTTTATTCTCAGAATACAGTCATGCCAAGGTTATTTAGCCCAGGGAGAAGGCTCCAAGAAGACTTCATTGCACCCTTCCAGTACTTTAAGCAAGCTTATATTGAGGAGACTGACTTTTTACATGGGCAAATAGTGATGGACAAGGGGGAACAGTTTTAAACTGTCCCATCTTTCAGAATTAAGTTATCAGTGGATCTAATCTTTTGTAGTAATCTGTTATACTATACTGAAATCATAACTCCTGTTTAACCTAAGTATAACAGTTAAGAGGTCAGTTATAATTATGGTAAGGAGATGTTTGGACCTGACCTTGTTTGATAAGCCTTGCATGCTTAGAGTTGCCATGAAAATACTCCATTTTATTTCCAGGTAAATATTAACTATTATTTATTTTACATGATTTTTTACCATTTCTGGAGCACTGTCGACTTCCATGCCATCATTACTTTCAGCATCTTCTACCCTTTGCCACGTTTCTACAGGCTTCTCCATCAAGGTCTCTTTCAACAGGTGTCTCAGTCTCTCCCATAGTACTTCTTTTTGTTTTCTTGACAATTCTTGAAGTAATTCATTCAGATTGAAAGGATCAAATGTATCTTTCTGCAGTCAGAAGATAACACACCACTCCACATCAGAGTTAAGACGTGTTTTTCTTTTTTTTTTTTCCCCCCCAAAACTAACACTTTTCTTGACATAAAGGATTACTTTCCATGCCTTTACAGTTATAGATAAAACACCTTCTACAAGTTTTATTTCTTTAAATATAGCATGAGAAATTCCTGACACCCTTTATTGTTAAACAAGGGTGGTTTTTAAAAGACTTTAGACCTCAGTGACAACATTGCTAGTGATGTCCCTACAACATCAAATTTTTTCTTGTGTTCCGGATGCTACTTTCCTAATGGAAACAATTCCACATCCTCATCTAAGAAGCATGGAATTAAATTCCCTGATTGTAGCTTTACTGTGTTAAACACAAACTGATGATGGCAGATGATGGCATTGGTCACCTCATCACTCTTCTTTAGCCTTGTGTACCCAGTCTGGGAAGAGGAGGCATTTCTGCTGAGCTACTGGACTCTTCAGACAGAGCCTCCTCTATCATACCTATAACTTCTAGCAACATCTTCAAATGCATTTTCAGTTGTAATCTTGTGTATAAAGAATCATTCCTAAGTTGTCACGTATAACTGAAACTACAGTTCTGAGAGGAAAGGTGGTGCAATCTACTGGTGTTGTGATAGTTGAATCATTTAAATGCTTAAAGAATCTGCTTTGATTAATAAGGAGTATCCATTGTACTAGGAGACTGATCTGAACCATTTGATCAGAAGAATTACCTCAGGTAGGAAAAGGGAAAATTTCCATGATCTTGAAATAAAAATATTTTTAGTTTGAGAATGCGTTAAAAAAGACTTGGGAAAAAAAAGTTGAAGGGTAAAATACTGAAAGAAGATGCAGTAAGTATTAGGAGGTTCCCTAAGGCTAGGAGAAGAAAGATCCTGTTACATATTTATGGCAGTCTTTCTATTCTATTCTACAGCTGGAAACAAATACAATAAAGCAAAGGCTGCACAGGGAGTTCTGCAGCTCTCTACTTCAAACAAACCCAGAAGACAGGATATTAAGATTGTAGTGTTTTGAACAAAAGAACAGGCTCGTAATAAGACTAGAGCTTTCTGATCTTTCTCTGGGATGATATGATGGAATTATTCCAAAACCTATGAGGAGAAGGATGCCACTGAATGATAGTCGTATCTGTAATTCATATTCTCCTCTCTAAGAAGTGTTTTCTTGAATTAGAACAGGATTTAGTGGAAAAATTTAACAGTGCCTGATAGAGACAATGATAAATAACACAATAATATAGAAGTGTAATCTTTAAAAAAAAAAGAAAAGTGAAAAGCCCAAGGCAAATCACAGAGAGAGCAGCAAAACCCCAGAGTTTTAGAACTGAATGAAACAAAGCAAGGAGAGAATGGAAAAAGAAAATTAAAGCAGGAGAAGGAGAAGAATAGGAGGAACAGTACATTGTGATTGAAGTTTAGTGGCAAAGACCACAATGTAAATAATTATGCAGTATCATATAGAAGAGTGAGATTTCACTGGATCTTTTTCTCCTCCTGCTCTTTACCACACTGTATGTACAGACTGCATTTTATCACATCTCCATAACACTCAGTGACAGAATTACCAAGTACAATTACTCAAGGACAAAAGAAAAAGTGGGCAACCAAATCTATCAAATGAACAAATGCTGCTGAAGTGTACTTCTGCTCATGTTCACCACTATGTGCTATCACAATGTGCGAACACAGTTTAAAAATAAAATAATCGACATCAGCAGCAAATGACTATTTCTTTTCTTTGCTATTGCTACAGTATTTGATCATTATTTTAAAAAGGAAAAACGTGTATGCAACAACCAAATGTTAGAAAAATCAGCCTGTCCACAGCATCGAGTCATTTCAGATCTCACACCTGTATCAGCTATGATTCACTTGCAGGTGCCAGAGAAGCAACTTCTATGCCATGTATCCCATGCACCAATGGGCTTTAGACTTTATTATTCATACACACAAGTATCATGGCTTACTTACAGAAATTTGAGTAAAACGCAAGAAGTCCTCAATTGACTTTTTAGACACAGCTTGTAAAAATGCTTCACGTTTCATTGTGGTCTTGTTTATCCTTGCTACATAAACAAAAAATAAACAATAAAAGTATATTTTACATACATATAAATTATAGAATGGCTTGGGTTGGAAAGGACCCCAAGGATCATCAAGCTCCAAACCCCTGATGCAGGCAGGGCCACCAACCTCCATATCTAATACTAGACCAGGCTGCCCAGGGCCCCATCCAACCTGGTGTTGAACACCGCCAGGGATGGAGCATGCTAGAGATTGGAATGTTAGAGAAAAGCACCATATCTCAAAGCGTTACCATTTCATGGTTGCAGTGAATAACTGTGAACATACATTCTTTATCCACACAGTTATATGGAATCACAAAATCATTAAGGTTGGAAATACCACTAAGATAATCCAGTCTGACCATCAATCCACCCCCACCATATCACTGGCCACATCCCTCAGTGCCACATCTCCACGGTTCTGTAAAAACCTGCAGGCATGGTGATTGCACCTGGGCAGCCTGTGCCACTGCCCAAGTGCTCTTTTAGAGAAGTTTTTTCCAAACACCCAACCTGACCCACCTCTGGCACAACTTATGGCCATTACCTGTTGACCTATCACTGTTACCTGTGAGCAGATGCTGTCCCCAGCTCAGCACAACCTCCTTTCAGGCAGTTGTTGAGAGCGATATGGTTCCCCTCAGCCTCCTCCATATAAAAGATGCCCTCCCCAGTGCATTAGTTACCCAACTCAACATACAGACTCACAGCTGCACTGGGCCACACTGCTCAAATGTGCACGTTTTTTTTTTTTAATTAAACAAGGCCTGAAAGCTTAGAAGAGCATTGCAGCTGACAATTTCACCTTAAACAAGGATAGCATTACCAGCACAAGCACCCTATTGATCCAGCCACCATTCCAGACAGAAGCATTTCCTCCCACAAAAAGCAGCAAAACACTGATCCCTTTTCCTCCTGTCAAGCGAGGACGAGGGGCAATCAAGCCACTTTTTGGCGCTAAGTGCTTCATCACTGCACGTCACCCATCTGCCATTCCCAGTTCCTCTGGGCGGGACTCCGCGTCCCTCAGCCTCCGCTCCACAGGAGCCGCAGCTCCTGGCCGTGCCCGACGCGGGGAGGCACACAGGCCACTTACCTAACGCTTCCACAGAAAGAAATCTTCATAGACCCAGGGGTCGCGTTCCCAAACACGCCCGCCTACCCGCACAAGAGCCCTCCCTCCCTCTCGCTGAGCCCCGCGCCGCGCCGCGCCGCGCCGCCGGGTTCGAATCGTCCCGCGGCGGCCGTTGGGCGCGAGCGGCGCCGAGCTCTCGTCTCGCGAGATCTTAGAGCCTACCCCATCGCGGGGCGGGCGGAGGATGCTGGCGCGCTGCGGCTAACGGAGCTGTAGGTAGGGGGGGCCGTGCGGGCGGGAGCGCGCTGCTATGCAGCGCAGGTGCCGTAGATAAGTACTAAAAAGTTAGATAGGTAAATAAAAGGCGTTTTCACCTTTTTGCGTGTGTCTACATGGAGCTGTGGCCACCACACCCACTGACCACGTCTCTCAGTGTCACATCTCCGCCGTTGTGGAAGAGCTGCAGGGCTGGTGAACGCACCGCCTCCTTGCAGCCCGCGCGGCTGCCCGACTGCTCTTGTAGAGAAGTTTTGCCGAACGTCCAGCCTGAGCTTCCCGTTGCACAACTGAAGGCCGTTACCTCTCACCCTGTCACTGTTAAACCGAGAGAAGACACTGTTTCAGTGTGCAAATAAGCAAAAAACGGACAGTTTCCACGTAAATGCTGACATCTGGCAGGACTTTTCTGGATTGTGATTTTTTAAAAACGCGATCTGATCCAGATTCCATTCAATGTTATGTGCAAAAAATCACTTTTAAAAAGCTGTATTTGTGTTTGCAAACATCCCTGCCTCACAGCTTTTGTTCATGCTTACAGGTTGTAACATTTCATGTCATACAGTCAATTTACTGACTTATCCTATTACATCTTTAAGCTTTTGAGCAAACTATGTGTCTTTATATAGTTTTAAGGCAAAAAAAATAAAGTAGTAGTTTATTATATGCTTGTCCCATATGATCAATGCTATTTTGTATAGGTTTAAGATGTAACAGATGACTAACATTACTGAAAGCAAAGATAAAATATGGTTTTATTTCCTGAATCAACAGCCAAGTGCATGTACAACTTTTGGAGTAACTTGGGTTTAAAACAAGTATTTGCCAGATGGAGATTAAACACCCATTGGGGAATAAGTGACATTAATTACAGTATGGATATGATCATGGAATCAGATTTACCCTAGGAAGGGACAGTATGCCAGAAGGTGTTAGCAGCCAAAAAACTCATCTTCTTGACCAACAAAAATAATGAGTTATCCGCACACAGACTGTTCAGTGCCACTCTTCAGCTCTGCCTGAACCCAAAGAAGCACATACCTCCTCAAAGCATTTTGCACGAAGGCAAAGTCTCCTCATCTTTGAAGCGCGTAAAAGTCCACCCAGCAAATGCCAACATCAACCACCCTGCATCCAGAGGAAGGGTCCCAGGAGAGGCAGATCTCTGCCCAGGCCTAATCCCCAGCAGCAGGGGACAGCAGCTGTTGGCTTCCAGAGTAAAAATACCAGAAGAAGGGAAATTTTCCTGCTCTGCAGAAAAGGATCAGGCATTAGGCTTGCTGCAGGTCCTATGGTCCTGACTGTTTCTTAAGGTTCTTCTTGCACTTATTCAGCTAAGTGTAACAGGCCTGTGAAGCAATTTGCTTGAAGTAAGTTGTATGAGCAATTATCATACTTGTTGAGGAGCAAAAGTAAATTAAAAAGTATGAAAACTGACATTTATGCATTGTGCTAAAGTCGAATTTTTTGCATATATTAAGAATCTTTGACATTTTAGATACAAACTGATGGATTTGTTTATCATGTGTGGACTGAACATTTCATTAATACCTTGATTAGGCTTTAATTAGGTGCTGCATTAGTCACCTGGTTACAGTTTATTTAGTCGGGCACCTATCCATTTAGCATATGAATGACAACATATTCTAGCAAACAATTTGTGTTGCATAGCAACCACAGAATGATTTTTTTCTTGGTCTTGAAACTAAAAGTTGATACAGGTAACAACAGGCTGGGTAACAATGATTCATTTTAAAGAGCCACACCTAAAAGCACAGATGCAGAATAGGGTTGTGTTGGATTTTTCAAGGATTGTGCTCGAGCTGTGAGCTGGTAATGAAGCTACAGCCCCATTTTCAGTTTCTCTAATGTTCTCCCTTTCATGAGTACCAAATTACATACCTCTTTTTGACATGTCTGTTCATCTGCTCAAAATAATCTATACCCTTTGATAATAATCTTATATTTATTATCACTTTCCTGTCAAGTCAAGTTAAGGCAAAAATGAAAAATAGGCCTTCCACACATGGTTGCTGAGCAACAGCAAATAAAGATTTGCTTTTGTGCTATCGCTTCATAAACTGGTCTTTATTCTTGTTGGTAACCTGTGTAAGAGATCTCAATTGCGGATGCCTCTCAGGAGAATATCACCATTTGGACTTCACAAATATTCTGTTTTAACCTGTATGTGACAACATTATAAATGCTTGTGAAGAAGCAAGCGAGTAATTCCCTGAGTGTCAGATGCTTTCTTGACATTCAGATTATTCTTTTTCTTTTTTTAATTTACAGTGTTATTTTCTAGATAATAACTTCCGATGATATTATTGTACAAATTATCTGCTCACCTATTAGAATTGTTACTATTTTTCATTGAACATGTAATACAATACAGATAATACAGAATCTGTGAATCTGCTCATCCATGAGGTGCGCTGTTAATCATTTACATGCCTTCGTTGCCCTTATCTTTTTGTTTTCCATACTTTGATAAATAATCAGAACAGCACGGGAGAGAGCTGTAGTTTCTGAAATGCTATAGAATGTCCTCAGAAAGAAACTATTTTTGACAATATTTGCATGGCTAAATTCATTCCACTGTAAATATAAGAAGCATTACTTTTCATGGTAACTACACCATTTTATGGCACAAATTCACAAACATCTTTCAGATTATTATATATCGATGAGTACATTTACATTTATCTGTCATTTATTTCAGATGTTCCATTCCATTTCCATCTGCTGTTGCCTAGATTACTTTCACCCTCCTAAATGGAACATCCTGAGTTGTTAGAGACCAGCAGCTCTGGTAACACTCCTCTATATGGATAAAGAGAAGTCTATATGGATAGTCTATATGGATATTAGCATTATATATATCATTAGTCTATATGGATAAAGAGAAGAACTGTTTCTGTCGTACAAAAATACTGTTATTGTTGATTTTGTTAAAGCTTTTTTAGGTTTCAGTGTGACAGAGAGGCATCATCAAGATATGCGATTAATTTGATGTGAGATTATCAGGTGGAACATCTGTCCACTAGAAAACTTGAATACGTTGTGTAAATATTGGGCCAGGCATGATTTACTTGTTCATATTTGTTTTTATATGTGTGTGGATATCTATCTATCTATCTATCTACACAGCATACTAATTGGTTGCAGAACATAGCAGCGTTTATTTGCCTCTCACATCGCTGTTGGCTTTGTTAAGCCTGTGACAAGAGTGTTCCCCGTGTTCCTGATCTGGATCAGGAGCCTAACCAAAGCCCATTGCACTGTTCTTACAGGCCGTCTGTCCAGTTTCCTTCACAGGGAAACAAGTAGGAAATGGAGGGGTCTGTACTGCTTGCTCAGGGCTCTCCCAGTCTGTGGGGATATGGCTGGAGCACTCAGAAGTGCTTACAAGCTCACTTGTTTGGATGCACCTGTCTGTTATTCCTGTTCTGTGCATCAAACAGATTTAGTATCACAAGACCTCCTGCCAGTGTCATTGGGCGTATTTTATGATCGTGTCCTTAAACAATAGTCGTTTTGTAAGATACATTTTTCTATTAGAATTTAGTCTTTGCCAACTTTTCCCATGTTTATTGTACTGCTGCATGATGGAGTTTCTAGCCTCATTCTTCAACCGTTAGAAATAAATGGCTAAAGCTTGATAATGTTTCAAGTGTGATGGTCAGGGACTTTTCCCATGTTTTAAACTGTAATTTGACTTCTGTCTCCTCTGACTGGTTTCAAGTTTTTGCACTCAAATCCCATGATGGAACTCAATTCTTTAAGTATCATCTGTGATCCAGAGCTAAGAGGGAGAGCAGAGCACATGGCAAATATGCCCTTTGTTTACTGCTTTTAAACTACGATGACTTCAGGCTCCACTCCCAAGGATGCCCAGGATCCAGGCCCCTTGACTACTGTGCAAGAAATGAACAGGCAGCAAAGACTTTTCAAAATAGGGTCTGCAATGCCATCTAGAGGAATATAACAGTGTTTTCAGGAGAAAAAAAACATGCACCATGTCCATAAATCCAAAACTTTAGTCTTGTTGTGAAAGATCAAAAAAGCAAAGCTAAAATCCTTTGTAAGAAAACTGCATGTTAAAAAAATAAGCATTTCTTGTATTTCCAATAAAAAACACACACTAGAAAGTGTGCTAAATACAGTGAAAGCTATGACCCAGAACAAAGTTGCACAAAATTCAGCAAGCGCCTCAGCAGTTCCAGTTCGAAAACACAGCGAGGTGCTGACATGAACTAAACTTCCAAAGACCAAATGGGGATCATGCAAAATACTTTGAATATTGGCAGAAGTATTTCTCCTATGTTGAGGGATGCAAAGAACTGTCTTGAAGAGTATTTAATTATTAAACTGTGTGAAGTGCTTGGTAAGCTTCCTTTGTCAATTTGTGAGGATCAATAGAATAACACATTAGTTTGCAAATCCACTGGAAGAATAAAAAATTCTCATTTGAAATTCAGTGCTGGAAATGACTACTATTAAATCTGAGCACCTGTTTTTGTTCTAGGGATCCTGCCTCAGCCATCCCGTGGGATTAATGACCTTCATTCAGTACCTGTGGCAAAGCTGTTGCTTTGCCAGCATTATCTGTGTTACAGCTGAAACTCTGTGCATAATATTTGTAATTACTAATTTTTTCGACCCTCACTTATCAAAGCTTGCAACCTTTCCCTTTTTTTCTTTTCTTTTTTCTTTTTTTTTTGTTTTTTTTTTTGTTTGTTTGTTTGTTTTTTTGTGCTCAGAGTTGCTACATGCTCAGCTGCAAAAACCTGGGGGCAGGCAGCGAAATACCCATGAAGACCTGCTGCAGAGGCCCAGGAATGCATTTACTGATCTTTACATTAAAAGTGTATTGAAGAGTCACAGAATAATTCAGGTTGGAAGGGACCTCTGCAGGTTATCTAGCTGTGACGTCTGCTTAAACACAACACAACAACACAAGTTGTCCCAGTTACTCAGCAGATTCTCAGCACATACCTGATGAATGAAATTGGGACAGTCAGGTTACCGGAATGTCACAGCTTTCTTCTGATGGTCACTGCTTGCATACCATCTCTGGGGGCTGTTGGATGATCAGGAGTGCATCCCATTGTCCCCAGGCAGGAGCCACCCCTGGACATGGGCACATGCAGCCCCATTGTGAAAAGATCACAACTAGCGTTGTGTGTCCTTGTGTCTACTTCCATATGGAATTAAAAGGGTGGCAGGTAGGCCTCACAGTGAAGTTTATGGCTAGTGAGGACACAGAGGAACACGGGGGAAGACATGCTGGTTTCACTTCAGTTGCAACTGAAGAAACAGATCTGCAGCATTCTGCTCAAATTGGATCCACCGTAGGTGACTGGCAAGCAGTTTTCCCTGCAGATGGTGAGAACAGAGAGCATCGCCTCTATCACATGAATACAGATTAGAGAACTTTACTCCCAGAGCTGCTGTCTAATCTGGCAGCTAAACTCACTGCCTAACACTGAAAGAAATAAAAGTGAATTTCTTACTGTAGTTGCTTTGCAGTTTTCAAATAATGTATTTCAGAAGTTGGCAGAGAATAGTGGCAGCCCAACTGTAACCCTTAGAAATTAGCAGAAGAGCATACAATGATTAGACACTTCATTAACCTGTATAAAAGCATTAAAAAAGCATGTTATTAACTCAAATCTTTCAGAGGTCAGCTACAGCCACAAATGGATCTGGGAACCACCTTAAGTTTTGGTTCTTTCTACCAAATACCGAAATTACGATCAGAGTTTGTCTAGAGGAGAATATAGGTAACTAAAATAATTAAAGCATAGGAAACTAATTTTGGATTCAGCTCTTAGCTGTGAAAACACCTCAAACAACTCTACTGGTAACCATATAGGCAAAACTGCTCTAAGATACAAACTGGTATGGTCCAAAACAGATTAAACACAGCAGGAAATTCTAAGAAGTCTAGTCTTGGCTGAGCCTGTCAAATTAACAACTAAATCCATCTGGAATGTCATATGTAATCATTTCTGCTCTCTGATAAATCTTGTGAATGCATTCTCTCCAAGTGCAGACCCACTGGCCACCTGAAGGGAAGGTTTGTTTTGGATCCCAATCTGGAACATGGAGATACCTGAACAGCACTGGGGCTGACTGGAGGTTTGCCAGCCAGGCACACCTTCTTGTTACGGAGTTATGAACATGAGCATGGTTTTACTCAGCATTTGCTGTCTTTCCAGTAATAAGCAGAAGCCATTTATTCCGCTAAAAAGGAAGATATCTTCTGTAAAAGAAAACCAAACAAAACTGAAAAAAGATCCTGTAATTTTATAGTTAGTATCAATGAAGTGTCCTTTCAAAATACAACACCGACCAGGTAATGAACTCCTGCAGCTTTTCTCTACAGATGATGACAACTTAATACTAAGAATTCAGACACTTTTCAGCTGTTTAAGGAAAAAGGCTTTTATTACAATTACTTAATACAAACATTTTTCTGCAACAGATAGATGAGCCGATGGCACTTCTCTACTTTATCAAGTACATAGCTGTATTTTCTTCTAATATGTGCATTTCCAAGCAGGTGGAATGAAAGAATGCCATGTAGAAATTTGATGGTTCCAAATCCGAGGCAATTACATGCAATTCCAGGTCCTTTTGAAAGCATATTTCATGACATTCATTAGGAAGTAGTAAAATTCTGAGAATTTGATTAATTGATCATTTTATGAGGAAAAAAAAAGCAACACTTAAACTGAGCTTAATTCTTATGTGTGAACTGCTGCTCTTGGACCAAGGCAATCCCAGATATGTGTACAGAATGGGAGAACTCATTGAGAGTGGCTCTGAGAAGGAACTGGGAGGTCCTGATGGATGAAAGGCTGGATGTGAGTCAGCAGTGTGTGCTTGCAGCCCTGAAGACGAACAGTATCCTGGGCTGCATTACCAGAGGGGTGGCAGCAGGGAGAGGGAGGGGACTGTTCCTCTCTGCTCTGCCCTTATGAGGCCCCAGTACTGTTTCCAGGCCTGGGGTCTCCAGCACAATAAAAATGTGTAGCTGTTGGATAGGGCTACAAAGACGTAAGAGGGCTGGAACCCCTCTCATATGAGGAGAGACTGAGGGAGCCGGGCTTGTTTAACTTGGAGAAGGCTCCGGGGAGACCTTCCAGTACTTGAGGGGAGCTTATGAGAAGGAGGGAGAAAGGTTTTTTACACATTCGACAGTGGTAGGATGGAGGCGGGTGCTAGCTTTAAGCTAAAAGAGTGGAGATTTAGCATAGGTGTTACCAGTTACAATTCTTTCCTCAGCGTGCTGTGAGGCACTGGAACAGACTGCCCAGACAAGCTGTGGATGCCCCATCCCTGGCCTGCTCTGGGCAGGCAGACTGGGGGAGCAGCAACCTGCCCACCGCACTGGGCTGGTCCATTCCAACCCAAACCATTTTATGGTTCTATGATTCTGCACTTCTCAGTTCATTTTCTCTGATGTAAAATTCAACAATCTGCCCCCAGAGCAAGGCTACCTAGATTAGAGTGGTTGGTATATATAACTATATTTAAGAGCATAAGAAGCTCTTGTAACATTGCAAATAGGACAGGAATATGAAAATAAATGAGTGCGCATGTGTGTAGAGGGAAACAACACACTGACTTCCATATGAACCATTTATTGAATAAATACATGCATCATAATGTAGAATTACATGAGCAAAAAAGGCAATCCGTACAAAATTAATTACCCTTTGTTCTCATTCAACTCTCACCATTAGCTGCAGCTCTGATAAAGAATTCAAGACAAAATTAAAATTCTTTTATTCCAAACTCATGTGATATGCATGCTGATTTGAGTTTGGGCTATGCCACCGTGGTAAAAGAGAGCTGGTTTTCTCATCAGTGAAGCAGTTATTCTAAAAACAGTTTCAGCAGTAGAGAACATGTTGGTACATACAGGTAACAAAGCTCAGTTTTAGCCACTTCTTAAACTTCTTCATACGTTCATATTTTAAGGCACAGAATAAACAAGAACTACGTGAACAGAGATCAGTTGATATTAAACACATTGACTTGATAATGAGGTGCAATATCCGTCCAGAGGAAAAGTGCTTGTCCTTTCTTCTTCCACACAAACAGAACACTTAGAACTTTGTAACTATGATACAGAGGTTTGATTCCATTATCTAGAACAGCCAGTTACATTCTGATCCAAATTCACAGGGGAGAACTCTTCTAAATAAAGATCATCCACAAATGATTACTGTCAACTGAAAATACTGTTGTTGAATTACCAAAAAAAAATAAAAATCTATCCATTTAAGATTGTTAATTAGGAACTGCACTTCTCTTGAGATCCTATTCCTAACGTGGGGTCCCGAGCTATTTTGAAAACCTATTCTACATAATTTATCCACGTCTTCACTCTGTGATATCACCTTGCATTTACCCAAACACTGCATCTTTTCCTCTGGAGACTTCAGAAGACAAAATACACACTCTTTTTTGTTTAAGTGCAGAAACATCTAACATCTGTCCTCACAGCTCACTTATACCTTGAAACACCAAATCAGTCTAATGACTTATTTGTAGGCTAGGGATGAAACCGGTGAGTCGTTGGCCAAGATGCAGAACCAAAGTCCGTCCACCTCTGGCTGAACCAAGGCAAAGACAGCTGTGCTGAACGACTGCATGTGCATCTCTTAGTTACAGCAGCTTTCACTTCTCTGCATTTCAACAGCATTAACAATCATTCTCTGTCTTTCCATTCCCAACATTTTAATGGAGAACTAGCAAAGAGAATCTAATATGAACAGATGAGTGTATACACATATAGAGACACTCATACATTGTGATATAGAGTGAAGCCTTCAAAAAGAAATGTTTTCTTACAATCAGGCTTGTTTACTAAAATTGTCTTATTCGAACTGTGACAATACAAAGGCCATCACTGTATAGAGATGTATGTATGTCATCTGACAAATGTTCTACCAAACCAAATTCAGACAAACTGAAATGAGTCAAATTCTTAAACTGGAAAATGACAAAAAGCTACATCTATGGTAGGCACTTTGGTACATCTAGTCATGTAGGCATATTCTACATCTAGAATTAAGGTTCTGTCAGTACTTTTACAATAAAGCTAATTTCAGGAGTTTATTATTCTGCTTTAAAATTCTTTCTTGGCTGAGAGATCATTCTAGAATCTTAAACTAAACAACATACTTTGTCTGTCTACTTGCATACTCATCCAAGAAGGAGGCTGCTGGCTCTGAAGGAGCCAAACTGTTCTCTTGGATTCATAATGCACTTTTTTTTTTTAATATAACAGTCAAGAAAACTAGTTCTGGTTACAAAAAAGTTCCCCTTAATTCATAAAACTAGAGCAGTGAGCTCAGCTCTTGAGGCTGATGCTCTTCCTTCAACTCCCAATGTCTACTTTCATCAGGTTGTGCTAGCCGTGTCACTGCTGCTCTTGCACAGACTGTGGCAATGCTTCAGCACCATGCCATGATTTCTCAAGAAAGCTGTGTGGACCACTCCATGCACCAAGCACAGTAAGTAGCAGTGAGGCAACTGTAAAGACAGTTTCAATTCACTTTCACACTTCCTTACATACTGGTGTTCCACTGTAGTATTAGAGAAGGTACAGCATAATAACTATTTAGCACAGCACTGTATAATAAAAATAACATGTTTTGTACATATGCCCACTATATGAACTTACAATGCAAGCTGATTTGTATACCTTATCAGAGAAACAAGGCAGCAAGGACAGTTCTGAACAGCTAGAGATTCTGTTTGTAATACAGACAAAGCCCTGTTCTCATGTCTGCAGAGTGTCTAGTACTGTAGAGTGCAGGAATAAATAACAAAACCCAATGAACCTGTATAATAAAACTCCACAGTTTGTAATGTTTAGTGCATTACATGAAAGCTCAAATTTATAAACTGATTCATGGACCTCTTTTTATACAATATTTATAGAATTTTCCTTTTTCTTTATAATATTCTATAGCATGATTTTTGAATAATACATTTATATATAAATATTAAAATGTTAATGTTTTGTACATTTTAAGTTTGCCACGCCGGGCCAGAAGCATGATAAAGTAAAAACGTTTTTCTGCACTTTGTTTTTGAAGACTATCACAAAATGATAAACATTAAGACCATTGTGCTGCAAAGACAAAAGAGATTCATTTGAAGAAATTAACATGCATTTACAAGAAAATATCTATATCCTTTATCCAATTTTCTTCTCAATTCAAACCAGCATGAAAGAATTATAAAAAAATAGTATATATTTACATAGTACAGTATATCTTGGTGAGATATAAAACAAGGCAGGAAAACAGCAGAACATCTTTTCACTTTCTAATTGGTATAACTGCCATAAAGACCAATTTAAACACAAAGGTTACATTACTGTATTATTGCACATGACAGTAACACGTAAAATTGTGGAGCAAATTAAAATGCAAAGTTTAACAGTGAGAAAGGATATGTCTACATAAAATGGCCGAGCGTTATAAAATTATTGGGGATGTGTCTAACAACTAAATTGGTAAAGCTATAAAAATAATATTGGTACATCTGTGAGAACAATGCTTTAAAAATATATAAAGGTTGGCAAAAGGAGGTGTGGGGAATTGCCAGCATCCATGGGCCTAGCTCACGCCATGTGGTCTTGTACCATCTTCTGTTAAATCATACCTTAAATTAAAAAAAAGGCAAACTTTAAAAAAAAAAAAGTATGCTATTAACACTATTGTTAACACACCAGTTATTGGTAGGTAATATTATTAATAAGGGAAATGTTACACTTACCACTGGGTCCAGCCTTTAGCAAGTTCTTCAGATGCCAGAGGTATCAGTACCTATGGAAAGTTAAATTCATGCTTAATGCATTCTGTCTTTCATTCTGTTTAGTTTTTTAAAGACTAAATTTGAAAATCCTCAATAGTGCAGTACAAGTAATGCCATTAACAAACAAGATATTTTACTATTTACATACCTTCCATCATAGATCTACCTATCAACTGTAGCCTTGTAGCGAGGTCTGAAATTGCTGGCTTTGACCTAAAAATCTGCACCCTTAAGTAAAAACTTCTGAACCAGGCATACAGCAATCAGATGATGTATTTATGCCAACAGTCTTCCTTGTACAATGAAAAATTTAAGGATACCACTCACCACAAACTGACCACAATTCTGATCTATCTTATCCTCTTCACAAAACTTGATTACAGCAATCTGCGTGGCTGTAAGAACCTCCTATTTCTTTTTGGATGCTCAAATCAAATGTGTAGGAAAGAGAGTGATTTAATGAGAGCCTACAGAACGCAAGGCAAAAACACAACAGCTGGTTTTGGTATTGGGAAAGTCTCCAGTAGCAGTTCTTTTTCATGGATTTCACAATCTAGAGTATTAATTACTAAAGCTAAATGTGTTGTGTGCTTCTAGACAACGTGTAATCTTGCTTGTCTTTCTTGTTTGATATAAAGCAAAAGCTATCCTCTCACCGCTACTGCAAATAACATGTCAGAGCCACCTGTTCAAGACTACCAATTTTGTCAGACCATTTTCTGAGATATCCCTAGTTTTCTACTGGTTATTTCCTTTCTCTGGTTCTATAATTACTACATCAGACATGCAGGGTTTTTTTTTTGTAACTGCCAGCCTCAAAACTCACCATTCTTTAAAAGATGACCACCCCGCTGTCTGATACCTGTCCTCTCATCCTCTGCAATTTATTCCTTCCCTTCTTGAAGTCTGACATCTAAGCCATTTTTAAAAGCTTACTACCTGAATCGAGTCAGTCAGTCAACACTAACAAACTCATATCACAAGAGGACTTTAGTCTCTATATAACAACATACTGTATGAAAGGAATTTATTTTTAACTTACTTTGCCAAGAAGCCCTTTGTCTTTGGACAAGAAACCACCGCTGTTCTTCACTGCTACATCGAGTGTTCTTCTCTGTACTTCAGGCAGGGAAACACTGAAATCAAATCTGACAGGCAAGTGATGTTTTAGAGAGAATTTCATAGCTTAAGTGCGAATTCAGATCCTAAAGCTAAACAACAATTCAGATGAAAATCAAATCATCTCCTTTGGCAAACTACAGAAAAAGGAAAAAAGCTTGGAGATAAACGAGATTTTAAAAATCCCAAAGTTCTGCCAAAATACTTTCCTCTATACTATGATCATTATCAATACTCAGCATCAACACCAGATATTAGAGACTTCTGTCCAGCAGTAAAAACAAGTAAAGAAAGCAAAGGCATCCTGATATCTTGACAGCTCAGCACCAGAAAAGAGAACAAAAACTAATTGGTCTTGATTCTCATTCCTCTAGAGCTTGTTTTCACACTAAAGAAACCTACTAACTTTTAAGAGACAATGAAACTTATGAAGAATTAGTACTTGACTGTACCACAATCAACATCTGTTTGTCACTACAGCTCTTAAACAGCTTTGTGGTTTTCCAATATCCTTTACCTCAAAGGGCACAGTAAAAGCAACCTGGAATAAATAGGAGTGAATTGCACTACCAGCTACACCTGCCAGAGCCTCCAGCTGACCATCTGCCCAACTAGAGCACACTGCTTCTTAGCTACCAGCACAAACAGCGTGTAACAGACATGGCATAAGGCAGAAGAGAGAAAGGGCTGGTAACAGAGTGAGCAGGGCTACAGGCAGAACAGGGAATGGGAGGATGGGAAGAGCTGTTACAACTGAAGAACGAGGTATGACCAAATCTGCTGGTGACAACTGGGAGGTCCAACAGCACACATTTAGGTAAGTAGAGAAGTCTTGGTTTGTGAGCTTTATGATTAGATGACCTGAAACTACCACACACAATTTAGAACATACATTTGATCAAACACTGGGTTTAATGTCTTCTTTGATACATGTGTTTTTCTTCTTCCCGATCTTCTCTTATCAGGCAGTAAATACATTCGAACATATGGATCAGATCCTTCTTCTGAAAATGCAATTAGATTTCTGTGACAAGTGAAAAACAAGGAAAAATGCTTTAGAAAATAAATGAAACACCGCTAAATATATCTACATCACTGTCTCTTCATTTGGCACTTTTTACTTAACCTTCTTTTCATCACCACATACATATTTTTGGTGTTTCTCATGCATCAAGTCCAAATTTGCCGGAAAAAAAAAAAATCTCTAGAAATAAAGCACATAAATCATTTGTGGAACATCCTGCACATAGTATGGGCAGGATGGTTACAACCTGATATGTAGAACAGTGAAAAAAAAAACACCTGAAAAATACCAAGCAGTAACTTGTACAAAATCAGAAAAACTGCAGGCAGAGAGCAGAGCTGAGAACACAGTGTTTCTTAAATTACAATTCAGTGTGTAGGGATGGCTTTCCAAAAATCACGTGATTTTTGTTATTCTATGAAAAACTCGAGGCTCTTCACACAGCTTCTAGATACTACCAATAGAAATTTACACACCATCTGAAACTACAATCAGATGCAGGCAAATAAAAAAATCACAGCAAAGTCTTCAACAAAGTTTTTACTGCTCTCTGTATGACTTAGTATATTCACAATTACAGCCAGCATGTAATTTTGAAAGCAACAAAGACGGTCCACACAATCAACTTCAGAGAGTTAGTCAAGCTGTGCTAATGTTTACAAAGAAACATGCACAGAAATAAAGTTTGGTCTCTGATGCTCACCTGCAGGAATGCACCACCACGATCAATTTGTTTCTTTGTGAACTATGACGAATTGTTAGCTGTACCTGTCCTAACGGAGACTGCCCCAGAGTTGTTCCACTGTGGGGGAAAAAGCAGAACAAAAGCTCAGTTCTGAAAAAGCACGTTTACAGTAAGATCCAACTGAAGTACATAATGAGGAATATTTATCCATTTCCATTTCTGCTTTATCAATGTGAAAGAAGAGAGCGCACAAAAGTGAGCATTGTGAGTGTATCATTATGCTTGTAGTTTAGGTCTTTGTCCAACAGCTCCATTCATCAAAAGAAACAGCTTGAATTCCTGTCAACTACAGGAAAAGAGAAAAAACAACTTAGATGCAAAAACAACGAATTAATATCATACTTTTCAAGTTGCCGTAGTCTTTGCCGGAGCTCCTGTGTGGCAATGGGCAGAGATATGTCTGAGGCTATGCTAGGAGTTGGTTCTTTGACTGAGAGATGGCTGGGAGAATAATTGAAGTTAGAGGCATGAAGACTAGAGGAACTTCGGCTGAGATCTGTTGGCCATTGTGGGCTCGCATTAGGAGGATGGCTCTTTTCAGCCACATCAGCCTTTTTATCACCGTCTGTCGCTGGGGAAGCTGGAGCATGTTTGCTTGAGTCGAGCGGTGGTGAGACAGGAACCTGAGGCTTAAAAGATGATTTTCTTGCATCTTTGGAAACAGACGGCCTTTTCACTTGTGCTGAGTGTTGATGATCTGGAGATCTTGCTTGCTTTTCAAGAGAAAGGACCTAGATATAGTAAAAAGATGTACAATGTTAAAATACTACAAAAAAGAGGAACATGTTTGTTTCTTCAAGAGTACTACTGACAAGGTGTTCACTTAAGATAGTAAACCAGGACAAAAAATGCTACCTCTAACTCTACAATAGACATTGTGACACAATCTATCTACTATCTACCTCATAAGGCTAGAATACCAGAAGTCATATTAGTTGTAAACACGCTTAAATATTCACAGTTTGAAAAAATTTAAGAGTACCCTGAGTGCAATCTTCATGTTTATAGTGCTGTTTGGACCAGAGTTGCTCAACTGGAACCGCTGATGCATCGTCAAATCTTCACTCTCCAGCAACTGGCTTAGAGGCAGTTTGAAGTTCCCTAGAGAACATTGGTGCTGTTCATCCCTCACCTGAAGGAATACAGAAGCTCAGTAACATGGCACCATGTAATTGGAAATATTCAGAGAAAGGAAACAACAGTTTTATTTAAAAACAAAAGCAGTAATGCATGCAGAACACAGTTCTTCAGCCAAGTTTTCCTGATCATAAATTTACACTGAAGAAGACAATAGCAAATATGCTCCACACCTATTACACTTCCATCTTCCACAGCAAAAGCAAGACAGAAGATTAACCATCAGATCTACATCTAATTGATCCCTGATCTGTGGTTTCCAAATGATCTGTGCAAAATGAATTCCAAGAATTGTTAGAGGAAGGATGCAAATGGCACGTTGACAGCAAAAGGGACATTTGGATAAAGCGAAGACTTCCTCAGTATAAGAAAAGAAATAAATCAACCATACATAACAGCATTTCTGTTTGTAATTGAGAAGACTGTTAAGATTCAAAACAGACAGCAAAATCTACTTTTGTTTGTACTTTTAAAATATGACAACTATCAACTGTTATGTTCTTCTGAGAGACTGGTTATAATCTTTTTTACTTTTAGCAGTAAATGCAAACAAACGTTTCATTGCCTATTTTTCAAGTATAAAATTAATGGTGTTCACAATATGACATTCATGTCATAACAGTTGTAACACCTGAATATTGCTACTGAAATGCCTTAGAAAAGAAAGATATCTAAAGCATACCTCAACTTCAAGATCCTGTCTTTTGGGATTGTGTACAAAGAAAGTGAAGTTTTCCTCCCATACTGGTTCATTGGTCTTGTATCGAATCTAAAATTAGAGAATAATAGGAAGCAGACAAATTATTAAAAAAAAAGTCTAATTAAGCTAGTGTCAAGAGTACATTTTTTTTTAATTTATCTTTGCAAAATACAAAAAGGGACCTTCAAAGGTCATCCTGTCCAACTTCCCTCCAAGGAACAGGGACACCTACAGCTCCATCAGGAGCCCTGTCCAGCCTGACCTCGAGTGTCTCCAGGGATGGGGCATCCACCACCCCTCTGGGCAATCTGTGCCAGTGCTTCACTACCCTTATTGTGAATAATTTTTTTCTTATATCCAGTCTAAATCTGTGACCAGTTTTGGTCCCATTCTCCATTTAAGAGCCATTAAAGCAGCTGTTGAGGGTCTACTGGAAGACCATGAAGATGATCAGTGAGTTGGAGAACTTGAAACATGAAAGAGGTTTGAAGGAATTGGGTTTCTTTTAGAGACAAAGATGTGCAAGGGCGATGGGATTGCAATATTCCATTATGTGAAAGACAGCTATTGACCAGTTGGGGATACTCTTTCACAAGGGTACACAGTGACAGCAGAAGAGACAACAACCACCAAGTTCTTAAGGTGAATTTTTGTCTACATATGTTAAAAAAATTATTTACCATGAGAACAACTAAACACTGGAATAGGTTGCTCATAGAAGTGGAACGTCATTTTCTGGAAATATTCAAGACAGCTACATAGTACTTGGCTCATCTAAGGTCCTTCTTAAGTGGTATCACAGAATGCCTTGTGTTGGAAAGTACCTTAAAGCCAGTTCAATTTCAACTCTCTTGCACAAAGCAGAGCTGCCAGCCACCAGATCAGGCTGTCCAGGGCCCCATCCAACCTGGTCCAACTCCAGCGATTGGGCAACCACAGCATTTCTTGGATGTCTGTTCCAGTGCCTTACCACTGGATCTGAGTACAAATTTTTCCTCCTAATATCTTATCTTAATCTCCCCTCCTTTGTCAAGACTGTGTAAAAAGTCAGTCTTCCTCCCGATTATAAGCTTCCCTCCAGTACTGGAAAGCTGCAATGAGGCCTCCATTGTCTTCGCCAAACAGAACAAGTGCAACTCCCTCAATCTTTCCTCCTAGGAGACGTGCTCCAGCCCTCTGATCATCTTTGTGGCCCTCCTCTGGACCTGCTCCAATATCTTTTGTGTGCTGGGGTCCCCAGGCTGGACACAGTACTCCTGATGTGGCTTCATGAGGGCACAGCAAAGAGGAACAATCCCCTCCATTTCCCTGCTGGCCACCCCTCTTTTGATGCAGCCCCAGATACAGTTGGCCTTCCAGGCTGTAAGTACTCATTGCTGGCTTCTCATCCACACAGAACCACCGATTTCATAAAATTGATCCTGATGATCTTCAGAAATTCCTTCCAAACTGGATATTTCTGTAACTCTGTGATTCTACACATTTTATCTTGATCAGTGTTTTTGAAGCCTGCTCTTTGTGTACAGTGTTACTTACACAACCACTATGGTAGAAATCCCAGTTGCAGATCACAACCTACTGCAAATGGACAGTAGTTACTACTACTAAATAGTAATTAATACTACTAAAATAGTTACAAATCTGGTCTCTCCTCAAGGACAGCTTGAATTAAGTACCTATCCAATTCTTGGCTTTCTGGTGGCAGTTTCAGTTCAGATGACACATTTTAGTGCAGTGAATGCACTCATCCACTTCACAGCCAACACCAAGTGAACACAGCCACCAAATGCCTACAGACAGAACCAGACATTGAGAGCAACAACTTACCTTACTTTCCTGTGCCTTATGTCCAACTGACAGCAAAACAAGCGGGTTGGGATTGCTGTTTAGTTTCTTTCCTGACTGGTAAAGAAAAAGCAAAAATTTTGTCCTCAGAATAAACTCCCCTCCTAATTGCCTCCTCTGAAACTTATATGTTTTCATCTCAGAAGTACAAATCATTTGCATTCTATTATATGTGCATCTACTATTCTCAACATTGTACAATTTTATTCAACAGGCTGGAATAGCAGTCTTGTTAGTAAGTTGAAAACACATTAACACAAAGGTGTCAAACTATTCCAAGTAAGCTAAAATATACCACTAGAATTAAACAGGAGTTTTAAACTCCTTTCTGTTTTCTTTGGATGAAACTGATAAAATGCAAACTGCTATCTTTTAATGAGCATTAAAACAACTCCCAGAATCCATGGAGCATAGTTAACATTGCAAAACGAGAATTTCATGCAGATGGGAGATATGGAGAAAACACAAACTTGGGAAATCACTTTATGTTATACTGCAGTAGATTAATTAAAATGGATGTAATATCAGAACATTGATTTTCTCCCCTTTTCACTTTGGGGGGAAAGAAGATACACTATAATGTACCTAATGTATATTTCTACAGTTTACCCAATTCTCTTTATCAGAGAATCAATTATCTACCATATCTGAGCCTTGCTCACCAGCTGTATAGCATTACATCAAACTGTGAAAATAAACACGGGTTTAGAATCAAATCATATACACAAAGATACATTCTGAACTACATATTTATTAAAAAAAAAAAAAACAACTTAATTTACATGACAAAGAAAGTTAGACATGAAAGTTAACCATCTCAAGTAGGTGTTAATGAAGTTTTAAAAGCCTAGAAAATATAGTATGCATGGTTAATGATATACTTTGAGCTCTACTCTGTAGGAAATTGTTCATAGGCACTGTAAACAGCAAGTTAGTTAAGATGTGCTTAATGCATGTAAGGTCACAACCAATTCAAATAATCTAAAATTTAAGAATGAGAGTATTTGAGATATTTTTGGATCTGAATTTACATCTTTGACATCATCGTACTTTCACTAGTACTACTTGATTTTAACGTTACACACTGGTTATAACAATGCTTCCCTTTAGAAAAAAAAGCTGGTAGGAAATAACTCCTTTCTTGGATGAATGCTGCATCTCTTTTTGTGATTTGTAATCAAAACAGTGTGGCTCTAAGCAGAGGCAATGGAACACAAAGGTTTATAGAATACAGAGAAAGCTGGATTACACTCTAACTGGTGGGGTTAAAAATAGTAAGAGAAATTTGTTCCATAAAAAGGTGCCTAAAGTTTCCTTTCTTCATAAAATCAAGAAACTACCCAAGTTTGCAAAAAGACCATTTCTATTTATGCATCAGAATAAGGAACATTTTAAATTCATGCTAAATAGGTAGTAATATATACACACACACACGATGTACCACTAACATCTGCCACTGACAGATTTGCTGTTGACAGGATATTCAGACTATCTGAGCTTGCCTATTGACCAAGTTCTTCAGCTAAGAACTTGGCTTACGCCTTCCAACTCTGCTTCTCAACACCATGTCTTCCATATCACATGGCTGGGTTGAATATATTCAGCATTTATATAAATGATGTAAAACCTTCTGAAAACATCTAACAGAAGAATTTCAAAACCACGTTAAGATACTGGTTAGTCACTCAAAATTGATCAGTGAAGCACTGTTCAGTATATAAAAGATGTCTTAGCTTTCATGTCAGCTTGGATCTTTAAATATTAATTCATACCAGTTCTCAGGAATACTTCATATTGATCTCCAAAAGCAGCCTATACTCACTGATGCAAAATTCAAACTCCCCAGACCACAGTACTTCACCAGACTCTTAGCCACTTCTTGAAACTGAAAATAAAACTGAATTGTTCTAAAGAAATTCCATCCACCATTGGAAGAGAAACGTTGCAGTGTTTGTGCATTTCCAATTACTACTGCGACCTTAAATGGACAACTGTGTTAATTTTACCTTTAGGGCTTTCTGAACAGCAGACTTCTTCAAGCCATCAGGATTAAATTCTAATGGATTATGCTTTTAAGTCAAGAGAGAATGAACACAGGAAGGGTTAATAAAGTCATGCAAAGAAGCAATTTCATTAGGTTAATTATTACATGACAACACAGGACAAAGCAAAAATAAATAAATAAATAAATAAAAGAAAAAAAAAAAGAAAAGAAAAGAAAAGTAAAGGAAAAAAACTCCAAAAAAAGATCACAACAATATTTCTAATAAAACACTGAAGGAATCACCCAAGTAAATAAATAAATAAAATCTGGCAAAACTTTTGCTTTCTGTCCTCTCTGGATGTTTGTATTGTGCTTTAAAAATAAGATAGACACTTTCCACTTCTATTTCCCTTACCAAATCTTCTAAAAATAATAAAGAAAGTTCATGAAATAATGGTTTGGTGGGTTTTTTTGTTTTGGTTTTTGTTTTTTTTTTTAGTATATATTATATTATTGTTTCAAAGGATTTTAAAAGCGCCGAACAATTATAAAAGTAGGCAGCCAATGATTTGTGGCTATTGAGCATGTCTCAGTTCCTCTGGAATCACAGCAAGGACAGGCCAAGAGGGATATTAGCTGGGGCAAATATGTTTAAGCCAGACTTCAGTTGAAAAGGGAACAAGCTACAGGTCCACGAGGAAGAGGGCTGAAAGGCTTGGAGGGAGGAGACTATGAGAAGAAATGGGAGCATTCAGTAAAGAAAGCCAATAAAGGACTTGTCTTGGGTGACAAAATTGTTTTGCTGTGGTTCTGTCTCTACAATTACATGGAAAGGGGATGGTAATCCAAAAACTACACCAATAACTGCAATGATGGAATAAATCATTAGGGTGGCATTCTGTAATGGCCAATGACATTTGCAGTAGATCCTAACAAACCCACACATTACGCGGCAACTAACAAGCTGTTTTATTACTAAGCCAGATGCTAATTTGATGTGCTTTGGAGTACAACTTCTTACTTCTGTTAACACACTAATTCTTTCCTGGGGTTCAAATGGTGTTTTAGCAGTTTCTAAATCTCAGCTGATGACCAGAAGACAATCACTGATCTGTAAGAGCTGATTTAAAATATGGATAATTTATGTTACACATACAACAAGTGTAATCATGAACTAATGATATCATAACAATAGCATTATGCATTTTCAGAAATTATAGTAAGAACATTACTCAAATTCCTTATCGTCAGATACCTCAGGTTTAGACGTGTAAATATCTGAATTAGGAGTTTTCAATCTAGGCTCCCGGCAATCAATAAAAGCATCTAGAAAGAATTAGAGCACTCAGGACTTTGGATTTTCCTCTCCTCCATATAAAGCAAACCTTTTTAGGGCCACTAAGAACATACACACCCACAAAAGATAACTCAGACATGTCAATTTTACACCTGGACTTAGAGGTGCGAATGTTTGCGTAACACCTCACCCTTGAAGAAGCCCTTAAAAACAAGGTGTGGTTCTAAGACTGTGCTGAAGCTGTTATCTCCAGCCTAGACGGTCCTCTCCTCCCTCCTGCCTGCAGTCAATAATCCAGTCCCCTGCTTGCTGCCAGTCTGGCAGCCATGCACTGCAGAACATGCACCGTAACAGCACTGCTGGAGGAAACTTAGACCTGGCTATCTTAAAACACTTCTATGCTGACTCCAAGAGAGCTTCAGGGATTTGGAAAGCTTTGTCTTGCATGTGAACAGGTGCCATTCTGTCCACCTGACACGCTGTAATACAATGACCCTCGGATTGACAAAAACACCAGGACTTTGCTTTTATCAGAAATTTTGATCGTTATTTTCTTATGATCTACCTGTACTTTCTATAATTACAGCAGCAACTGCTTATCGGCTGTCAACTGAAGCATGCAGTACATTGTTTGAAGCCTTACAACACCTATATGCAATGTGTATTTCCCCACAAATATAAATACATATGGTAATAAACTGGTAATAAATAAATCTTATATGTTAAATTTTAACACACTTTGGTAATGGATGCAAAGGTTTTGATACTTTCAGATGGACTTCTATAAAGAAACTAATTGAAAGGACCGAAAAAAGGATTTTGTTTTGTTGGTTTTTTTAAAGAAAGAAGAGTGTATTTAAATCACTGATATGAAACAAAAGTAGCAGGCTACAAAGTAAATCTGCACTACCTACAACTTACTGGCAAAAGAGTTTTTATTCTCAACAAACACTCATTCCTCCAGGGGACGCAATGGTTGTGTTTACAGATCTAAGCTTTCACATTGATTTGCAATCATCTTTTAATGCTAAATTCAAGGAAAAAATACTAACTTGTGGTTCTCCTTAGCTTGGATTTAACCAACTACAGACTAACTTGGGGGGGGGGAAATGAAATAAAAAGGAGCTTGGGAATTTGCAAAACAAGGAGCAATATGGAGTGAAACAGAATTTACAAGGGAATTTCAGAGTCTGGTGATGCACAAAGAGTCGCAGCCATTTTAAAGTTTTTAAGGAACACTCGAACCTGTGTGGACAGGTTACAAGTTCTTGCAAACATTGAGTGCATCACAGTTTAACAAAATGCTAGGGATGTTGGTTGTAGTATTTCGTACTGTTTCGTTTTTCTGCAGTAAAAACCAACACGTGACCAGCACCCAGTGTGCTAGGATAGTATGCATTTTATTTCTCAAATTGAATCACAGATTTCAGTTAAATGGAAGAGCTTTTGTAGCAAAACTTATATTGGGTTTTTATCAGAAAAAAAGTTAGTTACTTACCCAATGGTATGCTGACCAATGAAATTTAAATAGCCTTTAAAATGCAAGAAAAATAGCACAAAAAACAATGCACACTTGTTGAAACCATGCAGCAAAACAAATTGCATGCTCTCATTCCACTAGAGTGAGTGGCTTTAGTAGCACTAATCCACACTCTGGCAGATAAAAGGTACAATACAAATAATACCAGAGAACTCACAAATAGTGCTCTATAGAGTGAGGTAGTGTTTTCACAAAAGACTAGTCCCGATGCTCTCCTCTCTTTTAAGTATCCACACCCAAAGTTTCCCTCGTAGATACTCTTAGGAAGATGGAAATGGAAGGAGAAAGCAGAGTGATGGGATTGTGGCAGAATGAATGCTTAAGCAGCTTTACTACACAAGAAAGTTAAAGAAAACAGTCAAAGGATTCCAGAGAAAACAGCAGATACAAAAATATTTGTCATTACAAATAGTCTCATCTGTTAAACAACTTTCTGAAGCACACTAAGGTGAAAAGTTTTTATTACTTAATAGCACTTTATTGATTTACTCTTGGTAGCTCAGATTTGCGTGGCAGACCCAACTAAGAATTTAGAAACCAGACTTCTAAGGCATTTCTCTTTCACATAAAACATATTTCTGATAAATCATCCTAGAGCTCAGAAGTTCACAACTTGTGATGATGAAAATGAAGATGCAAAAGAGAAACTTATGATAATGATCCACTGTAAGTGAAAGAAAATAAGGCCAATACCAAATCTGAAATGTACCTGTGATCAGCAATAACTTAACAATATTGAAGATAATAAAAAGTTCTTATTCATTCAAAAAATATTTCAATTTTAGCAAAGAACTCATGGATAAAAGTCCTCAAAGCTATTAATAAAGAGCATAATTTTAAGCGAGAACTCACTGTCTTTTAACTTTTGTTCCTCATAAATATACGCAATACTGACGAGCAATTAGTTTTACTATTATATAGTATGTATATTATATAATAGTACATAAATATATAAAAATATATATTAAAAATTTACTACATTAACCCAATCAACAAATACAACATGAGAAACTAGCAGACTTCCATGTTTAGTCTCGTAACTGTTGCTCCATATCACAAACTAATGGACATCAGAAGGCTGTCTTTACTACTATTTGCTGCATTTTATTATGGAACTCTCTGGCAGGATCTAATTATTGCTGTTAAAGAATCTATGGAAAACATTCCAGTTCTGTCACATGATGAAGTCATCCCATGGTATTTTTATCCCCAACTCCTTAATCAAAAAGCCTTTGTATCTGTTTCTTGTACAATGTGAATTTCACACAATGTTGTATTTATTACTGCTGTAAATGTAATTTTTAACTTTTGTTGCTACTTTCCTTTGTATTCTTCATAACACATAACTGGACAGAGAATAACTTGCAATTAAATACTGAGTTTTCCATAACAAATATTTCTATGGCCTGGCAGAGCAAGAAAATGAAAGGGATAAACAGGTCTCACATTATGACCATCCTTGTTCCCAGCCCCACCCAGGCAGTCCTATACTGTAAGCAGAACATCAGACAGCAGTAAGAAATTTGAGATCGTGTTCCCAAATTACCTCACTACTCAGCTGTGTGTGAGGAACTTCCTCTTTCTGTGCTCTACAGCTCAGAGATCTACTAATCAAAAGTACTGATTAAGACACTGACATGAAAATACTGTCTCACACAGTAGGCTAACTTAAGGCTTGCAATCAAACCATTCTGATGAAGGGAGACAATGTTGCAGAATATTTAAAATAAGAAGGAAAAGAAACTAAAATTTATGACAAAACTTGTAAGTATTTGCTGGAAAAGCTATTAACAGAAGCAAATAGACATCATTTCAAATGGCAACCTGACAGACATCTCATACAAACATCCTGCCACTGCAATATCAACAACACAGCTGATATTTTATGCTGAAGGACTTTATTTCCTTCAAATCTACCACAAATTGCCTAAACCAAAGGAAGCAAGTTTACCTGAATTCAAGGGAGTAGGCCTTTTCCCAGTTAGTTCTTAAAATTCCCCATGCTGATCCCATACTATTTATGGACAACACTGCATAATAAAAACATGCAGCCTTTCAAGTCCAGGAAAGGAGCATTCTTTAAAGAAAAAATCACGCCTATTGAAGAGTCATGTCTTTTAAATACACGTATACATGACCATACGACTAGAAATACGGACCTTACATTACACGTTTTGAAAAAAGAGGAAGTGTAGAACACATGGCTTAATGTGTGTTAGTGAAGCAGTGTGCCATACTACCAAGCAAGACATGCTGGAAAATAAGCAAGAGATACCTATGATGGAAGGTATCCACAAGAACATAACTTACGGGCAGGTTTCTTGCTGAGTCCAGGTAGAGAATCAGCAATGCAGAAGACAGCCCATCATTGGCTTGGTCTTTATCAGCTCTAATGCTTGTTAATACCTAAATCAAAAACATACTGTGAGCTTTCCAGTAAATCAAATAACAACAATATTATTTCTGTCCCACTCCTGAAAAGTATTTTACAAACAACTCCCCAAAGCCAAACATTCACAAATGCACACTATAAAATACACAACACCTTTTTAAGACTTCATACAGATACAGGTATTTCCATCAACTCCACCTCACTTCTTAAGTATCTTTTTTCACATTGGAAAGATTATATGTCATTGTCAGCTTTATCTCCAATGAAATGTTATCTCAATGAAATGTTAGCTGATGGTTTTTTGAAATCATAAGATTAAGAAAAAAGAAAAAAAAGTGAAAATGCATTTTAAAATCCCATGCCACAAAAGTACAGACAGGTAGGACTCATTTGAGATTACTAAAGAAAGACAGCTTGAAATAAAGTTAGAGATTTATCCACATTTACTACAACTAGAGAATAAATTACTTACATATTTAAAAAAAAAAACAAAAAACAAAAAAAAAGAAAAGGAAAAAATCTAGAAGACAAGTAATGCGTTCCTTAAATACCTTGTCCAGGTTTTCTGCTGTTGGCATCAATGTGAGCCATTCCAGTTTTAAATGCAGTTTTCCTTTGGACACCTCATCCAAAGTAAACCACTGAAAGTTAAGCAAAGTAACGTGAAATAACCGGACAAACAAATACATAACTGTAGCTGGCTCTGCAGGAAATTTAGGAAATGCTAAGGCACACTGGAAAAATCACTAGAGCTGAAATCTGCAAAACCCAAAAATACCTCAAAAGACCTAATTTGTTAAACCATTTATTAAAATATCAAAAGAATTCTTTGAGTTCTTTAAATCTGGTCTGCAAACACAAACTCTGAGTAACATTACTGTAAAACTGCTCCTGCATGTAGGATAAAAATTCCATCTTCTTCTAAATTAGTTTAATTAGTTTAAGTCTAAAAGTAGTTAATCCAGTGGTTATTCCAAGAAAGTGTCCTCACTAAACACTTATGTCACTGTTTCCTGCATTCATATATTGGTAATCTTAAGCTCCAAAGACAGAAGAAGAGTAAGAAGAATGCCATCATTCTCAGCTATCAGCTATCTTTAAACTACTGCGCTGCTTGTCATGGAATCTATTTCTCTAGCATTAAGGTTATTCAAGCACAGAACTACAGAAAAAAAAAATACAAGAACTAAATACACAACATATGCTCTGTTTTGGCTTTGGTCTTTTGTTTTTCCTTTTCTATTGTTTAAAAAAAAAGAACTTAACCAACACTTACCTCATCTAAAAGTCGCTCCTTTTCAACCTCAATTAAATCTATCATCAAACTAGGAAAAAAAAAAAACACAAATATGGTGTATTAGACAAGCACCGAGAAATTACAGAGCTCAAACCCCACCCTGTTCTTGTTGGAAATCCAGGCTTCCAGAGAGAGCAAGAGAGCAGAACAATATTATTCTTTTAGCCCCTAAGAAAGAAAGAAAGAAAAAGAAGTAGGGAATAAAATGGCTGAGCCAGAAGGAATGCAGCATGATAGAAAATATGTCTATACTAGAGCCCATTCTGTAGCTAAGGGAGAAACTAGCAAAGTACGGCTCACATACATATGACAAAACTCTCCAAACAGTGACCACAACCAACCTACCAACTGGAAATACCCCCTGGACACATGACCAAATTCATGCCTTAGTACTGTTTGGAAGAATACTAGTTTGCACAAGCCGAGAGTGTACCAGGGAATCTGCCAACAGTAAACAGTGCAGACAAATGTGTGCTGGCTTTTTATTTTACTCATACCGATACAGACATCATGACCGAGTTGCCACTTTCAACCCCCCACCACTTCAGTGTAAGATTAGGGAAGTGCAAAGAAAAGAAGCCTTTGTACTACCTACTTCTTTATTTAAATGAGAAGAGAAGTAGGTACTGTTGCTCCTGTTAAGAGAGAAGGAGCTGGAAAGATAAGGGAGTTCTACTCTGTATGGAAAGCAACAATTGGAAGCTCCAAAACTCTGTAAGAAATAAAGGTGACAAATTACTGGAGAAAGAAGCAGACTAAAACCCTGAAATGTTTATGGGTAAACACTGAAGGTACACCTATGGAATCTAAGAGTGCGTAATGTTTGCAAAAGCACTAGAGCAATATTTTTTCTTTATCCAACCTGCTAAAATCAGTTCTTAGAGGAATAATAAACTCTGAGCTAGCCATTTAAAAACCATGCAGATGAGAAAGATGCATAAAGATGTGCTAACTTTTCCTGAAGAAATAATTAGTTCTTAATGACTTAATGCTAGCTTAAGAACATTAAAACAGGTAGGGTACAACTCCTCAAAAAAAAACAAACAAACAAAAAAAAAAAAATACAAACCACACTTTTTTTTTTTAGTATTGATAAACTTACCTTATTTTTTTTTTCAATAAATATATAAACATGCATCTGTGTATCTGTACACACAAGCACAATATTTTAATATGCATGTCTCCAAATATTCCGGTTTTAATATATACAGAGAGTCCAAATAATTAGCAAACTACTTAATACCAAAATTTGAAAAAGGTGAGTAATTTATAAATGCAATAATGTAACAGAAATTCAAGTGCAATGAAACACAAAAAGAGGAAAACCAAACATTTAATTTTTCTCCAACACCTACATACATATTCTCCACAGCATTTACCTTCCAAGGAAGTCATCTTTGTCTGGATCTTCATCAAAGAGCTCAATCTCTAGCTCCTGTCCTGGATGTTCATATACTAAGGCCTGGAAGTACATTAAGACAGCACTGTTAATGGTAAAACTGACTGTTTTTTTCAAATGGCACATCAACAATAAAACCTCTGATGTAGTATGCTTTAAAACAATTCTATGAGGTGAGCAAGCATAAGAACCTTTCAGAAGTAATCTGTTAATGATGGCATTAAAAGACAAAATGCTTTTTCAAAGTTATGGATGGTAAGTCTGGATAAAAAGTATATATAACAGTTGAGAATTTCTGTTTTGTTGTAAAATGGGCTTTTAGAAGTTCCTCAAGGAAATACACAAAGTATTTTCTTTAGAAATTACAGAAGACAACTTTACAGAATGCACAACAAGACATTTTTACTGATTATACCTCATAAACTTCATTCCATTTTGGATTGAGATTTTCTTTGATGACCTTGCTTTGGAAAATCTGGTTGCCCACACGAATGATTCCATAAGGATCTGACTTGCCTTTGACAATCCCTTTTAGGTAGGTATCTTTACCCTCCAAATCCTGAGCTTCAATAAAATGTATCCTTACAACACCCTGAAAAAATGAAAAGCTCAGTTTACATGATAATCAGAAACTCTCTGTACGATTACAATTTAAGCAGTGTAAATTTTTATAATTTCCATAGCAGTTTCCTTAAAATAAAACATAGTTCAGATATTTTGTGGACAGGGAAATACCACAGCAGACCTAGGATGCAAATTCCTGAAAAGAAAAACTGTCATTAGCAATCAGAAATGTGTCTGCTGTATCAAAAACTGCCATGCCATTGGGTAGGAGTTGCAATAAGTAGGAAAAGCTTCCAAGTTAAAAGCACTTCACCATGCAGTGATAATAAAAAACATACACTACTTCATTTTTAATCTATACAGTTGAACTAGAACTATGCTTTACAGGTAATATGTAAAAGATAGAGCAAAACAAAAAAATCCTTTCTGGTTTTTATTATCAAACTCCCTAAAAAGTTCATAAATGGTGTCATTTAAATAATGAGAGTCGAGGCAACTTGTATAATCACAATAGCTATATTTTGAAATTCCTACAGATGCAAATAGCTCAGACAATTACTACTGTAGAAGAAAATAAATGCTTAATTATTACTACTAACAGAAACATGTTTACCTTCGGTATAGGAAACCGCAGCTGAGCAATCTGCACTTCGCTGACAAGGGGGACTGTAATTCTGTTTGGAAGAACCAGGTAGTTGGATATTATATCCAATATTATCGTGTCTGATAAGCCACTGTTAGAGAAAATAATCCTCAGTTACTTCATGAGAATTAAACATGTCACACTAATGCAGCTCAAGCATGAAACTTAGCAGACAATCACATCAACATCCAAAACCCTTTTCTTTTTTTATAAACTTCAAAAACATACTGAAATAAGCCTAAGTACTAATGTATTTTTTTTTCAGTCACATCTAGAAGCTAAGAGTGGGTTTTGTCACTTTTAGAACAGATAACCAGCACTTGAAGGAAATCAGGGCAGAATAGAAAACAAATTCCTATGTCCTCACAGTACAGCAACTTTTATCAGCTACCTTTTATCTCTTTTGCTGATTAGCAATTACCTACATGGACAAATATTTGTCCTTTTTGGGGGCAGAAGTCAAATCTGACCTTTAAACGTTTTTATTTTTTTAACTGAAGGATTCCTCCCAAAACAGCCACCAGGTGGAGACAGCCGATACTGAATAGCAGAAACCGAAGACACGAACATACAGTTCTCCGAAGTTCCCATCCCCCTTCCAAAGCACCCAGAGTGAAGGGCTATTGCATAAGTCTTCTTGTCAGGGTTGCACAGAACCAAGCAGATGTTAACTGTTAATCTACTTTCACATTTCGGTAATAACTGTCCCTGAAAGTTTGGCTACCCGCTGTTGTATTGTTACAAAACAAGTTGTTCTCTGGAGCTAGGGCTGTCATTTGAACAGCAACACAAAGAAAGCATGCTTTGTGGACAAATAAAACATAGCCTAGGGAGGCAGAACAGGTTTTGTGCTGGTAAAAAAGGGAGTGGCAGCACAAACACAGCGGTAATGAATCATTTAAAAACTCAGATCCCCAATTAGAAAAGGCTTCCTAAGCTAAGAGTGCACCCAGTTTGGGTCTGAACTACACAAACTGAACTACACAGCGAACACCAGTGGCTCACCGTACTGCCAAAACTGCCAGCAGGCAGAATGGGATCGGCACTGCATACCAGGAACTTGGGGAGGGCCATCGGCTTTAGAGGGATGCCCAGACAAAACAATAAAAAAAGGCATTGAGGAGGTATTGTGATCTGCAGCCACACTGAAGCTGGGAGAGCTGATCTGGGGACGAATATTTCTGCAGCTACACACACTTAATCTGTAAGATTCTCCTTTTACAATCTTTATGAAATTATGATGCAGATAATATGTTTGATTATCACATGCATTCTTCACATTAAATACTTACATGTAATCTTTTTTTTCTAATGCTGAATCTGCAGTTGGGAGTGGTGCTGACTCAGCAGCTAGCATATTTATACAACATGTATTATAAATTTATGTTACAAATGTAATATATATTACATTTTCCATTTGGGAAGAAAATTTACTCATGAGCAATAAACATATTATGGTAGAGATATGTAACAGAATTAACACATTAAATACAGTCTGTCCATTTCAAATCCATAGTGATCTTCCATGATAGAGATTAACAACCTGAACAGCCTGCATCCTTTGGCTGCCCTCTTTCACCACAAATGCACCCACTAGGAGGTGCTGGGACAAGTAAGGATTATAAACCTGCCAAGCTGCACTTGTACACAGCAACCTGGTCTCTAGTTCAGAAGGGTGAACAAGCAAAGGACCCACCTGCATGAATCTCTTTCACTGAAATACTTTACCGAGACTTAGATATGAATGCAACTCTTCAAACTCCTAAGTGAGAATTTATCTCAGCCAGTGATCGGCTGCCAGCTAAATAAAGGAGTTGAGATGTGCTAGGTGAAATTTCTATGTAAAGATGAAATGTACATTTGGAGCAATTTTCATGGAATCATGGAGCTGCTTGAGTTGGAAAGGACCCCAAGGATGACCAAGTCCCAGTCCTCTGCCACAGGCAGGGCCACCAACCTCCAGACCTGGCACTAGACCAGGCTGCCCAGCGCCCCATCCAACCTGGTCTTGCTCATTCCAGGGATGGAGTGTCCACAGCCTCTCTGGGCAGCTGTGCCAGCACCTCACCACTCTCTGTAAAGCACTTCCCCCAACATCCTAATTTTAACCAGTAATGAGAGGTTCCTAGGTTCCAATAAAATAAATGTAAAATGGTGAGACAACAAGAGGAACCTGTGATTACAGACTGAACTGTAATGGGTGGAGTATTACCAGTTAACCTCAAATACTTACCAGCTGAGCTCTATGTGCTAAACTGTAGTACATTTGCTATGTTTATTACTTCCAGTCTGGAAGAAAGCATGCTACTGCCCTCTAAATGTGATATTACTGCTGACTTTGGAAAAAAAAAATACAGCAAACCTATGCTACTGATACAACTGCCAGTACCAAGGTCTTTTGGAAGAGGTATTATCTCGTTTGGCTAACCTTTTAATGAGGGCAAACAGTCACATTTATGAAGATCTTCCATCTACAGGAATGTTAAACCATACATATTTACAGTTTCAGTAATTCTTAAAATAACCACTACCACAAGATAATCACGTTTTTCAATTAGGTAGCTCTCTTCAGTTATCACAGTAACACATGGGTGCTTTTCAAACTTACTCAGCTCTGTTTTGCTAAATATCAAGTTTTCAACTTACAAATGCCACCACTTGCATTTTGCTAAAACATCACAGAAATGAACGTGAAAAATGAACTGGCATTCATGGAATTTCATTGAATTTTAGAAAGAGAAACTGGATTCATATCAGGTAGTAGATACTCAGTCTTTAAAAGCATGGTGATCCCGTAAGCTTAAACAATGTGGCACCTTCCAGCATGGATGCTCCCAGATGAAAACTATTTGCTATGAATACAAAGTAAATATAACTTCTTTTTTTTTTTCTTTTTAAATTTCATTACTTGAAAGTTTAACGTATGGAGAACAGAGGCAAATCATTGATCAAGCTATAGCCACAACAGTACACATTTAAATCCTTACAGCAATGAGAAAACTGTTGATAATGCAGTCTTAAAGTGTTTTGGTCACTGACCCTTGGTACAATTATTTTTTTAGCTCATGAAAATGAGAGAAATGGGAAGTGCTTTGCACAGTTTATTACAAAAAATGTCTTCAAAAGCTCAGTTTCATTGCAGAAAAATAACTAGCAGTTAACAAAACATAAATGCACTCTATTTAGCTTTCCCTAATTTTTATTAAGAGAACAAGCAGCTATGAATTTTTTTCCTCAATCATCTTCTATCATACTGTAGATATAACACCTCTCTGATTGCACAAAGTATTTTTACTGCATCTCAACCAACCACAACAGACTTCATTTTCCTGTGACCCACATCCCCTTCTGACAGCACTTGAGCAGTCACGCTACCTCCCTCATACTGAGATTTTAATTCCACTCTTCTGTGAGCAATATTAAATGATAGAATATGAATTACTTGTGTGTCCTTTCCCTTGTGGAGTCACATAGAAAGAATAATGGAAGTTGTTAACAGCTGACACCAACTTCCAGTAGTAAATGAAGAAATTCACTCAGTAGTACTAAGACATCTGCAGAATACAAATAAGTAACGTGCACCCAACAGCCATGGGATGAAAAATGTATCTGTGGCAGCAGCAATCTCTTGTTCATTGCTGTTTGTAACAATAGCAATATGCCAGGCTGTCAAACCGAAATATACAATCCATCTATACAGATAAGAAAAGCAAATACAGCATGAAGAAATCTACAGGAGAGGCAGAGCATGAGTCATCTCAGATACAGTTACTATAGAAACCATACCACATCTAGCCAGCACCATTATACACCAAGCCTCGTTGCTCTGGAGACCATAAACTTGAGATACTTAATGGGACTTCATTTACATTTCAGGTTTTCACATTTCCTGTCAGGCAAATAAGTAGCATGATATGTACCTCAGGAGACTCATAAGTTGAAGTACTAAATGTAGATTAGTCTTATCTCAGAAGAGCAAATCATTACTCAGGACCTGTATTTTGGAAGATATTTTCTCACTCATCAAGAGAACCTTTTTCCTTGGAGGCTGTCTTAAACAGGCTTAAAACATGAGCAATTCCTGCAACCATTAGCCTAATTAATGCAACTTCTAATTTCAAGATGTTTAACTGGGATTCCATGCAATGGCTTCATGTCTAAGCAAAGCAGAAATCGTTTCAGGCGTGCAACTGAGCACTGAGGGATTAATTTAATATCTAAATTTAAACTCTTGGTTTTAGATAAGAAAAATAAATCTGGAATCAGCTCAGCCTTGAGTGTGGGGGTTCAAATAAAAGAGCTAGTCACAAAACCTGTGTATCAGATCCACTTATTATCCTCTTAGCCACTGTCTCAATACTACAAAGCCCCTGGGTAACTATTATAATTTTGATAAGTACTAATGTCTTCATGGATTTAATCTTTTCAGAATGGCAGTGATACAAAACAATTTATTTTCCTTCCATACTTCTGCTTTTTCCTTTGTGTTTTTATCATTTACTATTCCTAAGAGCTCTAAATAAGCCATGTGTTTTCTCCAACACATGGTTAATGTTTTTGCTACTCCATCCAATCTTCACATTATAAACCGAAAGCTCTAAAAGGAAGCACTCAAAAAGATTAGAAAGTTTATTTAACTTGATTACAGTCTTAAAGGTGTTTCTTAATATCTTTACACAAGCAACTACAGGTTTATTAGCATACATAGCCAAAAGCTAAGATGCTGTGAACACTCTGGCCTGAAAAGTAAAATAAGGCTCTTTTTGCTGTCATAGGAGATGGCAGATAGGAAATTCAAGAGATTTTGAAAATCTGGAAAGGCTGAGAACACCAAAAAAAAGTAGATTACAAATTGTATTTTCTAAATATTATTTTAGCAAGATGTAATTAGTTACACTTTTGATGTACACATATAATCACTACCTTCTCCACGTTGAGTAATTTCACTTAATTCAAAATAAAGAGACAAATGCTCAGAGTCATTTAACCTAAAGTGATTAGGTGGGTCTTATTCTGGGTTTTATGGGGGCTGTTGTTGGGGAAGAGATTGACTATCAAATACTGCTTTACATATACTCACTTCAGCCCTGGAACATCGAGAAGATTGGTCAGTCCAGTCCAGTTTATTTCTAAAAGCTGTGAATTACAGAGAAAGAGAAAACAAAAAAAGAGAAACAAGAAAAGCAACTTAGAATTAATAGTACTGAGGAAATTAATGTGATGGTAACAACTTCTGAGAAGTTTAGTATTAATCATAACATTCCAGGAGGTGCTTTTTTTTAAACACAAAACCAAAACCTATTCCATTCAAAATAATTTTAGCGATGGCTTTTAAAACAGTATGAGCAAAACAACGCATCATCCTATAATCCATCCTTCCCCACGCACAAATACACAATGCACACGTTGCTCATGGCTCAGCTCTGCCAGCAGTGGGTCCCTTTAAGGGAGCTGGAGCTGGCTCTGATATGACATGGAGCTGTGCTGGGCTCTGCTCACATAGGCCTCCTGCTACCAAAAATTACCAAAACTACCAAAAAAGCTTATTTGCCACATAAGCTCAATACTGCCTGGAGAAGAGAAGGCTCCAGAGAGACCTAATTATAGTGGCCCTCCAGTACCAAAACAGGGCCTCCAGAAACAATGGGGAAGGACTCTTCACCAGGGAGTATCATGACTGGACAGGGGGCAATGGTTTTAAACTAAAAGAGTGTAGATTTAGATTAGATATAAAGAAAAAATTATTTGCTATGAGGGTGGTGAGGCACTGGAACAGGTTGCCCAGAGAAACTGTGGATGCCCCATCCCTGGAGGTGTTCAAGATCAGACTGGATGAGGCCGTAGGCAGTTGGATCTAGTGGGAGACGTCCTTTCCAACCCAAATTGTTCTGTGATTGCATGAAAAAATGTTAGAAGGATTCAGAGATTCCTCAGTTGAGAAACTAATAATGGTGAGTGTGGAAGAAGACAGACCTTCTTCAAGAACTGTGCTGCATCTTTCCACAAACCAACAAAAAGAATCACCTACACTTATTTTCTATTCAAAAACTAGTACATACCGTTCTCTATCAAGGGTCTGTTTATAGTTTAATTAGTAACTTCCTTTGTGAATACTTAGACTAAAGTATCTTAGACTAAAGATAACATATAATAAATTTACATACATAAGTAGCAATACTTAAGTAGTTCCTTAATGTAGTTTTTTAATGGTGGCCAACTATGTCAACAATGTTACCTACAAACCACTTAGCTACGAACCACTATCTGCAACCGATAATTAGGAAGAAAATGTGCCTGCCAGCTGCAACTATTCTGTAAACCTACTGTAAGAGAAAATAAACTGGGTACCATGCAGGCAATAATATTAGCGTCCAGGCAGTGTTAATGAGAAGGATCAATAAACAGACTTCAACAGATGCTTAATGTTTAGTACTTGCCTATTGGTAGCCCTTTAGAAAACTGCTGCCAGATCATCTTAGCTTCCTTGCTTCCTTTTACACTTACTACACTCCTGCATCTCTATGTATTCAGGAGAGAGACTGAGAGTGGAATGACCTCCATTTAATATAACTAAATGCAATATACGAAACACATATTGTCCTGTGGAACAATCTCACTATCAATATGTTGATTTTTACACAGTTCTCAAAAACAATGCTACCAATTAATTGTCATTAGTCTGAAAACCCCATCAAACCATAAAGCATGTAAAAACTAAGCATGGAAAGAAACTTAACAAATATATTGCTAATAATGGTGGTCATTTAGAGAAGAAATGCAGTTAGTGTCAATAAGAAATACCTAATCATCCTCTTACTGTACAGGAGTAAGTATGAAAAAGGTTAACTTTCAAAATGTTAAAGATAAATCCTTTTCCATTCAAAGTTGGAACTAAGAAAGTCAAAAACATTACTGAGGTTAAGCACTTTACAGGATTACTAGAAGAGCTTTGCAAATAAATCTTAAGCCATGAAATGTTTTGGAAGGGATATAAGCTTTCAAACTCCTGGCAGAAATCAAGCTTTAACTGTTTGAGCTTTGAAGATAAATCGCCTTTGTGGACAAGGCTTGCTAAATTTGCCCAATGCTGTGCCTTCCTTCCAGTTCTACCTGAAGAGACCAGCACTAATTGGAAACATACCTAATATCACTATAGAAAGAAAAACTTTCTGATCGTAATCTGCAGCTATTAAGGACAGATGCTTTTTTGGGTTTTTTTTCCCCTTCACATTATTTCCTCTCAAAATGGTTGTTTGAAGTTGAACTTTTGGCTTCCATACAAAATCGCACTCCAACATAATACACAAATTCACTAATGTAGGAAAAGATGAGTTTTCCAAAAGGTAACACCAAATTCAGGCAATACCTGCAGTACTACAGAGATCAGCACTGACAACAAAAACGTTCATCAGAGAGAGAAGAAAGCCATCAAGCTTACTGCAGTAAAATGCACTGCAACTGCATTTGAATACCATAACTTGCAGGGGAAGAAAAATAATTCTTAAAACTTCTGGCTCTGATAGTAACCTAAAGCATCATCACCAGCCTAAAATACCCTATGGAGAAAAGGGAGCAAGAAAAGGATTGCCACTTAACAAATCACCTTTTGAAATTCTGAATACAAAAAACACCACGCTAAAACAAAAACAGAATACTGAACAAAAAAACTTTCAGCCTGTTGAGTGTCCAAAATAGCTGAGCAATACCATTCCCTTCTCTGCCACCACCTCAAGCAATGCATAATTATCTCGGTTTAGCTAACTTCAAGGAGTGCCAGCTGGTTCCTTGCAGCAGAACCATAAAGGCAGCAGCAGTGTGAAGGCTCTGTTCAGTTTGTCATCCGGTGAAACTCTGCCTGTGGCCAGAAACAGCGCAGCGTCCTTCCAAAGCTCATGGTAGCCTCCAGGTGAGATGCCTTGCAAACAGAGGCTGTTAGCAGCCAGCAAACTGCCCCAGGGCAGGATTTCACACGCTCATTTATAGTTTCCAGTTAATGAGAAAGTGCCATATTACTCAAAGTTCTTTCAATTCCTTCTCAGCTGACAGCAGTGGGAAAAAAATTTGTTTCTTCCTGAAGAGCGAAGAAATTTGTCTTATCTAAACTCTGTACTGAAAGGCACTCATACTCAGACACAAATCCTTATTCCTGTACATGTTTTATTATACTAATTAAAGGAAAGGTAAAGGAATATAAAATCTTTATGTGAGAACCAGTGACTGTTCAAAATCTGTCCAATAAATTGATTTGGTGTACATGTGCTCACAGTGTTCAATGACTCTGTTATTGCAACTGGTATTCCAATAACAGAACATGTCTACATTTAAATACTGACTTGGCTCAAGGCTTGTGCTAGTGGGCTGCTTTTCCAGGCCTACTGGGTCAGACCCTGAGCCAGCAGTAACAGCAGACAGGGAGATGTGCTCCAAGGAGGCACATATAGGAGGCTGAACTTGCAGTTAAAAGCTTGCAACTACTAACACACACCAAGGACTTCTTATGCGATGAGCTCGCAGTGCAGCTGCCCACAGCAGGCAGGGAAAATGAAGGAAAAGAAGGCAGCCAGGGTCTCCATGTTGGGCCCCAGGGCACCATCCACTGCGAAGCTACCTCTCCCAGGGGCAGCTGAACCTGCTCATTGGGGCAGCACCAAGAGGGAAAGAGCCAGCAGCTGCACAGCCAGGGCAGTGATCTCACAGCTTCTCCTCTCCCTACCTGCAAGGGAGCATGGACCCCAAATACTTCACTACTCAATCAATTCTGCTTCAGAGCTGGGAGCTGTTTTAAAAGTACTCTACACATTTTGTGTTTAAGAAGCCCCAGTGATCAGAAGTGTTTTTGGGTTAACCCTGGCTGACTTAAGGTCTCTTCAAAGGATCATATGATTTTGGAATTTATTAATCAAACATTCAACCGAGATTAGACATCACAAATAATCATGTTATCCGAGAGAAACCCTATTGTAAGCTCCAAGTTCCAAATATCAATTCTAATTTCCTTTATTCTCCTTCCCTACATCTTCTATTTACAGTATTTGAGACTTGAGGCAAGGCAGGGAACTCCTCAGAACCACAAGCTTTAGAATTCATCAACTAGCACAGTAGCAGAAGCACTGTGAGAAGTGGAAAGCTTCCAAAACCCATTTCAGAGAGCTTTCAGAACAAAAATGAAGAGCTTTCAGATATTTTCTACATATAAGAGAAGGAGTGGTTACATGTAATGCTTATTGATCATCTGGAAAAGCAACAGTAAAAGGAACCGGGGGGGGGAAAAAGAAAGCTACCTTTCCTATTTCAAGGGACAGTGAAGGAGTTCAAGAGTGCCTGATGTGCAAGGTGTGATTCTCAGTGCTGACAAAGCAAAACAATGCAAATAAATAAACAGGTATTATTGAAACTCACAGGCACAAAAATAGCCGTGCAGATGTTACAGCAATCACATAAAGCTCGACATCAACCTGCAACTGCACTAACAAGTTCCATAAATCTCTATATTAGTTACATGCAACACAGGACAAATCCCAGGATGGTTAAATAGTACAGAAGAACAGTTCTGAGGTTCATAGGTTTTTAAAACCATAATAAAACGCTCCCTAAAATCAAGTGAAGATCAATAGTCTGGGAAGATGAGATTTTAACAAAGATAAAAAAATTGAGGCATACGTGTGAACCAGGCAGATATGACATGACTGATTTATGCAGCTTTTGTTAAAATGCAAGAAACAGTGTTGTAAATATGCGATTTACACTTCCACTTATTATGTGCAATAGGAAAAAAAACCTACATCTGTAGAGATCCTTTAGAACACACCACTGAAGAAATAGAAATGTAAAACATTTTAACAAGTTAACTTTTTAATTTTAACTTAGCTTTTTTCTTCTGTACACAGATAAGCACAGCTTAGTTTATTTTTTCTGTTTGGTTCAACCATGGACTTATAGCAGTTGCATGACATGCAAGAGAGACTGAGTGTTGCTTTGAATTCTGCTCCAAAATCCATTGCTTTTGTGATATTCTTAATCCATTCCTTCATTTCCTTTGTGTTAAAGAGTTAAAAGAATCAATACACACACCTGCAGCCCATAAGAAAACACAGGCCAAAAACTGCTGAGTGTACTTATGTGTATTCAGTGTTTTCAAAACTGTAGATGCTTTATAAAGTGAAACAAACGTACTGGTATTGCAGAATATACAGTGCCATTACAGAAGTCCATAGCTGCACAAAAGGCAACCTCTACATATTGCCAACGTTGGGGCTTTATTTGGCTGTAAGTAAGCTCGGAAGAAAAACCACAAAGTCAGTTTTCAAATGCTGATGAACTTCCTGCTAATCAAGTTAAGAACTGTAAGATTTCCGCAGGACAAATTTGAGCTCCGCTGTTGAGCCCAAGACTGCAACTCCAGTGATAAGCTGTGCTGCTTCTAAGAAATCTACTAATGTGCCCTCTTCTGTTATTTGTGAATGGTCGTCCAGGAATAAGTTTGTTTTAATAATTTCATAAATAACATTCTCCAGAGCGTTTCCGCAGCAAACTTACTTAGGCATAATAAATCTCGAGCAAGGCTAGACCATACAATGTCATAGAAAGTGGAAATAATGTCATTTTTCATCATTGTTATAGGAAACAGAAGGATTTCTTTGCACAGGATCTGTTTGTCAGTAGAAGGTTTTCCAGTTTTATCTGTCTAAAGATTAATGCAAGACAATAATTACACGAATAAGAGGTGTAGTTCAGCAGGGAGGAGAGCAGGCAAATTTGAGTGAAAGTGACCAAAAGAAGTTTCATGACTGATCCTGTAAAAATCTTCTTAGAGTCAACTACTCAAAGTTAAAATTCAAGCCAATTCCCCCTGATTTCTATTTTTTTCCATCCTTCTATCAGCTCTCTGTTTCATACTCTCACACCAGTCCTGACACACCGACTCAGTGACCAGAGCCCAAGTCAGCAAGTGGCAAGCACAGAGAGAATACAGAATTAAGAGCTATAGAGGAATTCCATTCTACATTCCAGCCCTTGTTTATTCAGAACAATAATGTTGTCAGTTTTGCTTTTTGGAGGTGGGCAGGTTTTGGTTTACCTTTTTTTAAGTGAAGGAGGCAGGCTTAGGACAGGTTTTCAATAGTAAACATGCCACTAAATAAGCTTTTGAATATTACCAATCACAGTACAACACTGTAAGCCATTTCTGCAAATGAGCCAGAAACCAAAACCATTAACTATGTGATATATTTTGTTATGAAACTGGAAGATAACTACATTTGAGAAGCAGAATGAATGGTCAGTGTATGCTGTGTTAACATAATGAAAAGCTGTGTAAAAGACCTTAAAATCTTGGCCATTTCCACAGTGCTAACCCATCCAGCACTGAAGCTCTGACTTAAAAGACAACTTCAAAACATTAGAATGCATGCATTTCTCTCTCTTGAGATTTCTTAAAATTCTGACATACTTCATGAGCTGTTGAAACTTCTACTTCTTTGCACTAGGAAAATACGGTATTTTGAAAACTCTGTGCAAAGTAGCAACTCGTGGAGCATTTTATACTCCATGCATTACTCGGAAATATGAGACTGGCAAACTCATTAAACAACTATGTTCAGAACTATTAATTTGGGCAGCATTGCCTTATATAGTCATTAAGGCCAGCAAGCAGACGATACAGAGCTGGAATTGTTGTCCGTTACTTTAGACTGGAAAATATGAGAACAAAATCTACTGCTAATACTGCCAACTAATTCCTCTTCTCTCCTAACAAAAAACTAAAAGTCAAGTCAAGCCTTTATTGGCTGCAGCCACTTGCTTTCTAGTAAGGTGACAGAATTTGCTTACTGCTGTAAGTCTGCTTGGAAAAAACCTCGAGATCAGTGTATAACATAAAACTACAGAATAACTTGATTCACAGATTTTTTTTTTTTGGGGGGGGGGGAAGGGACAATCCACACTTTAGTTTGCTGGGACCTTGACCACTAAATGAAAATTGAATGAAAACAGGGTGAAAAATAATTTTATTAACAGTTTAGGGTGTGAGCATTGACTTCTTGGATTTTCCTAGTTTAGTCTACTCCCCATCCTTTCTCATCATACTAAGTGAACCAGACCCTTAATCACTTGGCACAGGGTTAGGACTAAAGACGGAAGCGCGCTGGAACTCTTTCCCAAGCTGGGACTCACGAGGTCCTGATAAGAAATGTTACTGTTTCATTTGATAAATTTTCAGTTTACTAGCTTAGGTGTAGTACGAGTTAAGCATTCAGTACTGAGTCAGGAAATGGACTGGGAGAGCACTAACCAGAAATAAAAACAGTGAGTACACTAACGGCGACACGGTGCAGACTGCTCTCACATTCAATCCTTCTCATGGCCCTGTTTAATTTGCTAGTCTAAACATGAACGTTAACGGATGCCCTAAACCCTTACTTCTTGTGCCAGAGGATAAAAAGGAGATAAAACTAAGCAGACATCTCCCTAATGTTTAGACTCATAGAAATGTGCAGATATCCAAATTTGGTTCATCTCAACTTATTCCTCCAATCCTTTCCAAATAAGACAAACGATGTTTTTAACGGTGCTGCATGAAGTGCCTCCCTTTTACCAAAGGGCTAGAATAATGACACGAGCCACAAGAAAGAAGCAACCAACACTAGATTTTTTTTATATAAATATATATAATATATATTATAAGCCATATATAAACACTCACACAAACCTACCTTTTCACCAAGTCAACAAAACCAATATCATAAGACAGAGCAAAATAACGATTAAAATAATGGGATTTCACTAAAGAATATAATTGCCTATCTTCTGACTTCATTCAAGGATGTTTCCACGCCTCCACACCATGAAAATAAGATCAACTTTTCAGAGTCATGGTGATGAGGAAACTAGCATAATCTATTTGAGATTGTTTCAAAGTGCCTAAATCCATATATCTGTAATATAAATTCAGGCATAATCTGAATCTGCTCGAGTTGACATCACTCTTTTTATATTGTAATTAGAAAATATCCAAGACATAAACGTTCCAATGCAAAATATACTTCTGAGTAACAGATAGGAACAACTAATTTCTTTAAAAAAGCCTGTATGTTATAAGAATTTCCATGACGCCCCCCACCTGCTCTCTTACTATGCTTATTAAAAACAATATTGAAGCTCAAATTACTGAAACTGCCTCACACACAAAACATCAAAGGAACTTTGAGCCAGCAAGCATATAACATGTATTACACACTCCTTTCTATTTCTCTAAAACAAGATTGTCGTATGGATGGAGCAGTTAGTCCTGGACCCCATTTCCAAGCACTTGAAGAAAAAAATGACCATGAGAAATCAGCACGGATTCACAAGGAAAAAGTTATGCTTGACCAACGTGACAAGCTACAACAAACTGAGCAGCCTGATGGATGAGGGGAAAGCATTGAACGTTGTCCTCCTGGAGTTCAGCAGGGCCTTTGACACTGTCTTCCATAAGATCCTCACACTCAAGCTGTTGACATAAGGGCAGACAGTGTGGGAGGATAAAAACTGGCTGAACAGACAGCCCAGAGGGTGGTGATCAGTGACACGGTCTATTTAGAAGCTGGTAACTAGCTAGTAGTGTACCTGAGATATCAATACTGCGTCCAAGCCTGTGTAACATCTTCATTAACATCTGGATGATAGGGCAGAGCATACCCTCATCAAGTTTGCTGATGACAAAAAACTGAGAGTGGCTGACACACCAGAGGGTTTTGCTGCTTCCCAGAGGGACCTCAAAAGGCTGGAGAAATAAACTAACAGGAATCTCATGAAGTTCAACAAGGTAGTAGCAGTACAAAATCCTGAGCCTGGGGAGGAACAGCACCGTGCTCACCACTGGGGATCACTCAGGTAGAAAGCAGCCTGGCAGAAAAGGACCTGTGCTGCCCAGACACAAAGTTGAACATGAACCAGCAAAGTGCCCTTGCCACAATGGCATCCTGGGCTGCACTGGGCAAAGCACTGCCAGAAAGCTGAGGGAGGTCAGAACTGTTTCAATTAGAAGAGCTATACCTATGTCAGTCCTAATGGATGTATGTCCAATATGCTCTTAAAAGACATCAGAAATTCAGATTATTCTTAAGCAGCCTATTAAAGTCACTCCCAAGCGCTACCAATCATGCTTTCCTTCATTCTCCTTATTCAGCCTGAATCTTCCTTGCTGAAATTTGTTATCCTGTCTACCCTATATAACTAGAACACATTACATACATGCTTTCTTTAACAGCTCTTGACATTTTTCAAGAACGTTCTTGATTTTCTCTAAACTAAACAATTTCTATTCTTTTGGCCTGTCCTTTATAGTGAACTCTTCTCCCTACCTTGGGTACCCTCCAACTGGTCAGTATCTCTGCTGAAGTTCTATCCCTGAAACTGAAAGTTTCTTGCAAGCTCTCCTCTTGTTTATACATTCCAGTCTTTCTATGCAATTTTCATACCAGCAAGACACTGGCAGATCAGGCTCTGGCTATTTTTCCTGCCCAGACAGGAACTTCAGCCCAGCACTTCTTCCAACTGAATTACATGACATCTTCTCCCACTCTGCTACTGTCACGAACAATTTAAAATGCCAATTCCATCTCAATCTGTACTATACCTGTTCTCACACTTGGGTCACTGGTAAATGTAATGAAAATTGCCTACCTACAATCGAAGTTAAAAATTTCAATCATCAGAGCAGATCATCTCCATACTCTGACTTTAACCTGTGGTTAATAGCATCCTCATAGTTTTTACAATTCTGCACATATGCAGTGGAATTTTAACACAGACCATACTCCCTAGCAGACTGTCACGAGAAACAGCAGCAATGTTTTCTTACAAACCATCTAGAAGGTACCTATTGCTCTTCTTTTAACTATAAGCTTGTAAGGAAAGTGGACAGCTTTGACATATACATTTCATAATTCCAAGGTAATTATTATTCATCTTGTTTTCTTCTACTAATAGTAAAATTTGTTCCACCATTTCCACGGGAAACTAATTTCAACCAAAGTGATTTCCCAAGTGATTTCCCAACTCTGTTCCTTTTGCTGCTTATTTCTTGTTCCATTATCTACTGACTAAAGTTGTTTATCACCTGAAGAGACTAGAAATGAAGATACTACTTACAGGTTTCCTAAGGAAAAAAAGTGATAGTGCTCCAATTAGGGGCATGTCTCCAATTAGTGGTTCCAGGATAACCCTCATAGTACCATGGATCTGGGAGAGAGAAACAGAAAAAGACAACGGAATTGAATTCAGCTTAAGTTTAAATATAATCTATTCACTGGCAATGCTCACAGTTCTAATTCATAAAGTTCCCAATTTTGGAAGAATTACATATTTTATATATATATATATTTATATTTATGTATAAAACTTCATCCAAATCCATAAAATTGTACATACGCATTAAATTCTTGGACTTACAAATTCACTTCATTAATCTAAAAGGAGATGAGAGGCTGATAGATGAGGCCAGGATAAGGAGCAATGGCCAAAAGCTTGAACGCAGGAAGTTCCATACAAACATGTGAAAGAACTTCTTTACAACAAAGGTGATGGAGCAGAGGTACAGGCTGTCCAGAGAGGCTGTGGAGTCTCCTTCTATGGAGATACTCAAGACCCATCTGGATGCCCACCTGTGCAACCTACTGTAGGGAACCTGCTTTAGCAGGGGAGTTGGACTCAATGAGCTTGAGGTCCCTTTCAGCCCTTGCAATTTAGTTATTCTGTGATCTACATTATTAGGTAATACCTAAAGCTAAGATAAATGATTCCTTTTATGAACCCACACACCAAATGTACATTTGAACTAGCTTCATTCTCTCTCTTTTCCCGTAGAATATGGTACTGATTTAAAACAATTCTGTATCTCAAAGTACCCTTTTCAGCTCAGTCATGTTACTGAAGTTTTACATAATATCAATATTACTCAATTCTGGAAAAAAAAAAAAAAAAAAAAAAGGTAAGTAACAAAATCACAAAATTAGTGGCTCTCTCTGGCAACTTGTAAACTATTTCATCCACAAACTGCAGTGCAGTGACAACTGGATATCAAAATAAAGAAGAATTGTACTTCACCTGTATACTTTTTACACCAGCTCTACAGAAGTATCTCTTGATTTCCAAATCAATTTCACAATTTCCAACAAAACTAAGAAAGAAAAACAATAAAGGAATACATTTCACTTTTGTAAATTGAACTGCAGTAGAGTTAGTTCTGTCCTGCACAACCCAACAAAACTATATGATCCTTGGGGTCCCTTCCAGCCCAAGCCATTCTATCCACCTCATAACATCAACACTATTATCAAAACACCAAGAAATTAATACAGAGATGTATGCCATCATCCCCAGAAACATACATAAGACAAAACACACATGATTAATTTTGGGAATTCTACGAAAGCTGTTATACAAGTCTCAATGACATTATGTGGAGCTAGGTGCACTTTAATGTAATAAAAGAAGCACTATGCTGAGGTTGTTATTTTGCTACAAATGGAAGCTGTTTTGAGTTATCCAGAGACTTGTGAAAACAGACAATATTTAGAAATTCAATAAACTGAGCATGCTTAGTAGGATGATCCACTGAGCAAGGCTTAAGCCAAAAGAGACAAGACTTTGCTGATGGGGAAGGATAGAAGCAAATTAGAAAATAACATTAAAAACAATTTAAGTTTTTCCCTGAGGAGTTCTTGAACCTCATTTTGGGAGCACCCCAAATGCTTAAAATTTTGCACGTGCTGGCCAGTAAAACCAAAGCTTCTGCATGTTTAATTTCTTCCTGCTGCTTTTGGAGTTACTGCAAGACTTTCTGTTCCCTTTGAGTTTCAATTCAAACACAGAACAATGATCTGGCACTACCATTAGTTCCTCAAGTCATTCAAGCAGTAAGGACAGATGAATTTTTATTTTTACATCAGATATCTGTTGATAAAATAGAAAGGTATTTTTCCGTTCTTCCAAGCTTATCCTTAGGAGCCCAAACAGTTTCATAATACTAAAAACAAAGTCAATATCACTTGCTTGAGAAATTCTAGAACTGATGCACTTCAATCCTGAAATGTGAATTGGTTAACAGATACTTTCATCTTATAACCTACCAGCAGAAACATCTGGGTTCTTTTTAGATAATGTAAGCAGAGGTTATAAATTGGCTTGGATGTTGGTGGCTCTTCATATGTCAAATAGCTTTGCTGAAATATAGCTCCAAGTTTGAAATCATTTCCTTTCTGGCAAACATTAATGGCAGTAAGATGGAGCTACCAATACAAGATTGTCACTTAGGGTATTCTAGGTGCAGAATTATATTAACTTCCAAAAGACCTAAGCTGTATAGCAAAAACTGTTCAGCCATTTTTAGAAGTTTGATCTTATTACAGAGAAATTATTTCTGGGAAATTATGAAGAAAACGGAACCACTCACAAGGCAGAATCAAGAGAATGAAGGTGAGAGTGGCTGCATTCATATCTGTTATTCAGATCATCTGCAGTTTACTGTGCTGTGTGTGTGATGATGCTATCTGATTTCAAACAAATACAGTAAAAAAGAAAAGCACAAGAGCAGCAAAACATTCTTGTAATGCCCAACGTTGGAATTTATTTCAGACTACTCAAAATGACAAGTTTGGGGCACTGGAAGAAAACAACACAATGGGTTTAGGAAGATGACCATTGCTTTGTCTGGAAAGAATGCAGTTTAAAAATAGGTATATAATTTTTAATACACAATTTTAAACGATGTAATTTCTTTTTATATCTGTATCTAACTAGCCAGCTATTTATACACACACTCACACACATACACACACAGCCAACTCTATAAGCATATGTTATAAATTCATGTAACAGTATTACAGAAAGGCCAACTCAAACCTGCAATTGAAACTTCAGTCTTGGCACTGTGTAACAGAGTTATTTGTGTAATGATGACTGGGAAACAATATATTCATTTGACAATCCACAATAAAATGATTAGTAATCGGAGTAAGAAATGAACTGCCTTTAAGGATGCAATGTCAAAAACTTTCAACCTTACAATAAAGTTAAACACGGCTGTATCCATTAAGATATTCATCTGGGTCTGTCAACAGTCAAAGCAGCATAGAACTCCACAGCAACATTAACATACAACTTGAAGACTCATTTACTCAGCAAGTTCTATACATTCAGATCATAGTACCCCAGTAAGATTATGGCTCCCATAATGTACAGACCACAGGGATAGATTACAGTTTAATGAGGACAGACTTGTGTGAATACAAGAATAGCTGTACTGAATCAGATCAGAAGCCCAGTACACTTTATGTGATCACTGTAGCCAGTAGGAAATAGCCAGAGGAAAAAGCCTTAAGAATAGCATAAACACATTTCCCAGATTACAGTGATCTGTAATTCTGTATTCTGAACTACTCTCATTATTTTAAAAGGTCTACTAAACCAATTTTTATTTTTGTCTACTGCCAGTAGCAGTAGCAAAATTCTCCATTCTAGCCTCAATTGCTAGAAGCTATGATAGTTACCCCATAGTTCAATTTCTGTTTTCTGCCTGAAAGACAATGCTGTTGGTAGCAATGTCAGGCTGTTAGGCTTGTTATTTAAACAACTTCAAGGAATTTATTTCAGCCTGTTAGACTGAATTCTTCTCCAGCTGTTATCACTTTTCTAACTAGGTTCCAACGTCATGCCATGTAACATATGGCTGGAGATTTCACTGAAGTCTAGGAAATAAGACATTCCTGGAATTTTTTTGGCCCTTGCTCACAGAGGTAATCAACCTCCCAGAACTGCAGCTCAGGATGCAGTAACCGATTTAGATCTTAACCCTCTGGAGCCCACCTTAGACAAAGGAGCCTATATAGTCTTAAACACAGCAGAAATTTAGAAAAATATTTCAAAATTAAAAACAATCAAGTTTAAAGTTTGGAGCTGACTTTGAAAAACAGAGGCTGAGATGCCTAATTATCTTTTCAGTTACTATTGAGGAAGCAGCAAGAAATGCAGAAGGCTGCTTTCTGCAGGATTACAACGGACTGACAAATCAGCCTTTCCACAAGGTACAAACAGGCAAAATAGTCACCATAATACTTATCTACGACTGTTAACTACAGAAATGTTGCTGGGTTCACTGAGCAGGCTTTCAAAAAACCCTGTAACTGCAGACACTGTTGAGGAAAGTCTTTGGAAAGCACAGAGTAGGTCTATTTATAAACCTATATGAAAGGGCAAAGAAACCTGAAGCAATTGCCATTATATAATACATAGATTTACTACAGTTGGAGGCATGACCACAAGTTACTAAAGCAGCAATCATTATCTAATATTGTGTTTATAAAGAATCTAAGAAATTGAGAAAAGACAAGTCATACAGACCAAATCCTTTGGCAAAGTTGTAATGAATTAGAAAAATAAAGGCAGTAACTCATACATCATGCTTTAGATTTGGAAATCTTTTTTTTTAGTTAACCAATGTAAATTTAATGATGCAGTCATACAGATAGTTGATATACTATTTGCCTCATTTAAATGCCATTTACAGCATGCAGTTCCTTCCTCCATTCACTTGCAATCACAAGTAACAACATTTGTGTACCAAAGCAATTCTTCTCATTCCACCCCAACATAACTGCCCACTTAAATAAACAAGACATATTCTAAAGCACAGGCACTGCTGCAATATGAGAATAAAGATCACCTGATCTGAAGATCCAAAATGATCTGCCTTTTGTCCACATTTTCAGTGTACACTTTTACACCATTTATCCTCAGAGGCTGAAAAAAAGAAGAAAACTGAAGCTGAATCTTCTTACTGATATATGCAATATTAAACTCTGAAGTTAGAAATAAAGGTGCATATATACCTAATTATGTGTGAAGATACCAAGTTAGACATTTACTATAAGCACTATCAAAGGTGTGAAGTAATTCTATCAGTTTAGCTGAAGACATTCAATCACAACTCTTCAGGCAATTACTCTTGGTTTAGACCACTAGATTTCAATGCTTACTAGTTCAATGTTTACTAGAGGCTTTATACCAAACCTCTACCTTCAACTTCTCTAGTAAACATCTGATTTCTTTGTACTAGACACATCTTACGCTGTCACAGTATTGTGCCACTTTCTTGTCCAGGCAGAACTACAATTAAAATTACTTTTCCTTAGAATAATTTAGTCAGAAAAAACAATAATTCACTAACTCCATACACACACACACACAGAACACAACAGGTACAGCCCTTCGTGTGCTTTTCATCTTCTCAAAAAATAAAAATATTGGTTGAAGCAGGTAAGAATAAGTAGTGCCCAACTTATTGCAATTAGTGCTAACTTATTCTTAGCTTGGACTGGTCAAACAGGCTCTCCTGCAGGCACATGAGTTATATACTATGATCCCTTCTTCATGGGATTGAATAGCAGGTGAACATCTATCTGTTCCCTGAAACTGTAACACACAGTAGTGTGAAAAGCTGAGCCAGAAGCCTTGTCACTGGACTCCATACATTACATGCTGTCAAGTACATCTGTTACAAAACAAGATAATTGCACTTGGAACATCTGATAAGAAAAGGATAATGTTCCCTGCTCATTTAATCTAAAGCATTACATGAACAGTATTAAGATCGTGTTGCTATGTGCTCTTCACATAACTAGATGCTGCTATACTTTGAGACTTCACCCTGCTCTCAGTCAGTCTTCTGCAGTAGAGATAGCAGGAAAGTAATAATTAAACAACAAAAAAAAACACCATGAAATCTGAACCCTGATAAAAAAAAGCTACATTTTTATTTTAACGTTACACCAGAAATCAGAATCAGGCTCATCAAGCACCAAAAACTATTCAGATTTAAACAGGATACATGAAAACAGTACTTAAGGCAGAGCCTCTTAAAAAGATTTGACCAGAAACTGACCTGATGACCAATATCAATCTTCGTGAAACTGAAGGTACTGAGGTGGTTGTTTGCTCCTCTTACTGCTGGTTCTATGGTCTCCCGAAAGAGTTTCTCAATAAATTGGCAAATAAAAGGCCACATTTGTTTTACAGTCTAAGAAAAAGAGAAAAATAAAAAGAAACTTACTTATAAAACAGCTTCAGAAATAACTAAAAGTATTTTTGAAGGCAGATATTAAGAAATACTGTACAATGTTTTGAACATGTCCATTTTGTAGACAGTTCATTACAGACATAAGAAGGAAAAAAATGATATTAAGCAATTTCTTCTTTTATCACACGTATTCACACGCAGCCTGCACATGCTCAATGTTAAGCACATGCACTTTATTTACTATTTTCTAATGAACTCGTGTTCTTCTTTGATCTTTGAATGAAACGCACTTAAATAAATCCAAGCTACACAGATCAGTATCTCACATTATTATTACAAACACAAATCAAAACTGCAAAATTGATTTATTTTTAGATTGTAGGTCAGGAACTTACAGCAACTGGAAAGCATCCCAGAAAAGTAGAACATAAAAAACTGTGTTTACAGCTGTGATGACTTCCACACAATTATAGCTGTCATTATTCTAATGCCACCTAATGTCACTCTCCAAAAATCACGCACAATCTCAACCTTGTGAAAACAGATGTAATCTATCACAGCTCTGTCTCACGACTGACTGGATCAGCAACTAGGAACTTGTAAAAAGAGCACAGAAAGCCAAAACCATCCTATTCCCAGATTCTTCCCTGCTGTCTTTTAGATCTTGAATTCCCTTCCTCCTTGGATTTTTTGGGAAGCAGTGCTAATTGCTGCCCTCACCTTGTTGAGCCATTCTGCTCTTTCTGTATCTGGAAAATGGACCTAAAAAGAAAAACAAATAAAAAATATAAAATATGCATTAATTGATCATATCCAGTTATTAATAAAACAGGAAACTTAGTGGTCTCCATACAAACACTATATACAAGTGAACAACACATTAAATACCTGGTGTTCTTGATAAGATTATCAGAATTCAAGGAAATAAATACAAACTCATTTCCAAACTGCACAAATACAAGCCCAGGCATATACCTTATAGTGACATCTGGAATTTACTGTTGCTTTAAAACCACAAACAAGCTAAAAACAAATAATAAGCATAGCTGACAGCTAGTGCAAGATGTCAGCTAACTTTGCCTCTCATGTTTCAAAGGCTTTTAACACGACTGCCAGAATTCCGACTCCAACTGTTCCTTTCATTCGTGCCAGGTCTTTTGCAATATCAATAAATTACGATTAGAAATATCTACTACATTCAGCTGAATCTCAAATACATGGATTTCAGTTCTCCCAACAGCTCTTCAGAAGCTATTTTTAATAATTCCCATTCTTAGACAGCTGCAGAATTCGGTGAGAGACAGAGGAGTGATGGTATATAGCTGGATGGAAAGTGCTCATCACTACAGGAAAACAACAAATTGAAGCAGCTTTCCAGAAGTAAAGCCTGGTTAGTAACCTTGTCTCTTCCACGCAAACAAGACAGGTAAAAAAGTGCAGTTCAGCAGAAACAAAGTTTGTTTTTCTAATGTTGTGACCAACTTCAATGACAGGATGCAGGTCACACCACTGAAACATGAAGAGCCTCTGAACACACTAAAAATCCGTGACCTGCATCTGCTGACTTTTGTAAAGCAATGTCTCAAATGAATTGCAAAGTCTTAATCTCTTCAGAGCAGAACAGACTGTCACATAGTGTAACAGGCTTTACACAGCAATGTGACTAGTTATTTTCTCTAATAACCCATTATATACATAAACAGTGAGAGGCACACTTTTTAAACTGCATTTTCAACAATTTGAATTTCAAAGCCCCTTTAATGACCCTTTTTAAGTTTAATCGTTATTGTATTTTTGCACTAACAATCAGCATAACCATATTCTCAAGGATACTCAAGTTATCTCCTGAGCAGCACCAAATTTCTCAGGGTTGCTCCCTGAAGTGCAATCAATGTAGTCAGTTATTTTTCCATACAATTTTTTACAACTGTCTCACAGATCCAGCAAAACCACTACAAATGGTTGATCAGGATCATCGGGAGCATCTGCTTCTGACTGTAAGAAAAGCTTTTTTTTTTTTAGTAACAGAACTGTTTTTCTAAATAAATACATAGATGAAATTAACCAAAATAACCCACCACGTTGTTCTTTTTTCTCCCTTCTATTTTCCCTTAAGGATTACAGGTAAGAATTCCATTTTAGACTACAGTAAAAATAATTTGTCATACGTTTAAAAGACACCTGCCTGAGGCCATATTATTTAATGTACGGCTGGTTCCTTCCATCTGTACTGACTGCTTAATTATTTGTTGCTCCAGATGAAAATCTTCAAGAAACTTGACTAGTCACTGCAAACTTTGCTATACAGTCACAATATGACCCACATTCTCAATATAATTTCAATATAAATAACTATAACTGAATTGCTTTCCTGTTATTCCCCAAAGGTCTCCCTGATTAGACACCCATCCCTTCTGCTTGGTTTGGAAAGTTAAAACTACAAACAAAAATCCCTGTGTATTAATAAAAGCACGTGTGTCCAGCTAACATCAAAACCTAAAAGGGTACTGCAATCAGTCTACAACTTCTCCATGCATGACCAGTGGAAGGAGAGCATCCTGAGTAGGGATGAGCAGAAGCACAACCAAGGTGCTTCAAGCCACCCAGAAGTACAGCATAAAAAACGATTTAAACTTAGCCTGAAACCTTAGGTGGTGTGGGGAAAAATGAAACACTAAAATTAAGCGATCCCTTGAATTATAACTGTCAGATTAATTTGCTTAAATTTGTTGCCATTTTAAGTCAAAACGACTAGAAAAAAAATCATTAAAAAAATGAAGAAAAGGAATCCCAGTATTAAGAGTGTAATACGGTAGGATTGAAGCTCAGTTTAGCAGCACTGCACTTTTGTGTGTGTCCAGTCAGCAAGACAGGCATTTTCGGTGAGAGAGCTGAAGATGGCTGATGGCTTGATGCTGTGTATTCCAGGCAGCAATTTCCTTCTCTCTCCAGAAGCAGGTGGATGACTCCCTCATTCACACAGAGGAGTCAGCCCCAGTTTTCTTCTGCTCCACCCAATGTGAAAAGGCTGCTGCTCAAACACAAGCCACTCTTTTCTAATGAGAAGTAATTGTCTGTAAGTAAATTTATACTAAATGAAAACAAGAGTGAGCTGGAAGCAGCCCCCCCCCCCCCCCCCCCTTCCACTGCCTGCCTCCACCTTCCCTTCCAATAATTCAGCTCTGGTGTTATTCTGGCAATTTCTTAACTCTGTCAATGACAGAAATATCCTAGCTCCTGTATCTTCTGAATCACAAGGTAGAAACAACTGCAATTACTGTTGCAGAACTGCGGGATTCAGTATTCCTGAAACAGAAGCTGAAACAGTTAATAATTAGGGTTCCTCAAAAACACTGCAATTAACTTCAGCCATTTGTTGCCTAAATTAACAAACAACTGCTGTTTCCATTATTTTCCAGCAATCTGATTTGCTTCCGTTCAGCATACTTTGGCACGGATTCTATGCTTGCAGTCTTAAACGTAGTAAAATTATTAGCCTGTGCAAAGCAAAATCCGTATTCAGTGTTATAAATACAGTTTGCTGTATGAGAACTAGACAAGGACCCTGACACAATTCTACTGAGCATCACTGTGCATGCATTGCACAGGGAATGTCTTCAAATCCAAAAACATCTGTAAGATCCAGAAGGAGGCCAAGTATGGAAAATCAGCTTTGTCATACATACTATTACAGCCCACAGGGTACTCCACAGAACTGCAACTGGAAAGACCTATGTAAATCAGTGAGACTAACCATGTCCTGAAACTAAAAGCTACATAGGATAAGCAGCACAGGGTTTGATGGTAATTGGCTGTGAACAAAAATAGATAAACAAATAAATAAGTCAAACATCTAAAATCAAAGGGAGAAGAAACCACCCCAATATAAATCAGAGAGATACAGGTGGGGAAGGGCCTTCGAAGCAACTGCTATGGCTCTCTGATCACTGTAAAAACTAAACTAGAAGTAGCAGAAAAAATGGAAACCTATCTTAATGGAAGAAGCAGTTGTAATGGCATGCAAGGTTAAGGACTGCATTTATTTATAAACTGGAATGTGAGGCATTTGAATGCTTGGAAAACACATCGGAAAACAAAATAAACCATTTAAAAAAAAAAAAAAAAAGAATTCCATGCCCTTTGAGTCAGATCTGCACCTATGAGACAGAGCAGCATTAGACACACATAGTTGGTGTCACACCAAATGTTCCTGCAGCACAGCACAGGCTGCCCCACGTGAGCTCCGCTATCAACCCCACAAGCTGCCACGAGGCACAGCAGACGTCTGCTCAGCACACATTTCCCAGAGGGATGTCTGCCATATTCCTCACTGTCCCATAAGCTCAGAGCCAGGGCAGGAATTGAGGTGAAAGAAGGAATTCTGTCAGCAACACTACAACTAAACACAGAGCAGATTTGCGCTTGTAGGAAGACTGAAACAAGCAGCTTTTCAGCACATCCATGTCTAAATACTAACACATGAAAGCTTCTATACAAAAGGAATATACCTCAAGTATTGAAAAGTAGATACTCTGAATAGTTGAGAAAGTTGTATTTTGTTGTAGCCCTCTGTTACTTCTGTTATTCTCTTCTTCCTCATGCCATACCAGGCAGTTCAAAACAGCTTACACATGAGATAAATATCCTGGTATTTCATAAAGGGAACTTCCTAACACATTACAGCATTATACCTGGAAGACAAGGCAGCAGTGCACAGGGTATTCTTCCGTAAAACCAGGCAAAGGTAGCACAGTGCAGGTCTTCACAAAATGCTGCAAATGGTTGCAGCACTGTTGTGACAGTCAACCCACCTACACACACTGCTGAATTTAATCTAAGACAAAGTACAGAGGCAGATCACACAACTCAAACTTTCTGCCATGCTAGCATTAAAACATGAAATTGAGTTGAAAATATTTAATGCTTTTCTAAATGCTGCAAGCATCTCTTATCAATGATCATAGAAGTATCTACATTTCTCTTTTAAGTAACATAAGAATGCCATTTTAATCAGTATTTTTTTTAAGAAGTTACACAAAATGTGCATAGAATCACAAGGTTGGAAACAACCTGCAAGATCATCTAGTCCAACCGTCCTCCCATCACCCCTGCTACCACAAGCCACTAAGCCAGACCTCGTAGCTCCTCATCCAGACGCCTCTTGAACGCTGCCAGGGACAGCGACTCCACCACCTCCCTGGGCAGCCATTCCAGTGCCTGATCACTCTGAGAGAAAAAGTTCTTCCTTATGTCCAATCTAAACCTCCTCTGGTACAACTTACGGCCACTTCCTCAGGTTTCTTTTTGTTGCCTGGGAGAAGAGGCCATATCAGACTGCATATGAGACTGTAATTGGGAAAGTGACCCAGAAGGGCCTTCAAGTCGTGGCGGCTGTGGATCCCTCACTCACTCCATCCCCACTGCAACACTGCAGCACCACTAGTGTGCTCTCATTTGGACATTCCACCTGGCTGCTACAGGAAACACTGCCTTTGGCAACACAAAACAACAGTGTATTTGCAAAGGAAAATCCTCCCTGAAATACTGCTCTGATGTGACTGACAGAGCAACCCAGGACCACTCAGCTGAAGGATGCTGAGGCAGCAAAGCACAAGTTCAGTTTTCTCCATGCATGCCTTTCACTTCAGTACCTACTAAATATGCTTCACTCACACAGGCAGTGAGGCTTGTTGAGAACTGCAGTACTTTTCAGCAATTTGACTCATCAGTACAAAACCTACATAAAATTTGCTTAAGTGCTGCTATTTTTGCATGTTAGTGCAAAGAGAGACAGTGCAAGTACACTGCAGAATGAAGTTATCCAGAAACCTATTTTAGCAGCAGCTTGCCATAAAATCCTCTGGGATAAGCATTATAAGCAGCTGCTCTGGAAGAAGGACAGAACAGTAGTCTGCAAGCAGTGGAGCTGGGAAACCCTTCTTCTAGCCTGACACTCAGCCTTTGCAATCCCATCTCGAGGAATGCTGGTCAGCCCAGAAGTTCACTGAGCACCGCTCGCTTCCAGAAACATTGGACCTTAACCCCATGAAGAACAACACAAATATATACCCCTTGCCATAACATATTTTTTGCTCCTCTGTTTTTTCCCAGAGCTTAATGCAGGTTTCTGATCTCAAAACAAGTTACCAAGAACAGGAAATACAAAATCAGAAACTTCACCAAGTAAAAAGATTTATTTTGTTTTTGTCTTTCCCTAAAAGAAAAAAAAAAGATTATCACAACAGAAACAGACTGAGGAAATTAAGTTACACTTCCCAGCTTGATGGCCAGATTTTGTATTTTAAATATCTCTTCGAGAATAAAAATTCTTTCACACTTCATATAGGAGGGTTTAAATTTAAAAGGACTAATGAAATCACTAGATAAAGTAGAAATGCACGGATGAAAACAACCCCAATGTTCACAGATCTAACAAGGCATCCAGCTGGCAGCCCTTTGATTATACTGGTTGATTTCATATCCTTTATTCAGAAATCACCAAGGATAAGGACTCACTGAAAGCAACCCCCAAGTTCATGTGAAGTGAAAGATTCCCAACAAAAACATTTCAAGGCCTTCTTCAACTGAAACAAAAGATTTACCTTTCTTCTAAATTGCCAGTTGGAACAGAAGTGAAGTTGAGCGCTTCTTAAAGAGAGGTGATTAGTTTCAGGTTTACCACTTATTACCCAAAAGAGCCAGGTGAACTTGCTACCTGCTAACTGTTAAGACAGCACAGTGCCCTCTGTCTCACCTTCAGTGAGCGCTCACAGCAATTGTATTTAATCGCCCATGTCCAAGGAAAGGCAGAACAAGTAGAGTTAAGACAATAGATAAATGAAGGACTGATCAACATGACACGTGAAAATGATCAAGTGGATTTATGCTCAAAGACTTGTTGTCACAGCAGGTGACAGACATCTAACTTAACCAGAATTCACGAAGTCAGACATCTCCTCATAGCCCATGCTACCATGTCTCCAGGTTCCCACAATTGCCACTGAAAGCAGACTCAGATTTTAAATGGTCGGACTGCTGAAAGGTACAGCATGAACCAAACTTATCAGGACTCTCATTGAATTTTGCTACTTGAAAAATGCTACTTTTTGACATGCTGCTCACTTAATCTCTTGTTATTCTCAAAAGTCATTTCAGTCATTTTCCTCTTTACCCTAGCAGTCTTAATTACCTTGAAATTTTAGCTTTCGGGTTATCTAAGTTTTATAAGGCATTGACACCTTATTTTTAATGTCACATTTTTAAAAATATCATATTTTATATTTGTATTTTTAAGCATAGATGACAAATTCCTTTCCAATTCTCTTGAGAATCCAGGCATGTTCCCAAGGATCGTACTGCATGCCAGAGTGTTTTGCTGTCTTCATGATCAACAGAAGAAAAATTTCCTCTCTGGATTGCTAAACACAAACTTTCAAACTAGCTTATACAACCAGTGAGGCAGCACAACTTACTATCCTTTGAATGGACTTGTGCAAAGCACCTCTCACTGTCCTACACCACATCCTTGTCTCTAAACCTGAGAGACATGGATGTGACAGATGTACCGCTCAGTGGATAAGGAATGGCCTAGATGGCCACATTCTAAGTGTTGTGATCCACAGCAATGTTCAGGTAGTGACTGGTGACAAGTGCTGTTCCTCAGGGGTCTGTACTGGACCAGTATTGTTTAGTATCTTTGCTGGTGACAAGGACATCAGGATTGACAGCACTCTCAGAAAGCCGGCTGAAGACACCAAGCTGTTTGTCACAGTTGACACAGGGGAAGGAAGGGATGTCATCCCAAGGGACCTGGATGGGTTTGAGAGATGGGGCCATGAGCAGCAAGGCCAAGTGCAAGGTTCTGCACTTTGTCTGGAGCAATCCCAAACACAAACATCATCTGGACAGAGAATGGATTGAGACAAGCTCCGAGGAGAAAGACTCGAGAGTACTGGTTGATGAGAACATGAGCCAGATGTGTGCCCATGCAGCCCAGAAGGCCAACTGTATCCAGGGCTGGAACACCCTTCCCATGAAGAAAGGTTAAAGAAGCTGGGCTTGGTCAGCCCAGAGAGAACAGAAGGCTCCAGAGACGCCCCATTGAGGCCCTTCAATATTTAAAAGGAGCTTATAAACAAGATGGAAATTGACTTTTTCATGGCCTGATGACCCACTCCTGGAGTTGCTGAATGCAAGGCTGGATGGGGACTTGGGTAGCCTGATCTGGTTGGTGGCAATCATGACCATGGTGGGGGGTTGAAACTGGATGATCTGTAGAGATCCCTTCCAACTCAAGCCATTCTATGACTCTATTAACTTAGTGGGTCTCTTCCAACTCAGGATGTTCTGTGACTCTATGCTCTTCAATGTCACCTACAACCCAAGCCATTCTGATTCCATGAGTTGTCTGCAGCTATGAAAACAAGTGCTGGCTTTTGTGTCAAATTGCCCACAGTTCATACTGCTTCTATCTGTACTAAGAAGTTAAAGATTTTGTCATAAAAATAGAAGTTCTCCCTGTTGCTGTTTTAATGTTCTCAAACACAAGTCTGCAGTTTGCTCACCTCAAAACCAGTAACATTGCATGCAAATTCAAGCTGGGTTAATAGCATCCTTAGAAGCCAGACACGAATACAGAACACAGTCATTATATAGTTCTTACACTCTTTCGCCTGATTAACTTCTAAGTGCAGCAAAATCTGTACATACTGTATTGCACACAGTACTATCTACCAGATTTTATTCTTCACATTAAATGATTTTTTTAAAACAATCAAAAATCTTAGAAGGTTTGACATCTTAAAATCTGCCTGTGTTATTTCTAGCTGAAAAACCAGCAGCTTACTATGTAAAATCCCAGAAGTATACAGGACACATGCAATGCATGGCAGTTTTGTTGAACCTGTAAATATTCAGTGATAAACTCTAAAACCATACTGAAAGACTGACAGAAGGCAAAACAGACTAACAAGAAAATAAATGAAAAACAAAAACAAAAAACCAACACCCCACAACCACAATGTTTTATTTGGGTCTCAGTTCAAACTGTGATGACAAATGGTGAGGAGAAAAGCTCCGGTTAACCAACAGCATAAAATACTGTGTGGCACAAAGCATCTCTTTCTTGTTTTTCCATTCAAGCACTTTATTTGACATGCACAAGAGTTCTCTGAAACTGTCCATGTTTGTTTCTTGTCTTCTTAAGGACACCACCCATCTACAGATCAGTTACAACATGTTCACCCGCAACACCAGCACTTCATCCAGAAGTACAAGAAGCTTGCCTGAACAGATACTGAGTACTGGGAAGTCCAAGCAGACCTGCTTATGAAAAAACACAGACACACACAAACCAAGTGCCACTCGTGCATTTCTGGGCTGGTTCTTACATAAAACTCAGTGTTTTTAATGATCAGGTCTGCAGCAAGATTTCTAACACTTGCTTCCTCTGAAAGGATTTTGCCTGCCCTCTCCCCCCACGAAGGGACCACATCTCAGCATAGTACACTAAATACTTGCTGTTAGTTGTTTACCAAAGATACTCAGAATACAAAACACACTTCTTTGGCACCACTTACCAAGTCTTGCACTAGGTGAGATCAAAGGCCCTGCCTTTGGAGTTCAGAAATCAACATCTGCAACTACATCTGAGGCTTAAGGAAAGAAAGCAAGCAGTACCATGAAGTCATCCTTCCCTGAACATACTTGCAGTTTCTCCAAAAACTGACTGTAACCCTCAAGCAGGATCATGCTGAGAACAGGAAACCAAAGAAATGCAGAACTGGGAGACACTGACCATTGAATTCTAACCCGCTGCAGGCATCATTATGCTATTTCTGTTTATAAACTCCACCTTTAAACCATGGAGTTTGCTGCCATTACTCAGAACAGAGCAGGAAGGACAGCTCTGGTGTGTTTTTGGTAGCGTGGGTTGCTAAGGAAAGACTGAAGCACTCTGCTAGACCAAGTTTCTATACTTAGGTATGCTACATCATGTGTTTGAACTACAAAGTGGAACCAATACTCACCCTGCCACCCAACTTAATTAACTGTTAGCTTCATTCTTATGTATCTTTATTTACTGCAGGCATATCCATTGGCTTTGAAATAGAAAAGTGTTTTCGTTATATATTGAGGAGATCTTAAAAGTATGTTTCCAGTCCTGCCTACAGCTCGTCATTCCTCTATTCATCCAAATTGCAGATCTGTTTCAATAGCCTACCTTTCAACTCGAATAACTGCCCCGTGACTGAGCTTAACACCATTTTATAATAAGTACAGCAAGTGTGCTTAAATTAGACCTGAAGGGATACCACTTAAAAAAAAAAAAAAACACCAACATCCACTGCTGAAAACACGCATGCTTAAGCCACTGAACTGCACAGTAATATCCAGCAAGCTGCAAATCTGCCACAAGATCCATGCTTTCTGTCAGCCTCAGATACCATCAGAAAAACACTGTACAAAGTTCGGAAGCAGTAGGGTTTTCACATGTAAATGCAGCATTTCATTACTCTGGCATTAGAAAAATAGGTAAAATCCTGGTTCCAGTAAAGTAGCTGCTGAACTATGAATTCAACAGGCTCAGGACTTGTGGCAACTTTATATTCCAGCACACTTATAATGCTACACTGATAATAACATGAAAATACCACAAAAACTATGTTAGGAAGAACCCTTCAGCATGGGCAAAGTGGCCACAGAGTGCAGATATAGCACTTGTACGTATACAACTAAAAACAGCCTGACAGCCCTGCACCAACACTTAGCTTTGACACTGATATTCATGAGATAAAATCTGAAATGAACAGAATTCAATACTTACAAGAACTGCAGTTATACACTGCATAATGAGTAAGTAGGACAAAAAAGTTTTATGTAAGTGAGAAACTGTGAGTAATGCTTCTTGAAATCTTCAATAATTTTATTCACAAAATGAATCGAACAGCAAAACACCCTCCAAAGCACTACAGGGTCTACGATCCTCCAAAACCAGATGAACAGTGCTGGGCAGGCGCTGAGTCTGCAATATCATCTACTCCACACTCAGCAAAAACAAAGACAGGGCTCCCCATGCAGGACTGAAGAAGACAAGCGAACCTTTTCTCCAAGGCATTACCACATGTTGCAATAGTACAGTCGAAACATTCCTAGATACTTACTGCTCTGTTGACCCTTTGACTTGTGCACACAGCAACAGCACACTTCGGTCACTTGACTCTCCTTTCAAGTCTTTGTAAACCAACAAAACCAAGGTGGAAAAAAAATACTGCTTTGAGTTTGGAGTTCAGAAATCAACATCTAACTACAGCTGTATCATTTCAGTCTGCATCAAAACGTTCTTCAGTGTCTGTTATGAGTTCTTACATCATAAAAAGAACCATGAAAGAAACTGATCACAAAACACTACAGATACAACTATTCTTTCTAAGCTCAGCTATTTTTAAAACAATAGTGGAAACTAAACAATATGCCTCCACCTGTTGTTTGGGTTGTTTAACGTGAGCAATATATTTCTTGAAGGATGCTTCATTTTAATTTCTCTAGCTTTAATATAAGCTCACTATGCTTATTTTATTTGCAGATATTTAGAGAGGAAGACCAACATTTTTGTGAGAATATCCTGGACTTCTTACATAAGCAGTTAGAAAACCAGTCCTTCAGTGGGATCCCAAGTGACAGAAACACCTTGAGTATGTTGCAAGGATTTTCAAGAGCAACAATGAATTACTTTTAGGTAGCAAGCATAAACCACCTGGAAACATGAACCACCAAGACATCCCTGTATACACAGCCACTGCTTCTGCCCAGCTGGTGCTTACATGAACATCTTTGCCCAGAACCAAAACTAGCCCTCATATAAAGGCAGCCACTGCTCTTCAAACACATGATGGTTAGGACACAAGGAGGTGACAAACTGTGTGTGCTTCTTGAATGCAGAGGGGGAATGTTCCAACATCAGTTGGAATAGCTGGGCACCTGATAGACAGGAGGGAGAGGCAGCAATGGAAAGGATGGAGGGGAAAAAAGAAGTTGGACACATTTGTGCTTACGTAACGCAGCACAGAGCTGTGACCTCGTATTACTGGTTATCACCTGCACTGAAGTCACTGTTGAAGACCCAAACATTCACGAACCTCTTGAATATTCTTTACCCCTGTCTATCACTACAGTCTAAATTCATTTCTCCTTTATACAGCTTCACAGCAGTTGCAAAGATTTCCAGTTTAAGGATTCAAATATTCGTGATCATAGGCTGGATTACTCTGCTCTAATATTAAATTTGTATTTTTTACACATTCAACAATAACCAAGGCAACCTGCACCTGCTTTGTCACTAATAGAGAGAAAAAAGGACCTCAGAGGAGATACACATCTTGAAACATAGATAGAAACCTCTGAAGACACTTTTACTAATCACAAAAAAAGTCTCAAATGAATGCAGACTTGTGTCCAAACTTAGGTTAAGTAAACTGTAGTTTCAAACAGAAACCAAATATCTTATGCCTTAAAACAATCTGAGTACCAGTGCTAGAAATTTCTACCAACTGAAGACAACAGCCTGAACTGCCAGAAATCAACCCCTCGTTCCCTAGAATCTAGCATCAGGAAATCTTGCACATGCCAACAACAGAATAACTACGGCACCTACTTGAACTGCTCCAAAGCAGAATCATCCTTTATCTGTAGTTTTCTTGACAGGGGATACATCTGTGCATAAGGAAACTTCTATATGCATTCAAAGTCACTGTTACCACCTCAACTCTCAACAGATTTTACAACAGGTACTGTTGACAGTGCTACAGAGCTCTTTTTTTTTTTCTTTAATGAGTTCTACAAGAGAATATTTACTACATTAATTAATTAAAATCCAACAGCTGTGCCCAGATTGCTAATTTAAGCGTATAAAAGCAGCAGTGAAGCTGTGACCTCATTACTGCAGGTTCTTATTGCAAAGAGGAAAAGGGACCTCCTGCAAAAAATGCACCTCACTCCTTTGCACTGACTAAAAGACAGATGGCAGAGAGGCTTATATCCCTAGAATGAGGTGCCCAAGCTCAGCAGCATGAATTCATATTTCCGTTTGCTATAGCAAATGTCATTATTTGTGCAAATTGGCAACAGCTTTTACTGTTGATTGTGTTGGTTTAGACCTGAATCCCAGCCTATTATGATTAATAGATACTTTCTAACTTTGGTCTGCATGCAGATCTTAATCACATGTAATAGCTTTCTTGCAAAACATTACTTGAATTTAGAAGAATGCAGTGACGACAGTTCAAGTGGAATCAGATCTCCTGAGTAAAATGCCACAGTTCTTTTCAGAGATCTGCATAAATAGTAATTAATTTGTAGTTGTATCCTTCCAGCTGAAAAAAGTACTCCAAGGAATTAAATGGAAGGCTTTTCCAAACACAATCAGCCTCTGGCAAAGAAAAAAAAAACACACTTATTTTCATTATAAAAGGCATACAGTGACACAAATCAAAATGCATCATTCTAATTGCCCAGTACAATTCTGGTCAACACATCTGAAAAATACTCAGGACATCAAATAGTCAATAAACTTCACATTTATCTGCAAATGATTTTTGTTTCAACTAAGTTTAAAATTTTCTGTCTTCGCAACACAGTCGGTTTGCTTATGGAGAAGTCTTCCATCAAGTGACTTGTAAGCAATACTGGAAAAATTGACACCGTCTTTGAGATAGGTATTGCAGTGTTTCATTATCCATGTTCACTTTTGTCCCTGGGGGCTCAATAGAGTTACTTTCTGTTTAAACAGTGACATCTCAAATCCTTTGTCATTGACTAATCTGAGCCATCCCAAATCTGTTTGGTTTTATTTTTTTCCATTTCTCTTACTCAGTGGGAGATCACGGCGTAACAGCTTTACTTATACACTGCATGCACCACAGTACCGCAGCTAGGAATGTTATTTCCATGTGCTATGCAATGCAATCAATCACAGCGATAACAAGCAGAGCTGGATTTCATCGCTTTGACTGCTGGAAGAAGAAACAACATGCAAAACCCACAAGATGACTGACAAAAAGAAAAGCCATTTCTCTAAGCACTGCAAGCCTCAGGCAAGAAAACAAATGACCTTAGCATCTCTCACAGGTTACATCTAATCTTGAGGCTCCTGTGTTACATGAGAGCACAAATCAGACCTTTACAGTGGAGGAAATTCCAAAGTGACCTGTCAGAGCTTAAAATCCATTACTTTTAGGAATAATTAAAAACTTTGCTCTGACAAGTGGAACTGTTTCTATTATCTTATCAAAAGTTGAAGTGAAAATATCCAACAGTTTTTCAGCTGGCGCTGTGAGAACACACAAGTGAATTGATGTCATTACAGTCTAGGATAAATGCTTTAAAGCAACTGTAAGAAAAAGCTGTGATCACTTCCATTCCTTCAAGAGTTTCACGTAAAGCAGGAACATCTCCACTTCTTCACCTGAAGAAAATACCTGCTAAATATTCAATTCATGTCCTGTCAATATTCATGTCAAATACCAGATTCACTTAAAAGTGAAGATGAAAGACTGGATGCCTCCACCAGCACTAACAAACACTGTCCTCTGGCTTCTTATCACCCATCTCCTGAGTTAATGTTTGAACATCTTTAAAAATTGCCCAACAGGTCCCACATCCACCAGCTCCAAAAGAATTGCCCACAGTTCCTTCCCAGTTCCGCTCAAACATCCAGAGCAACGCTGTGCAGATTCTCTCTGCAGACTTAACATAGAGAAGTTTACAACCTAGGAAGAAGGTGAAGACAAACACCAAAACACCCAATTTCAGCTATATAAACTTGTATTTCCAGTGACAGCTCTGCCAGCAGGGCTGTTACAGTGTACCAGTATGACAGACGTCCCTCCCAGCAGTGCCAGAAAAACACAACATTCAGGATACAGGAAGCAGGGACACTAAAAACAACCTGTGAGTTCTGGAAAGCAACACACGAGTCCCAGTCTACTGTTTTAAAATAACCTTTTTGTAGTTCCTCATCTCTCCTACAGTAAAATTAAGGTTTTTGTTCTTATATGAGAACCAAATCAAGTCTGTGGTTCTGAGTGGATCTAATGAACAAGAAAGGAAAAAAAAAATTACTGGGGAGCTTTTTAGCACATCAGAGTACCAGAATGAACAGATTGGTAACGTTCTTGTCATTCACAACCGTACTCTAGAGCGCTCAGACAGAACACACGGGACAGAAACTTCACAGACTACAACTGCAACACTATGAAAACACAAAGGAACCGAAGAAACAACAGCTGGCAAAAGATTTATGTTACACAGGTAAGACACAAGATGTTAGTATGTGCAACTTTTACAAAAGTTTTATATGCAAGCAAATCTGGTAAATAACCGATTGCCACAATAAAAGACTTATGTGAACAAAACAGGAATGAGAAAATTGAGGTTACTGAAAAAAGATGGATAACTGAAGCACATTCACATCAACGCAGAGCTCATGCCTACCACACCCTGAAGAGAGAAATAAAGCATTCTGAAGTCCAAATACCTTCCTTAAAAGACAAGCGATCATGAGACTACAGTTTAACCTAGCAATCACTGTATTAATCATCTAATTAATCACTATTAAATCTTCTTTTACTACACACAATTCAAATGACAAAAATGCCAATTTCCCCTTTCCCCACCTTACCATTTCCTGGCTGCTTCTTGACATGTAATTGGCAGAGAGCGGGCGGGTGGAAAAGTGTTTTCTTTCTGCTTCAAGTATTTTAGGAGCAGTAATCGGTTGAGGAACAAGGTGGTTTAAAATATGTATTTAGTCAGCATCATAAAACTCACTACTAGACTGAGACAACTTCCTAGCACATATCCAAGATAATTCAGCATTCTAATTAACAAGATGAATCAACAGACTGGAGGAGGAGGGAAAGGAAAGGAAACAAAATAAGAACAGACATTTCTTCATTTGAAGTGTCACACATTCACTGCGGTAACGACAGCCTGCTTGGAAACATGCAGACAGATCAAACTTGCTCACTACCAACAAATCTGGAGAGTTTGTTCCATGAGGCTGCAGAAAGCAGCTCAGGGCACAGCTCGTAATTCTCTTCCCAGCAGCAGAATGCCACAAGGGTTCTCGTCAAGAGTTTGCATACAGAATTACAAGCAGATCCACTGCTGTATTTTGAAGCTAACCAAGTTAGCGGCCTGCAGAATGTACTGTGTGAGGAAGGGCATCTGAGACAGCATAGAAAGCTCTTTTCAGACCACGTATTACAAAGAAGCAACAACAGTGCTTAAATACAAAGCAAACTAAGAGCTGCCTCAGCTGACAAATTCTACTTGAGGTTTTACCCTTCCCACACTGTTTTCTTTTCAGCAGGATATTACAAACTGACGGCACAGGTTTTAAGAACAGAGGTGTGGACTGCAATACTGCAGGACTAACTCAAATCAAAACCTGGGGACTTACCTTCAGCATGCCTTATGGGTTCTTTTAAAAATTAAATAGGGAAACACTACTTTTTAAAAATTATTTTTAATTTATTTTATACCAGTGCACCTGTTTCCTTCCCACCTTCCCATTAGGGCAGAAAGTGAAGGAATACAATAGACAACGGATTGCAAATACATTTAATTTCTTATTTGGTGTTCATCTTCCAAACTTTCCCCAAAGAAACTATTTCAGTTTGGGTAAATCACATGAGCCAGTATCTACCCAAAGAAATGCAAAAAAAAAAACCCAAAAAACAAAACTCAATTCAAGCAAACCAATTGCACACCTTTATTCCATCTACGCTAAGTACAAATCTCTTCAGTGAAAGTGCTTGCTTTTGAACTGCAATGTAAATCTGACCCTGCTGCTATATGATAAGGACAGCGAAATGACAATGTAATGCTTGTTTGTCACATGACAGTTATTTTCAGCCAAGCAAAACCAGCTCCATATTTCCAGTAATGACTTCCTGAGGCATCATTCCAGGCTGCTCCAGCTGAACACCGTTAGCCCCATCTCCAGTGTTCAACTGCTACTGAGAGTTCTGCAGTCACATCAGGGTGTAGCAGACAAAACTCAGTGCAATGACTCATTATCCAACAACGCTCTGCTTTGGAAGGTTATTTATATAACTGGAGTACTGTTGAAAATTGTGTGTTTTAGCAATTTGCTGCACAGAATTTTAATACTAGCTATTTAGCTGACAGCCATCTCAACATTCTACTGTTGTACTACCTCCCAAACAAAATACTTGTTTAAAGATAGCCTCCATCTACTCCTTTCTGATGGTACATTTAACACATAGCCAAACTGCCTTAGTTTCAGCTGGGATGGATTGTTTTCTTCAGTTTGTGGTATGCTTTGGTTCCAGGTGAAAACTAATATTGATGTTTATAGCTGCTGCTAAGCAGGGCTGTACATTCCAGTTTCTCAGAGAAGGAGCTGGGAGGAAGGAGAACTGGGAGAGCTGACTTAAACTGGTGAAAGGGACATTCCATACTATAAGAGCTTTGAAGGGGGATGGGAGTTCATCCCACTCTCTTTCACTCGCTGCGCATCAGTCAGTAGGTGGTGAGCAATTGCCTGTGCATCGCTTGTGATATGAATTCATCTACATATGCATATATATGTATATTTATATATATATAAAATCATGACTATTATTCTTTTCCTTTTCTCTTAGTAATAGTTTTATCTCAACCCAAGAGTTCTTCGGTGTTTCTTATCAGTTCTCCCTTCCATCCCACTGGGAAGTGAGCAAATAAATGACTGTGATGGTGAGCTACCTGCTGGGTTAAACCACAATACAAATGCTGCTATTTTATGCAGAAAAGGTTTCTTATCATTTGCAAGCTGCAGTTGCAGATTGAAGCTAATTAAATGGTAACTTAAAACAAAACCAACCATAGAATAATTTATGCTGGAAGGAACCTCTGGAGCTCATCTGATCCAACCACCCACTAAAAACAGGGCTGACTCTGAAGTTGGCTCAAAGTATCCATAGTTGGTATATTTGATAATTAAGTATGTTTAAGTGTTATCAAAGAACCTGGACGTGCAACTTGACATTATGAATTTTCCAAGTGCGTATTTTGCCTTCCCACAAAAACATCTCAGCAGTGTAATTTGCCACTTGTTTCTGAAAATCGCCTTCATGCACGCTATTGCTCCATTTCACTTCCAACCTGACCGTAGACTTCCACATCCTCCTTTTTGTAGGCAGCAGCACTCATGTGGCAGCACAGTAAGCTAACTCCAGGAAACAATCCAGCTGAATGCTCAACCTGGCAAAAATCTGTGCTTAGTTGGCCAAGTAAATTCTAATGCTGGCACAAGAAAGCAGTGGGAAAATGCAACTGTGTGCAGGACATGCTTTTTGTCAGGAGTGCACTTTTACTTCATTTTGAAACTGCAGAATCATTTGCTTTGATTTAACTGCTGGACTCCCTGACTCTCTCTGGAATAAGCTTATTTGAGCACAGAGAAAAGCAGGACTTGGCTTACATATAAAACCTAGGGATGCTGTTTATATACATTCTCATGAATAAGGAATTGTTAATGGGAAGAAGCTTGAGAACTCCCACTGTTCTTCTTTTAACAGTATCACAGGAAGTGCATAGATGGAACAGAGCAAAACTGAAAAAAGGCTGCAGCATCTAAGCTGCAAAGAAAATAAGACTTCACAAGTCCAACAAAGACTGGTACATGAAGGTTGGCAGGAACTACATAGGAATAAAAATTAGAATTGAGGATGAGGATGAAATAACTCTGCAGAGAGGCCGAAGAGCACCTTTCCTTCACCCCTGAAACACCTTATCAATGAAATTCAAGAGCAGATTGGACACAGCTCACCTGCACTGAATATGCTAAGGAGAGACAGATCAGGAGAAAATACCTTAAGAAGCTGAAGCAAATGGGATGGATATAGCCAGACCAGGGACTTACTGAACACATCCAAAGTCAGTGAAGGCTTTAGGGCAAGCTGATCTGTTGCAGAGAGTCCTGTTTGTGGTGGGGGGTTGGAACTAGGTGATTTTAAGGTCCCTTTCCACCCAAAGTATGTTATGATCCTACAATCCTGATCATTGAAATTCACCTCTGTAATGGAACATAACAAAGCTGAATTTGGACTCATTCCAGTCCAAATGGGGAAAGAATCAACCACTGCTAACAGTTCAATAATCCACCTCTCTATATCCTTTATTTTCATTAAGAGTTCACAAACACCATACAAAGATAAGGATTTAATTTTTCTTTGAAGAAGGGCAGTATTCTCCCTGAACACGGAAATGCAGCTCTACTTATATTTCAAGTTCTGCTTGCCAAGCTTACATCAAACTCATAAGCTGTCCCCTGCTAGCTCCTGAGCTCCTGGTGGGGTTTTCATTCCCACCTTCCTTAGGAAAGAGCAGTAGCAGGCTAAAAATGTTCACAACAACTATCCACATTACCAGCATTAAATACAATGGAATCTATAAAAGGCAATTCTGGAACAGCAACAGTGATTTCTGTATCTATATGTTGAACCACACCAATCTAATGATCTATGTTAGTTTATAATCATTTACTGCTGCTTTCGGAACCCGACATACAATATAAAGCTTTCAGATAATACAGAGGATATTTAACAACTGCATTCTTTTAAAACTTCATTTCAAAATAGGTTTCAAAAGCAGCTTCCAGAAACCCACATCTCAGCACAGACATACAATCAGCAAGAAATTGCTGCAAAATTCAAAACAAGTTTTGCCAAAGGTCATTTGAGCAATTAGAAAACTTCTGTGCAATTATTAGCAATGGCTGGGAAAATGGGAGAAAATTAATTTGATTTATATTGCAGCTTAATTCAAAGATGTTTATTTTACTAGAAACAAAACACTACCTGTTCTTTCATTTTAAAATACAGGAACAGGACACTAAAGAATTGCTTTGAATACTCAAAATTTCTATGGCAGGCTTTCATTATTATAAGCTCATATGTAAACATGTGTATAATAGCCTTTCTATTTACCAACAGGCCCTCATGCAAAGTAAAAGAATGGAATGCCTATCCAACTACATTCTGTGATGTGTCAACAATCTCAAGCAGCAGTAAGCTAAACCCAGAGGAAACTTGTAGAAGAGGCAGAAAAGGTTGACGGATGCTCTTGGTTCCTCTGCTCCCTTCTGTAAAACTTCAGTCTTCACTGCCAAGATCTTTATGACTTCTGCCTACTCAAATACAGCTAAAGTCAGCCCCACCCCTGTATTCAAAAACTATTCAGGCACAAAAACAGCACTGGCAGACTTGAATGAAGATAAAATAAAGATACACCTTCCTCAGTTATTCAGACAAACAGCACATTTGAAGAATACATTTGAAGTAGTTCCAAAAGTCGCTAGTAACTCAGATAATATCAACTTGTTATAATGAAAAAAACCAACAATATAAACACACATTTAGAAGGCCTGATGTACCTAAAAACAGTTCAGAAAATCAAACTATTACTTTCAGGTTAATATTTTTCTACAGTATTTGACATCATATTGATAAACATCAGCTCATCACATGGTTTTCTATCCTAAGTACTCCAGAAAAGGATCTTTCTGTATGAATCACACAGTGGTGCTTATCACCACATTACTGCACGAGAGATTGAAGCATGTGACAGAAATCAGCTCAGTACATTTTTAACACAGTACATTTGAAAACTTTATTTGAGAAAGAGGAATGGTCTCCATTCCTAATATCATCATTCACATCTCTTAACCAGCCGGTACTCCCAGAAAGTCACCCAGGTTACCTTCCGAACTACAAGAAGCGATACTGAACCAAATTAAAACTTCTTCCAAAACCAAACAAACACAGAAACACACAAATCACGTGCAATGATGTGATTATGTGATGTGCACACTACAAGGCACTTAGAATAGAAAGCAGTTTTGAAGAAAAATAAAGCATCAGGCAGAAGGACGTGAACTTCATTTGTTAAGTACTCTCCAGCTATTATTCAATTCTTACTCACACCCTTTCATACTTTCCAGATGCAGGCTGGCAGCCTAGAGTATATGGCCATCTGTGGTACTCACCAACTAAACTGATGAGATCCAGCTTAGCGTTAAGTAGCCATACATGGAAGTAATTTTTCTTACAAAGCACTGCTCAGGAAACGCAATCTAACATACCAAACTAACATTTGGAGAGAATATGAGAAGGATGTATAGCAATGTCTCACAGCCTCTCTATTTTGGGATGTCTCATAAAAGCTCACTTATAATTCCTGCAGCTACAGCAATAACAGCATTAACTGACAGTATAATTAGAAATTGAGAGAAAGATCTTTTTGTTTGATGGGAATTAATAAACAACATGGCATTGCAGAAATCCATTGGTTTACCAGGCGTACTGAGTACATACTTACATCAGCAGGGAGTCTTTGGAGATTCCTGTCCCAAACTATCAACCTAAGATCCAGTTCACAAATTCGATTCTACAACATCCAGAACTCTTTATGCCAAACACATGTAAGAGCATCACCACCTCTACCCTCTGTACTCTGCAGATGCAACTCAGTACAGGATATGACTCTGCAGTTACAGCTCTAATGCTTCTTCTTTCACAATCATACTGAGTTATCAGTATAAAGCAGTTATTACTGAAATCTTCATTTCTCTGACCACATAACTGGAGTATTTGACAAGTTCATGGAAGGGTTTTAGGAAAAAAAGTATATACATATATATTATTCTAACACGAGACTAATTATAAATAACTTCATAGTTCTCTGGGCATGTTCCTAGCATACCTGGCACATGCACATACAGAAGTAACTAAACTTTGAGCTATTATTTTCTTTCTTCCCCAAAAAAGGGAGCAAACAACCGCTGTGATATCAGCACTTGGTAGAAAAAGCAACCCTGACATATTGATTGCCACCAATTCATACTGCGTCCAAATCAGAACGTGCAAAAAAATGTCACTGTGACTTTCAGGAAATGTAAATAGTCTACAGGATTATTGTGGAAAGGTAAATTTTTATTTTCCCAAATCTATCACCATTACAAAGGAAAAGACCAAGTGATGGAAAGCAACAGGAGCAGTGACTGACCGTGAGGTCCCTGACCAAGGGGCTGTGACATCAGTGAGATGACTAGACAGTCATCTGTCCAGTCAGCCTGGTCTCGTGCCTGGACTGATCTGGAATGTTGAGCCAGGCTTCGAATCAGTGAATGGCTTGGGTTGGAAGGGAGCTCAGGGATCATCAAGTTCCAACTCCTCTGCCACAGCCAGCTCCTAGCTCAAGACCTAGATCATCTCATCTTGCTTGAATGATGTGGGGCTGCTGGCATCAGTTTCCAGTGTCCATCTCTGCAGCACTGCTTGCATTTCCCTAGCCCAGGGTGATGGAGGTGGCATCACACTGGATCTACCAGGCTGCGGGCACAGTCAGGATGATGTCAACTACCTGATCCTTATCTCCACCAGCTTTACTATTACTATGTGGCATGGTGGGTGTAGAACAAACCGAGTGGTTCCCTATGCGAGGATTAGATAAAGACCATCGGGTACTTGGTGAGATCAGACAACAATTACTTGGAGTGCTTTGTCCTAGAGCCTGCATAACACTCAGATGACAGCCTGCAGGATGAGAAGGGGGCTGCAGAGAAAGTGCTCAGCTGAGCTTCCCACCTGTGGTCTTGGCAGCACTTTTCTGGGAGCACCCAGGTGACCTCAAACCCCTGTTCCAGTGGCTGCAGGAGCTGGAAATGGTCTCCGTAACAAATGATGGGAAGTTCTAGCAAGACAGAGCACTACCACATGCTTCCTGTGCATATACAGGCTTGACCAAGTGCAGGCACACCACGGCTCAGGTAGGATGGAAGGTACACATCTTCCTCTCAGTATGCTTATTAGAGAAAATCACCATATTATTGACAAGGTAGCTGGAGCTCCTGCTCACTCTTGTGGTCCTGGTGGAAGCCACAGAATCATATGCTTATTTCCATGATTAGAAAGCAAGAGAGCATACTTCAATTTGGAGCTTGCATTGAAACAGACAGATAAACTGGATAACAGCAACCTATCAATAGTAAAGAGATGTCAGACTTTATATATACCTAGCATCTCTTCCTCGAAATACGACTGAAATTAATGAGTCTCCAGGATAACTTTAAAATAAAAGGAAAAAGAACACATGTTGTCCAAGACAGATCACACAGACAGCAGAAAGACTCACACAGAGCTTAGTGACTATAATAGCAGACATCAAGGGTCACTTTTGATTTGGGTCATCCCTCAGTCCTCAAAACTGCTCTGTCTTCCAGATTGTATATAATCTGGAACCTACATTTATTTGGATGCAAGATACTTCTAGAATACAGCACAGAGTTAGCATAACCAAAAAACAAAAAAAAAAAACAAAAAAAAACAAAACAAAAAAAAAAACAAAAAAAACCCACAAATGAGGTCTTTAAAATCTGAGAATAAGATTAAAGAAGTGAAAAAAGAAAAGGTGATTTACATCTGCCAACTGACATATCAGAAAGCCACACTCAGGGGAAGCCCTGCCTATCAATCAGCTGCTCTCTCACTATATGATGATACACAGCTGTTTGCAGCCAGCACTCATCCTTCTCTCTAAAATATGCTGTGGGCAGAAATCCAAAGTCAAGAAGCCCCTTTCTAAATTCAGTTATGCAGACAACTCCACAGAAGAATTAATTGCCGTTTTATCAAAAGTAACAAATTATGAAAACAAAACAAAAAAAAAAGCCAACAGCTCTTACATTAGCTCTATGATCTCTAATTTAAGACCTGCATTTCAGCTCCAGACAGTAAACCCACCTCATTTCTTTTAAAGACAGCCCCCCACTTTACTACAATATTTCCCCCAAACTCAGGTAAAAGACACAAGAAAACAGAAGCAAAAAGCCTCCCATTTCACACCTATATGCTGTATTTGCTCTGGATGCCCCAAACTTGCATAACTTCCTTACTGGACCTGGGATGGGCCACATCAGGTCTAAGTGTGACCATGTGAAAACAGCAGCTGGGACAGTTACTGCAGCCCTGCCTCGTGCGGGGTCACTGCATCCAGCAGACACGGCCGCCAGAGAGGAACAGGGAGCAGCCAGCAGCAACACCGCATGGGAAGAGCTAGCAGGAACCCTCGAGGCTGCTGCCGGCGAGAGCTGCAAGCCCTGCACAGCAGATTACTATGGCAGAACAGGCCGGGATGAACGCTGCCAGGTAGCTGGCTGTATGCTGTGTTTAAAGAAGCGTTAACGCACCAAAGTAAAAATTACAAAGAAGGGGTATTCAACTTTGGAGCCGTTTCAGCTAAAAACTAAATTAAAAAAAAAAAAAAAAAATGGGAGCTCCAAAGACTTATTAGAAAGCTCCAAACCTCAAAGGAGGGTTTCACTTTCCAAGGAAGCCCTTCACAACCAACCACAGCGTAGCACAAACGAGGCCACCGCGCCCCTCACAGCAAAGCCCTGAAACCACTCGAACCACCACCTCGTCTTTACGTTACCGTTAAGGGACGCGTCATTTAAAGATGTGGAACAGCTCGGACACTGATTTTGTCACCTCCGATCTCAACTTTCTCAGAAAACACTCCTTCCCCAGTGCGCATCACGGGGAGCTCGCAACATCTGCGGGTAACGCGCGGATCCCCGCGGTGAAGTTCACCGGGCGGGGGAAGCCCTGCCTGCTATCGGGCCGGGGGGCAGCGCCGGGCTCGGGCTGACGGCGGCGGGGCCGGGACGCCGGGCGGAGGGACGCTCCCGGGCTCGCCCAACATCGCACAGCGCAGGACGTGCCCCCCGGGTACGGCATCCCCGCAGCCGGCCGCTGCCCGCAGAAGGGGCCGAGGCCCCGGGCCGCCCCGCAGCCGCGATGCCCGCCGGGCTCGGAGCCGCCTCGGAAGAGCCGAAGGGTGTCGGCCGCGCGCTCCCTCCCTCGCTCACTCACCCACGCAGGCAGATCGGCGGAGGAGACGCTGAGCCGCACCGCCTCCTCCTCGTCCTCCAGGAAGGCGAGCGCCCGGCCCAGGCGGGAGGTCTTGCCGCCGCGGTGCCGCCGGATCCAGAAGAGCCCACACAGGGCGATGAGCACCCAGCTGAAGCTCAGCCCCAGGTAGCCCAGCACGTACACGGGGAAGATCAGCACGAAGCTCCTGGCGAACTGCGACACCAAGCCGGTCACGTCCACGCTCAGCATCGAAGGCGGCGGCGGCGGCTCCGGCCCCGCGTCTCCCCCGACCGCCGCTTTCTCCGTCGCGGCGGGAGTCCCCGCTCCGGAGCACTGCTTCTCCGCGGCCCCGCTCATGCTCTACCGCGGCGGCGGCTCCTACGAATGCGGCCGCTCCTCCCGCTGCCGCTCCTCCTCCTCGGGCGCTGGCTGCGAGCGAGCAGGGGGCAGGGCGGCGGCGGCGCCTCGCATCCTGCGCCCGGCCCCGCTCGCCGCGCACCGACACCAACCGCCGCCCGCTTCCGGGTTCGGGGCGGCCCGGCCCCAGACGCCGACCGCCGCCGCGGGCTGCGCGGCCACCAGAGGGAGCCTCGCCCTCAGCCGCCGCCATTGGCGCCCGGCGCGACGCGGCCGTCCCCTCCCAGCCGCCTCCCGCAGACCCCGCCGCCCGGTTCGGTGCCCGGCCGGGTCTGTGTGACGGAGCTCCTGCTCGAGGGCTCGCCTCGGTGATAGCGCGTACTTCCTCACACCGCAGCCTCTGCCCGCTCGCTGCAGTCACGCACATAGTTTGGGAAGGTTCCATCAGTCATAGCGTTCTGTAGAGAGCTTCTTGGTTTACTTCGTTGGGGAGGTTATTAAGAGACGGAGTAATAAACGAGGAACCAAAGGCTGGTCACTCCCCACCCGAGGTGCGGGAGGTGTTTCCTGAAGCCCTGCTCGCATCCCCACACAGAGCTGGCTCCTCTGTCATCTCGTTAAGGTACAGCAGTTCCAGGGGATTACACAAACCCTGATCCGTGGAACTAAGAAATCCTGATTTGCTACAGGTTTGCATCTCATATCTCTTTGTGACAGTAACATTCACTTCTCTCATCCTCCTCCTCCCATTTCTTTATCTCTTCAATAGTTTCAATATACTCACCAGTGTTGCTTATCAGGTTGCTGCTGTGCAGCTGCTGATTAACCTCACTTGTTTTTTTTTTTTTATCCCTTTTGGCTACAAATAGCCAACCTCTGCCTCAGCAGCAGCACCAAATCAGGGGTTGTTTTCCGCTAATAATATTCATGGAAGCTGTAGGCTTTGAGACCAACATTCGCAGGTAAGTAGAGGGGAGAGCAAATCAGGCCAATAGGCTGAAAAGTTATGCAAACACAACACAAATGGACAAATAGGGAAGCTTTATTATTGGCTTCATTTCCTTAAGAGATGAAGACAACTTCATGTCAGTTATCCAGGGAAATAGAGTCAGAAAGGAAATGGCACAAAAGTAAAAGGTGTTTAACCGGTGCTGCACAGAATTGCAAAGAATCCAGATCTCTCTGACTGAACATGTTGTTCCTGTATCATCTTCTCGAGCTCCCTCCATGCCTACACTTGGGCTCAATGGATGACATGAAGAAAAACTCCTTCAAGCCATAAGCTCACACTGCTCTTTCTTAACTTACTCTTTTCCATCGACGGTACATGTTCTTCACTTGTATAATTAAGTTACGGTCAGGATAACAATTCAGAAAGACCAAATGCCACAAAAAGGAACAAAATTAACATTTACAATGAACTTGGAAAATGAGAGTTTTCTTATTCTCAGAGAATAAAAAACTTTGCTGCTGCAACACTTGGGAGACAGAAGGACAGCCTAATACCCTATGAAAGCTTGTTACCTTAAGCTGGGTGTGCTGAATATGGCTGTGACCCATTTGGATACCAATCACATCTAACTAATAAGTGTGGGTTGGGTTTGCTTGTTTGTTTTGGCCTTTTTTTCCCCATCTACTATATTCCTAAGTATCGTTTTGTTTATATATAGGCTTTCTTGTGAATTCTCCAGTGCTGAGGTTTAGTCCCAAGAGAGGCATTCTTTGATGGCTGCTTCAATTACTGCAAATATGGTCATTATTCTCTCTTTTTTTTTCAAGCCCTTGGTTATACATCTTGGACTTAAGTGCTCTATTTGACTTCTCTATCTAGTTTCACAGGAAACAGAATATACCTGTTCCATAAACCAAAATGAAATTTCAAAACATTAAAAAAAAAAAAAAGTGATTGAATTAGAATGACATTTTGCCAACTAACACTTTACCATATGCTGCATCTTGTTCTCCTATCCTTTATGTCTCAGTGCGAATTCTGCGAATGAGCTGGATATAGAACTCACTGAGCAGCACCCTGTGCACTCAGCAATACACATGAGAAAAATCTGAATCCTGTAGTAGCATTTGGTATGACAAACACAATTGTAGGCATGACAGCTGAGCATTGATCTTGGGCAGACTAATGAATTAGTCAGTACAGAACTCTGGTTATTCAGAAGTAAAGGTGATACGGTGCCAATCAAGTAGGCAAATGAAAGCAGCATCTTCTAAATTTAATTTGATTCTGTTGATGCTACATTTACCTGTAGCATCAACAGAAAGTTCGGATGATAAAGAGGTTACTACTGACTTCTTAAAGCTTCTGTAGATAACTGATCTGGCTCCACACAGCATTTGGATGAAGAAAATGGATGGTATGAAATTAGTATGCTATTATTATAATAGGAACAACAGAATCTTATTAAGATACAAACTCTGCTGCTGGAGGATAAGTTCAAGTCACTTATTTTGTTAGGGCATTTGATACAATGTTCCTGACAAACACAAGTTGTTTGTTTGCTCTTATCTTTTTGGTGCTTCAAATTATTTAATGATTTGCTCCAGCATCTTGTTTTGTTAAGCTAACTCATCTGCTTCCTGATCTTATTTCTAATACTTCCAATAGCAGTCTTCTTGAATGCATCAAGAACTCTTGAAGATAGACACAGCACAGAGACCACTCTGACTTTGCCTTAAGTGAATTATATCAGCTAGAGAACTGATTATATTTATCTCAGATAGTATTTTTTTCTTCTCACCACCACCTTAGTAGGCCTGTTGCTTCCTTGGAATTTTAATGAATGCCTTTTGATTGCAGTATTTCTTTACACACATTCTTAGTCATTTGTCTATGTTCTCTCTTTTCATATGATTCCTTTTTTTTGTTTTTCAAAACAGCTTTCCTCGGAGTCAAATGTGGGATAACAGTAGTTAGCCATGATGCTTTTTTCTCCCAGTAAGTAGCAATGCTATTCTTCAGTGTAACTGATCTTAATTATAAATCTCAATTTTTTTTTGAGGGTGAGAAAAATGGTAAAATTTAGTTTGTGTATACTGAATGGAAATCTGAGAATGTTTACTCAGATGGGAGTTAGATTTGGAATTAGTACAGAAAATACATTTTTACTGATGTGTGCTTCTGTTTTCAATTTTGTTCAGCTATCTCAAGCTGCTTCAGATCATCTAGCATAAATTATTATTTATTGTTGCTGATACTATTGCATGATATTTATATGTACTTTCTACTATAATGTAATTCTTAAGTTTTTACCTTGATCACTACCTTATCTCCCCCATCAGGACTCTTACAAGTTATAGTTCAAAACTAAAGATGCAGGTCACTTCAGAGGTCCACATTTTTTCTCTTTCTGTTCAAAACCCTGGAGGTGTGACTACCATAAGAATGTTGAACACTTTGTAAGATGTCACTTATGCACCTATGTTGCTATTATTAGCATTTGAGTTTTCTTCTCATCTTTAGCAGAGATTGGTTTAAAAAAAAACAAAACAAATCCAGCTATGTCCTGGATTCTAGAAGTCTCTTCCTTAATACAAAACCTATAATTTTCTTTTTTTTTTTGTTTTTATAATATTTTAAATCATGGTGTAAGGGTGCCATGTTGTCCCTATGAGGGTACATATTTCCAGTAATTCTTTTGGTGTAATTCTGTAGATCCTGAACACATCAGAAGCAATACTACCTCATAGGATTAGAGGAACATGTAGAAGCTAAAGACTTATTAAAATACCCAGGGTTACCAAAAGCCTTGTTTACAGCACATTTTTCTTTCCAGAAGAAGCTTGGACATCTTTATATGCTATCTAGTAATACAACAGACATGTAAATTTTTTTGCCTTTATTCACATGACCAACATCTGTCTTCATAAAAACAGAACTACTAACATTTTTTCCCACTAGATTAATGAGAACCTGCAGTTTATTTTGATAAAGAACAGAAACACAAAAACATGCACAAATTTTAGTTCTGTTATTCTGCAGCTGTTACTTCAATCTGTGCTCTTGAGCAGCAGTTAAGATTCAGTTTGATCACTGGCTTTGAGTTTTGAAAAGGTCTGTACAGACCCTCTAGTGGTGCCTTCCCACATCTGTGATTTTTCTCCTGTCATAAAGCTGCATGACTGGTATGCTTTGCTAGGGAGAACAAAAAGCTGTTAGTAGCCAGAACTGCTGGATTTTATTTTAGTAACCAATACATATGTGCATTCTAAAAAAATAGATGGTACATCCAAAAGTTGAAATAAAAGATACTTTGTTCTGTCTAATGTTTGGTATTATTGCTGTCATGTTTGGTGGTTTTAGTTATATGTAATTGCTATATTGTTATTAAAAATAGAAGTTCAAATTGACTACACGAAGGTAGTTTTTGTCCTTGAGGCTCTGTATGGAAGACACCACCTCTGTAGAGTATCCTTTACTAAGCAAATGCCTATTTCCATGCATTTATAACACCATCACCACCTTGGCTAAAAAAGCTTTTTGAGTTAATTCAAGTTGGCTTGCAAGTACATCTCTATTTGTTCAGGAAGGAAGATAACAAAATGCTTATGGATCATCATTGCTTGGCCAAAGACTGCTAAATTATTCACATGGATATTTATAAATAGTTTAGTATCCATAGATACTCATATTTAGTGGATGTAATGTAGGTCTTAAGTTTTAAGAGGGGAGACGTAGATAAGATGTGAGGGAATTTTTTCACTGTGAGGGCGGTGAGGCACTGGCACAGCTGCCCAGAGGAGCTGTGGATGCCCCATCGCTGGAGGTGTTTGAGGCCAGGCTGGACAGGGCTCTGTGCAGCCTGAGCTGGTGCCTGATGGAGTGGATGGCAACCCTGCCCACGGCAGGGGACTGGAGCAGGATGATCTTTGAGGTCCCTCCCAAGCCATTCTATGATCCTACGTCATACTTAATTTTTTAAAAATAAAATATCAAGATTTTCTTCTCTGAATTGCTTCCTTGATTTGCTTTTCTGCTACATGATGAAAGACTTCATATTCCAGACAGCAAGGCAAACTTTATATTATTAATTTACATTGCAACACACGGAAACGTGCAAAGGAAAAAAGGAGAAACCTGCATCAATGATGTGTACACGTTTGTCAAGAGACTATTTAAGGCCAAGGGTTGCATTTCATCACTGGAGTCAGCGCAGCAATTCCTCTACAACTAAAACAGGACCGTGGGGATTTTTCATTGCTGTTGCTGTTTTTTAATTGCTAGAAAGAAAAAGTACCCCGCAAGCAGCCGCAGGAGCTTCCACCAGAGCACGTTTCTACGTTATAACACGCGCTGTGAGAACAGCCCGCTCCCTGCCCTCGGGCCACCAGTGCCTGCCTCGCCTCACGTGTGCCGGGCAGCCAGCCACCGGCCGCGCGGTGCAGAGCTGCCGTGCTGCTTGGGGAACGTTAGCAGCTCTTTTATACGTATACCTTACGCGTGACGCAGCGTACCGCCCTCAGCACTTTTCTTCGCACAGTAACTTCACTGAAATAGAATTATCTGTGCTTAGGAACGGTCTCACGGTTCTCAGCCTATAGAAGGCCAACGGAGGGCACAATAACGCGGAGCAGCTTAGGGCCGAGCCTCCCCCGGACCCGAGGAAACCCAGCGCGGGGACGAACACCGCCCGCCGCCGCAGCTCTGGCGCCCACACGGCGCTCCCGCCCCTCCGAGCACCGCCATCCCCGTTCCCACAACCCCGCGCGGCGCTGCCCTGCCGGGCGCTCAGCCGCCACTCGTTGCTAAGCAGGCCCGGACGCGGCCACCGCGCCTTCGTGCTCTCCCGGAGGCGGCCGGTGGCGTAGGGTGGGACGTGCCGCCCCGCCATGGAGGGCGATAAGGTGAGGGATCGAGCTGCGGGAGTCGGGAGAGCCCTCATCAGGGCCCCGCAGGATCGCGGCGCACCTCCTCCGCCCGGTTCTGCCCCGGCCGCCCCAGCCCCGCGTGCCGGAGGTGCCGCGCCGCGCCGCTCGCCGAAGTCCCCTCGTCCGGCCGGGTCTCGCTGCTGCTGGCCGCGTTCCTTGTATCTGCTCGCCCTGGGGCTCCCTGCGCCGCTCCTTCTGCTCCCGGTTCTGTTGCGCAGCGATGTCAGTTAAATGGTGGTAGTGAGAAAGTCCTTATTCTTGTAATGGAATAAACCTCGTTCCGTGTTATCCGCTGGAGGAATGGCCCTCGTTCTTTAGCTCTTTGAGAGCTCTCAAGTGGGCAAATCGTGTTGGAAATGAGAGGATAGCAGTGAGGTGGCTGCGGTCTGGAGCAGGTCATGTGAGTTGGAAAGCAGCTGGGGAGCCACTGGAGCCAGAGGGAAAAAAGAGATCTGCCGTCCAGTATCTAAAGAGGTTACATGGAAAAAGATGGAGCCAAAGTCTTTACTGAAATGACCAGTGAAAGAACACAACAGCCCTAAATACCAGTGAGGGAAATTATGACATGGGATAAGGCAAACATTTTCACATTTTTCATGCTCAAACCCTGAACTTGGTTCCCCATACCTTCTCCAACCTCAGAGATACTAGTAAGTCTCTGACCTGGACTTTGAAGGTAGAAGCTGGGGGTTGAACCCAATAGCATTGATACACTGATTACTTCCCAAAGGCGCGTGGCCCAGCTGTGTTTACCCACTTGGTCTGTAATACTATTGAATGGCCATCAATGAAAAAACAGAGCATTTTGAACTTCCTGAAAGGGTTCTGTCTGTCATCATAGGCATTGGCCATGAGGTTTTATGGAAACAGCTGGTTAATCCAGTAGAAGTCCGAGCTTCAAGCCACTTCCAAGTCCAGGCAAATCAGATACATTGCAAGAACCTGATAAGAAAGTACCTTAACACATACACATTGACTAAATCAAATTAATGTTTACATAACAAAATTTGGCATTACTTGCCATCTATATCTTGATCTTTGCCTTTGAAAAGCTATTTAAGTGATTTACTTCTCACTGAAATTGATTACTGTCTTGCTATCTTTTCTGTTCTAGAGAAGAACCAAAGAAGATACTTGGAAATCAGAAGAACTTCGGAAACATCTTTGGGTAATTTCATTTCTATTAGTTTTTTATTAACTTACCTTGTAGAGGTGACATCTGCTGACAGTCTAAACAGAGAGGTATGACTGCTTGTTCTACTCGGAACTCTGTGTTCTGGGATCTTTACCTTCACAAGGTTTTTCTGCTGTGCTTTAAAACTGCACTGGTGAATATGAACTGTACAGATTGTAAATGCATAGCTATTATCTTTCTTTCCACAATGGGCTATTCTTGAACCTGTCTAGTCCAGCTATGTCCAGCGTCTGGCACATTCAACCATTTCTAGTTATGCAAGTCATATAATATTACTGCTCAGATTTCATAATTAAGTAAATGGAAATGATACCACTGGTATGGGAATCCCATTATACAATGGGGTCTGATTTGCCAACCACCCAAATCCAAGCTACGGCTCTGCTTAATACATGCATACTCAGTTTCCTACATCTACATTTTGTATTGTAGTTGCTGCTGTTATCTGTTACATTAGTCATGTGTTTTTAAGCTGGTTAATTACTTTATCCATTGGCCAAGTACACATTCATGCTGTGATCAGTAACACTATTCACATTCATCACTATTTTGCTAAAAGCTGTTTTCCAATGCTCGTCTTTCTTTCTGTCTTGTGCAGATACTCATTACTTCATTGATAATCAGTAGATACTCTACTTGTTACCTAACTTTCTGCCAGTTGCATTTCAAAGCTTCCCATTAGTTCAGTGCCAGTGCTGCAGTAAGTGCTTTGTGCTTTCTAGATACTCAGTAATATTTCCTCCACTTCCACGTAAGGTAAAGCTAACAAATTTGGCTTGAAATGTTTTGGTCCCACCAGAAATAGAGTGATTGGGCTCTCATTACTGTGAAACACATGGATAAAGTTCAATTCACTTTTCTCATTGACTGTAATCAAATAAAGTTCTATTTCTTTTACATTAGATAAATAGCCAAAATCTTGGATGTAGCTAAACCAGTGGGAGTTTTGGAATATGCTTCAGAAATGTTCAAATATAACCTCTTATGACGTTGAAAAGATACAGTGATAGTAGCATCCTCATAGAATCTATGCCAAAAATTCTCTTTTACAACTTTTTATGTTGTGTTCTGCTTTCTGTTCAAATAAAACCTAGTCTTCTATTCTAATGGCAGTTGCAGGATGTCCAGTCATCCATCATTGCTCTTTGTTTCTGTTATATATTTTACAAGATGGCACAGTTTCTCTACATGAGCAAAACGATGTAAGACACTCGGATAATTTTTCTGTCTGACTGTAAACAGAATAATGCACAGTTCTACTGTATTTTTTTTACCAAAATATTTTCCCATACATTGGAAGTGCATCTTATAAATCTCACATGTTCTGTCTAACAGACTTTTTTTTTTGTCTTTTTTTTTTTGGTACATCAGGCATCGCAGTTAGAGAGTCAAAATGAAGACAAAAAGCACAGAGAAAAGAAACTGCAGAAAGAGAAGGTTGGTCATGATGTAGGCACTCATAAAGATGAACGCAAAGACAGAGGGAAGAGCAAGGAAAGAACAAGAGAGAGACTGAGATCTGTTGAAAGAGACAGGGATAAAATGAGAGAAAGGGGAAAAGAACACCGCAGAGATCAAGACAGAGAGAGACATCAAGATAAGCTTAAAGAGTCAAGTTTAGAGAAGGAAAGATACAGTGTACCAAAAGATAAAGACAGGGAAGGCAATAGAGAACGTGATAAAATGCATAAAAGGCATGAGATAAAGCAACCAGATATGCATAATGATCTGAAATCATTTGAAGGAAGAGATAAAGGACATCACAGAAGAAGAGAAAAAAGCAGGCATCGTTTGGGTGAGTTGCTTTGTGTTGCTCTTTTACTTTGAAATATTTGTTTTCTAGGTAGAAAATCAAAGAGCATGAAGACAAGCAGGTTTGAGTACCTTATGAGATACGTATCTTTGAAGAATCCTGTGGCATATATTTTATTTTTATTTTTTAATTTTGATGCTGTTTTCCCTTTCTTTGAAAAGATAATTAATTTCACTGTTTTTGTTAGTTGACTAGAATGGTAAGCACCTTCCTGCCCATACATTCTCTGCTGCTTGATGCATTTAAATCCCAAATAGTAATTAGTAGCATGTGTAGTGACTCTTACCACTATGAAAACAACAGAAGGGTTCATCAGGAAAGTAGAAAGCTTTGTACAGAGAATTTCAACTGAGTTTTATTTGAGAAAGTTAGTGTGCTTTAGAAAATCACTGTCAGTGAAATCATGTTCTCTACATGCAGTTTTCTACAGTTAATTATGTTCAAAGTGTGAGTATAAAATGTGCATTTTTTTTTACATATTTTTTAGAAGAGGAAAAAACAAGAGGTGAAGAGCGAGAAAGGAGACATACAGGGAAGAAGGTAAGGGAAAGGAATGCAGTGTTTTGTGATGGAGTAAGATAAGATTGTAAAATAAGAAAGAAACTGGACCAGACCACGCTCCCCAAGAAATTCAAGAGCTGCATGCAAAGCAAGGTTCTCACAAGTGTACAAAATATACAAAGAAACATGACTGAGCCATTCTATTTTAAGGAGATACTTCATTCCTTTAAAAAAAGAAGGAATTTTGGGGTTGTAAATATAGCATTATTTTTGTACAGCTTCATTAGATTTTCTCATCTGCTATTTATGCTTTGTTGCAAGGATATTGGTAGGTATACACCTTATTTTATGATAGATAACCTAGTAATTAATAATTAAATTTGTATGTGAAGAATATGTAATCAGGAGAGACTATAGTGTAAACTATGCAGTGCCCCTGAAGAAATACAGGAATCTGCAGTGTTGTGATAATTCAAAACTTGCTTCTACATCATTGCTTTTGAAAAAAATTGGCCAGGAGATCCATAATGGCAGTATGGAGATAGATAATTAGCAAATCTGTCTGTTTTTATCCATTTAAGCAATGTATTTGTAAGATAAAACAATCTTGTAGAGCTTTCTAGCTCTTCAGTGTTCTTTTTCTTATTTTGCAGGATAATAATACGAAAACCAGCATTGATGCATTTTTAGCAGACAGATTTGGAGGAGGTGAACATGGGCACAAGTTACAGAAAGATGAAGAACTGAATAAAGAAGAAAAGAGGAGATACAGGGAAAAAATACAACATTCCATCAGGCCAGGAAAAGACAGACTTTCAAAAGAGAGAAGTCATAAATCTTACAAAAAAGAAGAGGAAGAAAGACATAAGTCAAAGAGATCTGTGGAGGAATATCCCCATGGACACAGAGGACGACCAGCAGAAGATAGGAAGAGAGTAAAAAGTGGGGAAAGTGAAAGAAAGAAGCTTGATCTTAGGGTTAGTGTTCCTGTTTTTACACTTAAAAGCATTACCTTATCACTTGCTCTTGTTGTTCATGTATAATTACTGATAAGGTGAACAATCAAAATAGCAGGATTGTATGTCAGCATTTTCTGAAATTTGAGGCTAAGATGGTAGATTAAAATACTGCATCTGCATTGAAGTGTTTGAACCCAGAACTGATTCTACCCATGAAATTCAAACAGGGAACTTATGTATATGTCAGATTATTTTTTTTAAATAAAATTCTTGATTACTGTGACATTCAAAAGTCAAGAGCAGGCTGGAGATGCATTAAGATGTAGTGACTTATTCAAATAGCTGTTGCTGAATATGCTCAGCTATGCTGATGATTCTGTTTCAGAGTCACATTCTTTTTTCTGACGTTTGTGGATAGATAAAAAGGAAATATATCTTGAATGGTCATTTCACCTATTGACCTATTGAGTACATTTCCAGACTTTGGCATACCTTCATAATATAGACCAGAAGAGTCAAGTCATATACTGGGAAACCACATTAACAAGTTGTATAACCAAGATATTATAATCACAATATAATTGTGTATAATCAATAGATATCAAGATGTTATAATCGCAATATAATCAAGAGAGTAAGGCAAAGCAGACAACAATAACAAAAAGAGAATAAGTGGAAGAGCTTACCCTTGGGTTGAGCTCACCAGAAGACACCAAAAGAGATGATCTCCAGAAGAAATCCTTCCCCTCTGGTAGCCAGCTCTTAAATAGGTCCAGGAGGGGTGCAGCCTGGCTCCACTCCTTCCAGCAGCACAGGTGAATTGCCTTCAGCTGTGCTCCTCTGGCTGACTAATGGCTCACCTCAGGTGATCAATCAGAGGTTCAGGCCGTGACTCAGCAGTTCCCATACACTAGTGTAGTAACTTTAAAGTATTCTTTAAATAAGTTAATACTTAGAGATTGTGCTAAATAAAGGAGAAGGCTCAAGGTCCCTTTTCCTTTACTCTCCCAAGTATTTAATATGTTCAGGAGAAACTCATGTCATGTGTATAACATATATTTTGGTTTTTTCCTTTAACATAGTTGTAAAGAGGAGAGTATTCTGAAAATAGTTAATACACAGAACTTCTTACAAGCAATGACCAATGTCCAATGTGTTGTTGCAATTAATTTTATTTAATTAAATAAACCTGTTTTACTGTTAAATATCATTACTACTACTAAAATAGGCATATATACGTATTTCCTTCTAGCATTTCTGACGCTTGAATATTGTGATTTCTTTTACAGAAGAGTGAACACAAAACAGAGGAGGAGAATCAAGGAGAAGAAATGAGCCATGAGCACATAAGGTAAATTCAGAGATTTAAAATGAGTGTGTACTATATGGCATCTACTCAGATGCAGTCACCACTAAAACATTAAGCATGAAATCTTGATCTCATGGTATCAAGTGTTTTGTCTCCAGTATGATTTATTTAAAAATGTGCATGTTTATATTCTGTTTGTTCTTTTTTCTGCACCACGGTAGTGGGAGGAATTTTGCTGTCCTTGCAAACTACAGATATATTAATCTAGGCACTTAGCTCAGCAGACAAAAATGCTGTTGTTTTACCACCTTAAATTCACTATGTACTCGTGTGGACAAAGGTAAGGCTTATGACAAACCCTATTTTTATTGTTGCTTTTTCATCTTTGTTAGTCCAGCTGCCAGTATATATGAGCACTTTATTCCATATTAAGAAGAACTCAGAACAATCTCAAAGTCTGATACTCAGTTTCTGAAATAATCAAAGAAATTGTTAAGGAGCAGATGTGGTTCTCCATTTTCTCCCTGATTTTATATTTTATTGTCCTCATAAAGAAACCCTCAGAATGAAACACCAGCTTTGAATATCAGACCATGATTTACATAGATTAGCACATGTTACGCCAGTGCTGTCTTGATGTCCAGTTGTCTGCAGGTATTAATAAAATGAATATGTATGGGCTTCAAATTTTTTTCCTCTTTAATTATTCTTTTGCATTGTTGGAATTACTGACATTACATGTGGCTGAGTTTATTTTGCAGTTCTTGGCTGTCTGATCTCTTTGTGGTTTCATTCTTTTTTATCAAAAAGAGATCTATAAAATTGTTTATAGAAATATTCCTGTTTGTATTGGGAAGTTTCAGGGATTTTTTTCATTTGCAGGAAAATACTGAATTTTTTCTTACAACCAAGAAAAACCAACCGTGCTTTCTTCTGAGTTGAGAGTTAAAACTGACATTTTGTTTTTCAGTAGGACTGGAAAAGATAAAGGAAAAATCAGTGAAAAAGAGAAAAAAGACGCAAGTCAAGAGGTAAAAATACTTGATTTTGGATCTTAAAACATTGTGTTTTTCTTTGGATTAATAACAATTACAGTATGTTTTTCAATACAGTGCCATTTTACCATTCTGAGGTAATATTTATGTATATTCATTTATCTTCAGATACTTATTAAACTCTCTTTTCGGATGTAGTATTAGAAAGTGGATTTATGCTGTATAAATTTGCCAAGCATTAAAGGTAGCCATATATTAATCTTTTATCAGTATCTACTACACATGAAGAAGTAATTCTCAGTAGGTGGGAGGACTTCAGGCATATGTAAGGTAAATAATCTACAGTTACCTATAGTTTCTCTAAACAGCTGACACAGCCAAATAAAAAGTAGTGTAAGCCAAACAAAATGCAGCCAGCAGTGTAACATGGTACTTATAACAGTTGCCACAAGAAAGAAGTATTTTTATCAACAGGCAGGGTGTTCATTCATTCATTTATTTGTTTTTTAATGGACAGGTGCACCTGTAGTATGCAGGCTCCATAATCTTGGGTTTATTTGGAACCATCTGTGCAGATACAGCATAATTTTGTCATGAAAAGCTTTAAAATATTTTATGATCTTTTGAGCTGTTTGTAACCATCCTCCAAAACCCACATTCTTATTTGGTGTTCGTTTTTGGTTTGTTTGTTTTTTTTTTTATGGTTAGAGTGCTGATGAGAGAAAATGTGGTAGCACTGATTGAAGACATGCTTTTTGTGTTCTCGTGTTGTGGGCAGCCATTTATCTTTCATACAAACTCAGATGTTTTAACTTCGATTACAATCTGTTTTCATGCTATGAATACATCTGTTTCAAGACAGTTCTAAGACCTCTGTTACCTGTTATTCTTATGTTCTAGTTTCCTATACATTCCTGTTATTCTTGCTTTAGGACTAAAGTTTAGCTTAAATACTTTTTTAGGTTTTCTTCTCCTAATGAGTTTATAGGAGGCATCTCTGTTCGTTCTCTGACCTTCCTTTGATGATCCTTACAATGCAAACTCTTATTCCTCCCATCATCTGAGCATCTGTCTCTCTGTTTCAGTTTGCATTCATTTGTCTTGAATATGGGTGGCCAGAGCTGCACTCAGTACAGAATGCAAATTGTCCTCAGTGCCCAGCATAGTACTGTCGGGGACATAAATACTGAGGTGTTCCTGAAAGAAGCTTTCCAACATTTTTTTTAACATGCACAGTTCTTTTCACTGTGGTGGAGAGTCATGCTGGATCAACTGATTCATTCAAACTATTCTTTTCCTCCATTGTTTCCAACAGCTGAGGTTGCAGGTTGTAGCTGGCATTGCACTGATCATTAAGGCCCGGATTTAGCTCACCTTTAGGTATGAGTTGTTTGTGGTGAGGATATAAAATTCCCTGAATTACCTCTGTAATTTGTGGGGAAAAATAAGTAGTTTAATTATTCTAGGTTTGGTCTTCTGCATTAATTTCTCTGTCTTCATTGGCAATAGAAGGCAAACTAGGAGGAGGCAGTCAAGCCAAATTCCACAGGGAAATTTTGACCAGTTTTGTCCAAGTTGTTCCAGATGGACAGCCTAACTAATATAATCTATTATTGATCCCAAGATTGGCCTGGGAAATGACTGAAAGTGGCAGCCAGAAATACAAGTGCTTAAGTTCTAGTTCTGCCAGTTTGATGGCTGAAAAACAAGGTGTCCATATGAGCTGTAATGCTTTGGAGATACCTCTTTGAAAAACAGGTAGTTACCAATCCGTGCTGTAGTTGCAGCTGATAGAAATGGGATTGTAGCATTGAGTTAGACAAACTGCTGACCTGAATTTCATGAGTTTGCAATCCCTGGTCCTGTTGCAGAGTCAGGAAGCTCTTGAACAGTCCTGAAAGGATCGAGTGTGTGACTGACTGAAGATTGAATGGATTGATGTGTGTTGGTTAAGCTTTTGGTTTGATTTTTTTATTACGCTGGGGTAATTACCATGTTAGTTATCTTAAACAAGTTCAGTAAATTAAAGGCAGCTTCTCTGAAGTTTTTTCAGGGATACCATAAATCTTACTGTGTGTAAGTATAGTAGAGAATTGAATGTTAACAAGCTTTTGTATATGTACGACTTATTTTCTCATTGCATGCATGTATCTCTTCTGGTTCCAACATCTGCTTTATTTCATCAACAAATAGAGTCCTGCAGTATGATTTAGGTATAGAGATACCTTTATGTAATCCCCTAAAAATAGAAGAGTTTTATTTTGTTGTTACAAAATATGATTTTGGTGATTCTGTGTAACAGTGTCAATTACTGCTTTTGTTTAGGAGGTCAAAGGTACACACATCTATAATTCAGACCCAGAGCTGGGTAACTTTTCAGCAGATTACGAAGATGATTTTGAAGTAAGTAAAAACATAAAATTGTCCCTTATTTTGAAATAATTCTGAAGTATCAAAATATTGGTTAACTTTATTTGCAGAAATGAGCTTTACATTTATATTTTGGTGACCTTAACATGGCTATCTAAATATGGAACTAGAATGTTATGTTGAAACTCTCTACTTAGTATTTACTTAGATGCCGTTGGTGATTGGGAACCAGCTTTCTCTTTTGCTGAAGTCTTCATAAGATGCTTGTTCTGTCTGGGTGGCTTTCAATTATTTAAATAGGATTCTGTGAAAAATGCTGTACTACTTAAATAATGGCAGCATATTACCAATTTAATGAGGAAAAATGCCCTCATTATTTTTTAATGCAAAAATACATTGGAATAAGTATTGACATATAGCAGTCCTTTCACTTATTTGTTTGACTGGACTCTCTTATTTTTAGTTCCCTTTATTTAGTTTAAAGATAAAATACTATACTAAATGAGCTTTTGTTGCTAGCTGAACCAACAGCATTGTCATCTTTGTTCAGCTAAAGTGGAATCCATCTCCACTGAGGCTAGGTCTGATGCCCAGTGAGGTATCCACTATAGTAGCCCTTTGCATTCAGTGGAGATAAGCAAGCACTTCTCAAGCTTCTTTGTATCTTTTGTTAAGTAATTTTGTGAGCATGAGATGAATTATCTTAGATGTGTTTAAAAGAATTGTTATTATGTGCTTAAGGGTGGACTTGAAAACAGATTATATGGACCTTAGGAAAATTTGAGGGTGCCATTGAAGGCATTGAATCTAACTAGCAAATAAACAACTTTGTATGGGTATGAAGCATTTACAGTACTGAACACCACCATGTTCTTTAAGGAATACATAATTTGCCTAAACAAATAGCCCCTACTTTAGGATATTAAAAAAAAATAAAAGGAAAAAGAATCTTATGTGAGGCACTGAAGAATGACACTAGGGGACTTTCTTCCCTTGGTTGAAATACCAACAATATCAGCATTTTTATATGAAGTAGTTTTTATATGAAGTAGTAGCTATGTTTAAGTTCCATTCAGTCAGAGGATTTGTAGCCATATGGATGAGAATTTTGTTTTTATTAGGAATGCATTTCCTAATTTGTTAAGATGATCTTGAAGAATACATCTGTAATCCATACTTATTAGCTATTGAAAGCACTGTTACTTCTAAAGGATTATGAAGATGATTTTGATGATTATGATGAAGACAAAAGCGAAGAAGGCGATACTGAAGACAAACTAAGAGAGATTCATTTTTCCAAGCCATCAGAAATTGAAGAAATTCAAAGAGCAATTAATGCAGAAAATGATAGAATCTGTACTTCACTGCCACTGAAAACCAGAAATGAAAAACAGGAACCCGTCATGGGTATGTGAGTAGGGACCAGTCTTTTTCTATTAAGTGTGTGAGTAACCCGTACAGCTTCTGAGTAAACAGGCCGTTTCTTCCTGAAGTCTGCCAAGAGGCAGAAATCTGGTCTTTTAGATGAGTCACTTGTGGTAAGTGCTGAAACTTCTCATATTGCTAAAGAATGATTCTGAGGCATTACTAATCATTGAAAATGTGAAGTATAAAAATGTACAGACTAACATTTAATATGTCTTATTTTGGGAAAGGGAAGGATGAGGAGGTCTGGATTTTGAAATGTGTTAGAACAGTTTGAGTCTTCAGGTGACATTCATTGGCCTTCTTTTAATCAAGATTGCAGTCACTGCTCTGATAGGGAAGGAGTGAAAAAAGCATTTACTGCTTACATGTGTAGTTTTGTATCACTTTTAAGGTGCAGTCTTACATTTAGTTGATCTGATGTCTCTGAGTCCCAGATCTTTTTATTTAGCAAGCTACACCTGTGCTTCCCCTTTACACTCTCTACTTTTGTGAAAGGAGAATAGCATTGTGAAAAAGAATCTTGGACAAGTTTTTACTCTAGTTATTACAGAGTATGGCAAAACTAAGATGGTCATAGAAGAAGAGCAGTGTGTTTCTTTGAGCCTTTATGGTATCAATGGATTCTCAGGTTTTCATCACAAATGAAAAACACTGCCTTGCAGGATGGATTTCTTCTTGTAGTAGATTAACACAATTCTTATTATTTTACTATTAATATGGAGCTGATAACAGAAATCTATTGAAGCTCCAGATCTAATGAAGGGTATGGAATTCTTATATGTAATGTTTATAGAGAGATCACAAATTCTGAATCACAGTACTTACTGCATTCTTGTAAATTACACTTTTTTTTATTATTATTATAAAGTTCCAAAGTTTTGTTTTGGTTAAAATGTTATTAATCATTCTAGTAAAAAATTTAGAAGTTTCAAACCCCTTTCACACTGCCTCATAGTAAGTGCACTCTTCCTCTGAGGAAGTGAAGCATTGTGAGTCCTGTCTGGAACTTAAATATTTAGCTCCTCTGGCTTTCACCTAACCAGGGAAGAAAGTAAAAGTTGAGATGATATCAAATACTGAACTTAATACAGAATTTAATTGTTGCTTAAAAAAAAAAAACAAAACAAAACAGTATTCAGTGTTTACATTATTCATTCAGTGGTATCAATTATGCTTCTGTTAATGAGTCTTCTGGTAGCTGTAGAGGTGAATTCCTCTTCAGAGATGTAGCATGCACCTGGTGCATTTAGTATGACTTAAAATTGGTTGTAGGTTGTTTTAGGTGTATACAGGGTAAAAGCGAACCAGCTAATGAGAGAAGAAAGGAAGAGGCACTTTCTGTATCAGTCTTCTAAAGTGAAAATAACAGTGTTCACTTGTATTGATTGACTGGTAATGGGCCATAATAAGGGGAAAAGGCTGGCCAATTACCGAAGCTAAAAGGCTTATTATACCAACAGCGTGCTAGAGGTTATGTAATATGCCATCTAGTAACTTTTTAGTAGCTTTGTGGTAATAAATCTGTCATTTTTTATACTTTTGTATGGGAATGCTGAGTCACAGCCTGAACCTCTGATTGATCTCCTGAGGTGAACAATGAGTCAGCCATGGGAGCACAGGTGAGGGCAATTCAGCTGTGCTGCAGGAAGGGCTGGAGCCTGGCTGCGCCTCTCCTAGGGCCATTTAAGGGCTGACTGCCAGTGGGAAAGGATCCCTTCTGGAGATCCCTCTTCTGGAGTTTTGCAGCGAGCCCAGGGTGCTGGTTAGCTTTCTATGTGTTCTCTTTTTGTCATTATAACCTGCTTAGCCAAACTCTCTTGTTTATTTCATAATTATAACATCTTTATATTCATTGATCATACAACTTTTTTCTTTATGTTTTAGTGCCGTATGAATTGTGAATTATAAGACTTACAGCGTTCTTTAATATTACAGAAACACAATACCCTCCTGCCAGAAACTCTTTTCGTGGAATATTCATGGATTTTGAAACAGCACATCAAAGACAAAGTAGCCAGAGTATGGCTAGTAAGCAGAAGTAAGTGTGTTTTAAAGAATCCATGTCAGCTGTCTACATGCAAGGTGTCTTTTTTCATTATATTTGAAATATCTGAAATTTAGAAACCTGTGAGGTTTAGAGTCAAATATTATTTTGTAACCTAAAAGTAATTAGTTCGTAAGCAGGCTTTGTTATATGTCATTTGACAGTGGAAATTTACCTTTGTATCAGTTTGTGTAGCATTTTATTATGCGATGAGTTGCCAGCATTGTCATTTCTCTGTGTAATTCTTCAGTCACTTAATTAGATACTGACTTACAGTGCAAAAGAGCAAGCCTGGGGGCTCTGCTGGACTGTAATTCTTGCCATGTTCAAGGTGCTGTAAGGTACATACTGTTTCCAAAACAGTGTATTCTATTTTCAGAATAACACAAGTTGGTGTAAAAACATGTTATTACTGATTTTAAAATGGTCTAGATCTGAGACTTCTGGACTGCTCTATGCTAAAGAAACCATAGCAATGGTTATTTCTTGTGGAACTTGCCAGTAGTTCCAGATTTACCTGAAGCACTGTGTATCTCTCTTATTTGCTATTAAATAAACTGCAATAGTAGTACATAAATCTAAGAATCAGTTTTATTGTTAGTACTGGATTCTGTTGCTCTATAGCTGCTCATCAGTGGCTAGTGTTCACAGAAGAAAAATGTAATTGTCTAGGCTAACTCAAGCTGCTTAAATTTATATGTCCAAATTTCATGTGAGTTCATTGGCTAGGCATTCTCAATGTACAGTGGAGAGAGATTAGGAAATTCAGGTAGGCTCTGTCTGAGGAATCGCCTGAATTATTTGTCATTCTCTCCTGATTATGGAGGGAATGTGAGCAAGCAGTTCAGATGAATAACTTCAGACAGCTGAAGTCCAGTGAAGTGAATCCGCCCATCATTGTCTGATTCACATGCCTTTCATGTGAGTGTATAGAGCACCACTTTGTAGAACCTACGTGAATAGCTATGCCTATAACTTTCTTTACATGCTTAACGTGTATATAGCCTCTGAAGATAACTAGCATTTTCTTGGAAGCAGAAAAGGTTTCTAAATTTTAATAATTAATTTTAATTAAGTTACTACCAATAAGTAGACTGACAGCATCCTATATACAAGCTGCAGACCTTTGGACTTGTGTATGTAACAATGAGGCTAGTTCATTTAATGTAAGAATTTTGTGAATGTGGCATTTAAGATTTCTAATGAGGAAGCTATTTGCATGAGTTTGAATTATATCTCAGCAATCTGTTCCTGCAGTGGTTCTGAAGAGGTGATGTTTTAGGAAGTGGAATTAAAAATAATGTGGATAAGAAAATGCAATAAATATAATTTAGCAGCAAAAGGGAAATGTGGAAATTCCCCAAATACATAAAAAAAATCCAACAGAAAACACTGGAAGAGCCATTCCATCTTATGTTACTCTAGTCTTTTTCTTTTTTAAAGACTATCTTACTGAGAAGAAATAACAACTAAAATATATATCTGGAACACTGCTGAAGTGTGGAATTGGCCCATAACAGCATGAGTTGAATCTATACTAAGTAAATTAAAGAAATCTGATAGCGGAAAAGGGAAAAGACAACAAAAATGTTCCTATTACCAAGCAACCTGTACTGTAGCATGAATGTGTACTTAAAGCAGTAAACTTTTGGAATGTAAATGTCTTAATAATTTTATGACATCAGAATGGATAGATTATTGTGTCCATTGTGACAAAGATTGATTTTTTTTTTTCATCAGCCATGTAGCTACACGAGTGAAGCCGTAGGGTTTCAGACAGAGAAATGGATTTTTAAATAGTGCTAACGCAGTTAATCAAGTTACTTTTCTTGTGGAATGCAGTGTACTTGGTCTTAGCTAATTTTGTGTTTCTCTTTTGAAATGTATTCTACAGAAAACGGAGTGCAGAGCTTCTCCCACTAATTGATCTGGACTTCTCAGTTAGTTTTTCTTTATTGGATTTGCCTCCTGTAAATGAGTATGACATGTATATCAGGAACTATGGTAAAATGAACACTAAGCAGGTAAGTAACAAATGTAATATTTCCATCCTGAGAATGTCTTTTCTTGTTTTGGAGGGTAGTTCCCCTTGCAAAATGAAGATATTAAAGCTAATGAGATAGGTCATTAATAAATTGTTACTTTTCATGTCTGGTCTGTTATTACCATAAAGCAATAACATTAAAGCTTTTGGGCCAAATAGGCCATTTCCTTTCTGCGCTAGAAGGGATCTTCCTTCCCTGTTTTATAAAGGACTTTCTGTGTGTTTTTGGCTCCCTGTCCCATGTGTTCTGGGTTTGGTCTATACGCATAATATGAAGCGTTTTGTATTTTTTCAGTAGGTCAAATGGTCTTGGGCAAAATGTGTTTAAATGTGTATGGCTGTGCTGTTGGTGTTGATGTGCTTAGATCTGAATTCAGGAACTGAAGAGAGAGCACTTCAACTAAAACATGAATATTTCTATGTACTGTGGTGTCCTTCTTAGCTGTGTTACTCATCTCACTTTGTCTTTATACTTTAGGCCTATGCTCAGTGTAATGAGGACAATCTTGACAGAGACATTCAGACTGAGGAGGTTGAGACATTGGAGAAATGGACACAGCATCCAGGAGAAAGTGCCCTTGTATCTGGAGGTGAATAATGTTTAATGTTAGTCAATTATAGGTATCTGCACGTAATCTTACTGTACTGAATCTTCCTAATGTCAGAACTTGTAATGCGCTGACAGAAACCTGCTGTAGGCACTGAGTTCCTTGATGGAGAGAGTGGAGAATATGTGGCAGAAATAGTTTCTTCTTTCTGGATTGTTTGTAGTGGATATGACTCCCCAATAGAGCATGTTGTTCAGTACTATAGTTGCTTCTGAAAAGAAGCAGATTCCTGCCTTTCTCCTTGTGTTTAAAACACTTGTTATTGTTTTAATTGATTTCCTTTTAAGTCAAGCTTCACGTTTCTTTCTGTTGTTTTGTTGGGTTGTTTTTATTTTCCTAGGTCCCATAAATGGCCAGGAGATGTCAGCAAATGGAGCTCAATCGCCCAAAATTGATTCACTAAGATTAGCAAATTTCCTTCGATCAGCAGGCCAGGTATACTTACATACTTAATATCCTTTATGAGTCGTGTGCACAAAGATACAGTGTGGCAGGTCACTCACAGTACTTGTTCTGTCTAATCTAAATAATTTACCTAAATAGTACTTCCTATCAGTGAGGCTAATCTCTCTGTAAAGGCATGGAACCAGATCTGTGCTAAGATGTATTTGCAAAAGTATAAAGTAAATGTGAGAGTTGGTGAAGATTTATTAAATTAATCTGCTTTTTGAAGCTACAGTAGGAAAACTGAAAGATAACCCTTTTACTTCTATAAATGTAATTATGTTTGGAAGGTGATTGCTGTTTTGCTAGAGGAAGATCAAGCTGCAGCACAACCCAGATGGAAACAAAGATCTCAACAAACCAGTCTGTCTATTAGTGATAGCTGTTTCCAGTTAAATACTAACCAACCATTCCTCCATGGTAAGGGAACTTTATTCTACACTTCTTAGTATACAGTTTGAACTCTTCCTTTTGCAAAATGTTATGCTTTTTGTCACAACTGAGGTACAAACAGCACATATCAGGATATAGATGATGTAATGCTAACTTTAATTGTTCTAATCTTGCTGTAACTCGGTACAGAGTGGTTTCCCACAGGTTACATCCTAGCTGCTGCAGAACCAGAAGTATAGCCACTGATCAGCATGATGTCATGATGTCCTGTTGTATCTTCTTGCATCTGTTGGTGGAAGGCCACCTCACAGGGTGTCATTTCATGTAGGCTCTTTAGACTGAAAGTAGGGTCAAAGTAATAAAGCAAAGTCACCGAATGGGGAAAAATATAGCCTGATATATTTGAAGTGCGCTGCATCTTCCCCACATGAACTGTAAAAGTTCAAATGAAAAGAGAAAAGAAAAATAAAAACCCAGAATTGTGAAGAAGACCTATTATAACCCCAAAATGTAGGTATCCTAATATGAGCATGTGAGATGAACAAGAATTCTGTGCTGTTTCCTATTTGAGACTCAGCTTAATTTTCAGTGTACATACTGACATCAGATCAGACTCTTTCACTGGCTTGCTTACACCCAGAATAATCATACTATTAATTTCCTAAATCTATCCCTTTTTTGCTTTCTGTTCCTTTCTCTTGGATTCCTTCTCTGACCCCTCCTCTCTTCTTGAATAGCATTAAAAGCAATCCACTCTTAATATTCTTCATAATTGTGTTAGCTTATTTAGCTGTTGTTATGGCAGCTAAGTATGATTTTGCATCTCCAGTGATTTTTTTTTTTCTTTCTTTTCTTTCTTGATTTTTTTTTTTTTTTCTAATGTTTTAGACCGGAAGATATCCTGCCTGTATGTCTCTCAAGTTCAGAGGCAGGCACTGCTTTCTGTTCACGGATTACCTGAAAAAGCAGGTGTTGCTTTACTGAACAGAAAGAGCATCATATGTGTTTGGAGCATTTGGCAGCCCTCCAGTCCTCAGAAAGTTTTAATATGTGACTCTGAGGTATGTTTTAATAATGTTTTATAGTTGAATAGATAACACTATTTTTTATATATATATATATATTCTGTGTTGTTGGTTTTTGGGGGTTTTTTGTCTGGCTGCAAGATAAAGCAGCGTATTAAAAAAAAAAAACAAAACAAAACACTCTTGAGCCTAGTGAGCAAACAGTATTCTACTTAATACTAGAATTTAGTGATGATCTTTGTTTTGCTCTTGCTTTTGTAATGTTGGCTGCATTTAATGGTTTAAATGTGAACAGAAGCAAAACAGGGGGATCAGATGTTGTCAGGGTATCTTGTATCATAGAGAGGAGTAACAGTTGAATTACTTCCTTTGGCTTTGTGGCAGGGCCTGCAGATTACACAACTGTCTTGACAAGTGAGGGCCTACTAGAAGTTTTGTGTCCTACTTTTAACTAAATTGTTCTCCTGCAGCACACACCTGTAATCTGTCTTTTCTGGATGCCCAAGAGGAATGTACTTCAGACTTACAAATCACTGATCTTTTCCATTGTATCAATGATGTATATTTTTCCTACTTAACAGGTCTTATGTTGCTGCTTCAGTCCCAGTAAAACAACGTTAGTTTTTGCTGGAACAGTGGATGGTTCATTGTTGGTGTGGGATCTTCGAGAAGACACAAGAATGCATCCTCACATCACATTCAGTGAAACTGATTGGACGTTTAGGGTTCCAACGTTCTCCACTGGTTGGTACAAATGTACTCTCATTAGTCACTTTGTGGACAGTGAAGCGGTTCCACTACAAATAAATGCTACAAGTGACCAAACCTAATTTGTTCACAAGCATATCTAATTGCAGCACCATGTTGAAGTACACGTGAATTGGTTGTTGATAGACTTTTGGTTTCTCTTAGTAGAATGAAGATATTTGGACTTGTGTTGCACTGGGGGCTGGTAGTCAAACACATGGTGAACTGTTTATGTAGGGATAGCTACTGTCAAATAATACTTTGGAAAAGCCATTTTCTTTCAACTTTCAATTTTGTCTTTCCTATTTTGTAAGCAGTGATTTATGTTTTCCTCTGTTGCTTATGAAGATTGAAATTAATATAGTTCTCTTTGTGGTGGCTCTGAAATGGAAGATTTTAATTAAATGTGTGATAAAGCAACATAAATGCTGCAACAGTAATAAGCAACATAAATGCTGCGACAGTAATTTGGAAAATTAGCAGTGAAAACTGATGATGAAACACTGATTTATCTAACAGTGTTTTGCTAATTTAGAAATCTGTTTGCAGCATTGTATTTTTACTTTCTAAAAGTAACTTGTAAAGACTTTTTAAAAGCAACTCGGTACAGAGTTCATTATTTGGGCATATCTTTGTCATTTTCTACTATAAGCTAAAAAGTGGTTAGTTTTGTTATTTTTGTTGAAAGTAGTGTAATGTTTACTTTGAATTATTCTTATTTACAGATGGTATTCTAAATTCAGTCAACCACACCTCTCCTATACTAGCAGTGGAACCTGTCTCAACTCTGTATGCTGAACGGAATTATGGTCTCACAAGCTTCTTTCATCAGGAGGGTAGGTGAAGTGCTCTGCAAAGAATCAGTATGTCTGAGTCTTTAGGTGTCTAGTAAAATAAATATGTCCTAGCCACATTCTGGGGTTTTTTAAATTGCCTTCTGCCTTCTAAGTTCTTTTTAGTATCAGTTATATAAATGAGAATGTTTTATTTTTTGTTCTGACTTGTGTTCATTCAGCGCAGTTTCACATCAGATGAGAGTGCTTGCTTGTAATAATGTCCATTTTCAAGACAATATCTTGTTCTTCCACAGCAAGTGTTATCACTTAAAAACTGCCTTATGGAAGTTTTAATCCTTCTGTAATGTCCAGAAATTCCAGTCCGTATCATTAAAGCAACATGTTCTTATCTGACAGCTCTTAAAATGTGTGACACTAATGGGTGCTTCTTCCTGCACCTGTTGCCTAAAGGACCAGCCTTCATAAAGGGGCTTTTATCCTTATGTTCCCAAATTCTCAGGCAGTGTGGTAAAGGAGACATTGTTAATTCCATTGCAAGAATACAAAAGTTTCAGAGAATGCATTAATCCAGGAAATGTTTAAAATCCTTTGATGTCGTTTAGGATGAAGGTGATTGCATGGATATGAATTGTTATTGTTCTTCCGTAGAAATGTCAGGCCCTCCATTTCAGATAGCTTCAATGGATGAAAATGGAATCCTTAACACGTGGGTGAGTAATACGTATATTGAAAAGGTAGAATATAGCATCAGAATAATAATAAAAAAAAGCAATGCAAATTTTGCATTTCTGATGAGAATTTCATCTCTGCAAAATACAGCATTGCTGGCCTTTCTGATGGAGTTCTCCTCAAAATGTTTGACCTGACTCCCTAATGCTAGGCAAAGCTATTAACAGGAACATCACTAAACATGCAGTCAGTAGTTCTGCTTAATTAGAGCACGTTCAGTTATTTCTAACAGTTGAACAATGGACCATGGCTGTTATTCGTGCACTTTATTTTGTTTGAATCGCAGTGGTTTAGAGAGTGTGCTGAATGTATGGGAGAAGTCATGTTTGTAATTTATATGAAATAAATGCTGAAGAGGCAAAATGTAGAAATCCCTGGATAAGATTATCCTGCTGTTTTTTTTGATTCCCTGTTAAACCAACGTGGTGCCAGCTACCATCCTAGGTAAGTATAGGAAAAGATTTCCCATTTTCTGCCTTCCTCTAGGGAGTTCCTGGTGGGCATGTGAAACTATTTTTAGCATTGCAAACATTGACAGGGAGTAGAGAGTCTACCTGTAGTCATTGTAAGGTTAGACTTTAAAGGAATGTTTAGATAGGTATGTCATACATTATTACAATCATTAAAGAACTTTACGGTCTGGTAAGTATTTGTTTTTTAATGTTGAATATTGACTTTACAGGTAGTTGTAGAATTACAGAAAGTGGATTTAGCTGGTTCACAAACTGATTTAGGTAAGTACTATATAAAGCTTTTGAGAATGTGAAGTTACTGAGGATGAAGAGTGGTCTGTGGCGACAGCAAATAATGTAGGAGAAAGCAACGTTGTTGACAAAAAGATTGATTCTGAATAGGGCATACCTTTGCTATTTTGGGATGAATGGTAGGCATCAGGAGCCCCAGCTTCACTACTGTCTGAATCTCTTCTGCTAATTCTGTGCTGCTGATCGCCACCACAGACGAGCACGTTTCTTGTAACGACAGAGTATTTGTGTGTCCTCATCAACTTGTCTTGAAGAAATATGAGATTTTGTGCTATTCTTCATCTGTCTTCACTGTCAACCCAATTTGTATATTGCTATTGTTGTTACCTGTATCTCCATTTCAAAAATGATGGTGAAAGTTCTCAGTGAGGTATTTAATTCAGTGTGAGAAAGGAGATTCTGTGAAAGGAAAAGGGAAAGTCCTCACTGAGTTACCAAACAAAGAAAAATATTTTGTTCTTGGAAAAAATGTGGATTTGCATATTTACCTGTCTGAAAATGGCTGTGATTAAAATTCTGGTCTGGTTTTGAGCACACGTAAGCAGGTAAGCATTGCTAACTAGAATTGTTGATCAGTTTTGCTTTATAATTTCCTGTGCCTTACCTGGCTGTGTTAACTGGTAACGCTGGGTATTTCTGTCTGAAGAAGAGTGCATTTTAAAGCTATGGTGGTGGGCTGAACACAACTTTAATTCTGCTGCCATTCATTTTCTTTTCATTTGCAAGAACTTCTGGAGTTTGAAGAATTTTGGTCAGCAGTAACAAGTAATACGGGATAACTTCTTGTAACCATTCTTACTGTCTCATTACTGTAATTAGTTGTGAGGGACCAAGGCAAAGGTTAGAACTCTTTAGATTTTAATTCGGAAACAAATTGTTGTAAATGACGTAAAGTTCTTGCATATTAACATATTAGAAACTACATCTACAATAAACAGTTTTATGAAAGCATTTATTTGATAGCTTTGATTTTACTTTGAGTGCGTGAATCGGTTTGAATAATTCATTTCTATAATTTTAGGCTTAATTCCTGGAGGGAAAGTGAAGTTAGTGCATAGCTCTGCCATGGAATTGAATAAGAGGTAAGAAAATGGGGGCATTTGGATTTTACATATGCATCTCAAAAAGCTAATTTTCCCTACACTTCATTGATTTACTGTTACATAAGGGGTATTTCACCATATTTACATTATTTTTTATGTTTTTTTGATGCCTAGATTTCCTAGAGCTATCCATGCACGTTTGGATTAAGAGTTTCTGTAGTATACGTGCATAGCTTTAGGGGAGAACTTTTACTATATTCTTCTCATCTCTGACCTGTCTGTTTTTCCTAGTCTTTTCCCAAAGGATGTGTGCCTGAGAATGCCTCAAACACTGACAGTTAAATTTCTGCCATCTGATCCAAATCATTTCATTGTTGGAACAAACGTTGTGAGTAATATGCTGACATTCACTTCGCTGTCATTTTTGGTTTTGGGTGTGAACCCATTTAATTGGATTTTTATCACAAGACTGTGGATAAAATTTGTAATTTGAGAATACTATCAAAATATGGTTACTTTTGCCAACTATTAATAACCTTTAAAGGTAGCTGTTTTGTGAAGTGAATACATAAATGTCAACTTTTGAATTACTAACATTATTTTGTAATACTGATAATGCAAATAATTTTTGCTTTGTTTTGTTTCTGTAGGGCCTGATAGGCCGTGGTACAAGACATGATGTAAAAGTTCTTCCAAAGCTATTCAGACCCCAGGAGAGTGGGATAAGATCAATAAGCATCAATGCAATTGATTTCTTCCCTTTTGGAAAGCCACTCTTTTTGGTATGAAAACATTTTTACTTAATGCAAGTTCATTTTTAATTACGTATCAAGGGAAATTTTCCAGTGTGACAAATCTAACTAGATGTGTTAATTGATTTATTTAGCTAATTCCAGCTGCAAAGAAGGGTGGCAAACAAATACTGTCCTGATGTCCTAACTTTGCTTATGTACAGGGTGGAGGATGTGAGGCTCACAAAAACAAGTGTGAATCTCATGGATACCTTTGGCTTTGTACCTTATTCTGATGTTACTGAAATTCAGCATTACTAGCAGGACTTTTGCAGTGATGGTGCTTAAGCTGTTTTTCACTCTTATTTGTGTGTATTTCAGTAAGGTAATCATTTTGGAAATAAGATACCTGTGAAAGAAATGTCTGTGGGCATTCCTTGCCATATTTTCCACTTCATGGTCTTGCAGCTGGCCTGCTGACAACCCCTTTCTCCTGGGGTATGCCTGGCAGCAATAGCATCCTGCATGTAATCAGGTGTCTTCAAACCTGGCTCTGCAGTTCCTATTGACACACAGTATTTTACTCATCTCTCTTGTGGTAGTTTATTCAGTGTAAATTGACTCTAGCTCCATATCTACTTTCTATCTGCTCATCCCTGCATATACTTGTACTTGATACTCTCTTAAATAATGCATATTGCTAAATATGCTATGATTTGAATCCCAAGACTTCCTTGGGATCGCTTGAGGTATAAAATGTATTTGGCCACAGTGTACCAGTGTATCTTGTGTCACTGTGTGCAGTTCTCAGAGCTTTTGTGTACCTGTGTGGAAGTTTTTTCCTTTTTCAAAAGTGTATGTATTTGAAGTGATACTGATCTAGAGTTTGTGTTTGAAGAATCCTTATGACTGCGAGTACAATTTGTAGAGTCATCTTTAAAAGTAATTGTCATCTGAAAATCCTAAGTCTTCCTAAAGTGAAGATGAAGGCCACAGGATAACAAAATGTCTGGAACCAGTGAGAAACAGTCTGTTTTCCTGAAAACTGCTCCTGGTTTTACAGTTTACCCGTGTCACTAAGTAGCCTTCTGAATTGATCTCAAGGCTCAGACCTCAACCTGGGTCAGACTGCTGTTACGTTGTGATCATAGCAGTGAAATTGATAGTTTGAGAACTTTTAAATGGGAAATTGGAGCTTCCTCCCAAGATCAGTGGATTTGATTACTCTATTATACTCAGTGCAGACTTGCTGCTTTTGAACTCAAGGTCACATTAAAAGTTAAAATCTGGATAGTCTATACAGTGAAATATGAATAGGTGTGTGCCACCCAATTCAGATAGCTAATTTTATTTATATGCCTGGAATTGAAGCGATTTTTAACCTGCTTGTTTCCTTCTTTTTGACAATGGTATAGGTTGGCTGTTCAGATGGAAGCATTAGATTACACCAGATGACATCAGAGTATCCCCTCATGCAGTGGAATGACAGCACAAATGGGCAGCCAGTTATTGCCCTGCAGTGGGCTTTAACAAGACCTGCTGTGTTTTTTGTCCTCGATGCATCGTCTAATATTTACATCTGGGATCTTCTGGAAAGTGATTTGTTTCCTGTGGCAAAGCAAACTATTCCGTCAGAGAAGTAAGTACGTTACAGTACTATATTTTATCAAAATGCTCATATTCTTATGATCTACATTTTGTTTAGAGTTTGGGTGGAGATTTCTTAACATTAAATATTCATTGCTTTTCTAATTGTATTTTTAAACTTGTGAAATTTAGAAAGAGAAACTGCATCTAGTGCAATTTTAGTCTGTACTTACGTACATATTATTTTATACAGTCTGACAAAGAAGTAGTGTTAGTATAAATCAAAATCAGAAATAATGTTATCACTGGCACAGCTGTTTTTCTGTATGTGGAAACGTTGCTGTTTACATGTGGAGGAAAGTGTTACCTCCACTGAAATCAGTGGACTGCTTGAGGACAAAGGTAACTTTCTGAATCAGGATCAGCCCCAAAAATGCACGAGATTTATTGGAGGATATTTTAGATTCCTATATACATTAAGTTATTCAACATAAAGATAGATATTGAGCTCACTGACACAAACAATATTATTTTTGGCTAGCGTACATTCACCAAGACTAAAACCAGGGCAGTCTCACAGTGCTGTTCCTGTAGTGAGTTACACTCACAGCATACGTAGGTATTCTATAGATTGATCCATAGTCAGTTCAATTTAGCCTTTCTGAATTACAGTCTTGAGGATTGTCTTTCTTCCCTGCTGGGAACACTCCTGGGACAATCTCTCTTCCTTAGGCTTAAGTTATTTTGGTGAATATCTTTCTAACTAAAAGTATTCCTCATTGGTTTTCCAGCTATAGATAGCAAAGTGCTGCTAATTTGGGAAGTAAATGTATTTTTTTTAACTAGTTCTACTCTGTAAGTAATATTAATATTATCATAGTATAGTATCATTAATATTATCATAGTTCCTCTCTAGAGGAACATTACACTATGATAATGAGAATATACCAGGAATCATTTAGATAAAGATAAGTAACTTGCGAAAACACTTTGTCTCAATTAATCATAGCACCCTCCTCTTCCTCCTTTTGATTTCAGTGTTATAACTATGGCTCTACTTGGAGAACCAGAAAAAACAAATGGATTGTTAGGAATTGTGCTGGCCAACAACTCTGGAGAGATAGACATTCACTATATGAAGAAGAAGTGGGCATTACCTCAGCCAGAGGAATCTGAAAAACTCAATTTGATTCTGTTGCGCTCTTGTTAGAAGCAGAAAACAGTTTGGTGCAAAATATTTATCATTTTTGATGGCATTTAAAAGATTTGTAGCATAATTTTGTATATTACTTGCATATATTTTAAATAAAATCTGTGTATTACTTCAGTTGAAAATATATATTTTATCCTAAAAGTGACAGAATCAAATTTTGCTTATTGTACTAAAAAAAGATGATCTGTATTTTTGTGTTGAAAGAATTTTAGATTTGTATATTTTCCAAAAATTCTTCAAATATATTCCTATTCCACTACTGTTTTTCATTATTCCATTCAGAAGGAAATGATTGCAATCCTTTGTCTAGCAAACATAAAATTTTGCCTCTGTGTGAGCAACCTGAATACACTGCAGCTTTATCTCTGGTCTTTTACACACTAACACTTGGTAAAGCTTTTTTTTATCTGCCTGAAACCACTGTGCAAACAAATTCACACTCCACAATGCATTACTGCTGATTTCATCACGCAACCCTTGCAGAATGAATACCTGGAAGCTCAAGTTGTCCTGATAGATACACTGAATCAGACACTGGAGGTGATGTGCTTGGGACACTTACTGAAATTCTAAATCCTTTGGGATTTCTAATGTAAACTAACCTGTTTAATCCTGTAAATCATTTTGAAGGCCCTTACAGTGAGAAAGAGGAGAGTTTTCTTTAACATTCTACTTATATACTGTTGGTAAAGTTTGGAACAAAATCACCCACAGCAAATGTCCTTAATTTTTGTAGCCTTTCCAACTTGTCATTTAAAGATTATGAAATAAAATGTGGTTTTATTTTAAAATTTTTAAATTTTTAAAAAAGTTTTAAATCCCCAGAGATTTGGGGAAGAAAATGACAATTGGAAGATAATGTTTTCTGAACTTAGTGGATGTACATTTCTGCATTGTACTTCGTCTTCTAAAATAGCCTGAAATAATTTGTAAATGCTAGTTAATTCATTTCAAACTTTTTTTTCTGTATAAACTGTTCCTTAAATTGAGCAAACTCAGAGTGGCCACATGGTGGTGCCAAGCCACTGCAGTAAGAGTTGAGTGCCTTAGATAATCAACAATATACCACTCTAAGACTGAACTTCTATTCTTTTACACATTCCCTTCTCCACAAAAACAAGATGGAATCAAGGTTGAAGAAGACCTTTGAGATCATCCAGTCCAACCATCCACCTATCACCAGTATTTCCCACTAAACTGTGCTTATCACTACAGCATCTAAATGTTTCTGGGTCACTTTCAGGGTTGGTGACCCCACCACCTCCCTGTGCAGCCCATTCCAGTGCCTGACCACTCAGGGAAGAGCTGCAGGGCAGAGCCTGGTGAAGTACAGGTGCGACGTATAATATAGTTCAGAGATCTGTGGTCAGCCATAGATTTGCTAACGGGCACGAAAAAGAGCGACTTCTCATCTTCATTGTGGGGTCTCTACAGTAACCTATTTGTCATGCAGGAGCATCTCAGCAGTAGTTGCTTTGCTTTTCTTCCTTTCAAATGTACTTTCATGTAAGCATTTTTGACCACGAATCAGAAAAGTAGCAAGTATTGGTATGCTACAATGCAAGAAAAGCATTCTATGCATAAGGGCTTGTAAAATTGTTTCAAGCAAAGCAGTACTTAATTTTCCATCCACCGCTTCTAATGATTGTGAAGTTAATATTGCTACCATAACTTATTGGATTTTTCTTAAGTCTCAGAAGCAAGCAAAATTGCAAGTAATTAGAAATGAAAAGCTTAGCTGAAAGAAGCCCACTGTTAATTCCTAAGTGTGTTCATATCCATAGCATTTTTCTTGGCAGTTTTGGTGTATGTACATATGCAAACACATTCTACTGAACAATCTTTATTTAGGAGGTAAATACTGCTGTTGTGAAACATTTAAAATGCTCTCAACAATAAATATGTGTGTTTCACCTTTGGGCAATTTTGGAATACGTATTTTTCACAGAATCAACTGTGGTTAAAATGCACTGACTCATATAATCGAAACTTAACGCTCAAGTGCCATAAAAGCCAAATCACTATCCGCTCGTATTAGTAACTATTATAAAGTATCACCTCTAGATCATAAGCCAGCAATCCTGACAGCAAAGCTGAAATATTTTAAATATGCAAAATGCCAGAAAGTTTTGGACAAAGTTCTGCTTTTATTTTCCACTTTATGAACATGCTTTGAAAGCTTTTTCTATTTAGAACATAAATATTAATAGTGTTTTTATTGGATTTTGTCATCTCACAGATGGGAAAATTAAGTTTTCAGTAGCTAAATAAGTTAACAGGAACAGAATTCTTGAATCAGATGGCTCATTTCTTACAACTGTTTTAAAATGCTATTATTAATCTGTCAGCCTATATTTGCTGTCAAGACTGGGAGAACAGGAATAGCATGACTCTGCTTTTGTACCAGAATATTTATTTCTAATTGCACTGAATGTGACCATCCTACCAAATACAATTTTGCTTTAATTAATCATAGCTGTCATTTAGCTAGGATGTGAAAGGCACAGGAGCACCATAGCTTCCACAGCAAAGGGGGGATGCTGAAACAGCTAGAGTATGTATAGCAGAACATAGCTAAATCATAAAATTATTCTTTTTATGGGCAGATGAGTTTTTGGTTTTTTTTTTTCCTGAAGGAGCTGGAAAGTATATCTACATTTGTTCTACATGTTGAAATTTGCTGGAATAAAGCAGGCAAATATTAAGGTTTCATTGAAGTACTGTTAGAATTGGCCTATCTGTAGAATTCACGTGGTCAGGAAGTGAGCAGAACTTGGCCATCACTGGCACACAAACCAGGAAGAGTTATGAAAATGCTGGAACGGGAAGACAGCTAATGAGCTTATTTTCATTGCTGGCTTAATTTCCTATCAGGTTTATCAGGACTCTATTGATACACAAGTGCTTGTCCATGCATTTCTGAGCCTGTGAGGTCATTGTGAGGAAGAAAGTATTTCCATTTACAGCTGCCCATGAAAAGTCATGAAAATAAAAGTCAGCTAACTTCTCTTTAGGGATTCCTAAACTTTTTAGAAACCAACCATATTGATACAAAATCTTTAATTCCTGAGGAAGGCCTCTCTGTGCCTTATTGAAACCAGTTGAGCAGGGCTTACTTCTTGATGTTACAATGGTGGGTTTGGTTAGATGGTTTGGATTGGAAGGGGCCTTTAAGATCATCCAGTTCAACCCCGTTATATGCAGGGACACCTCCCACTAGGTCAGCTTGCTCACATCCCCATCCACCTTGGCACCAAGTCCCTCTGCATGACTTGATTATGCGTTGTTCTGGACTCTTCCAGGAGTGTCCGAGACATCACTTAAATTAATTGTCCCTCGGGTGTTGTCTGGGCTCACAGTCACCTGGGGGTCATTCCTTACACCCTGTGACTCAAACACTCTGAGGTCTTCAGTAAGGATGATTTGCATATTGTGACTACTGGGAGAAAAGGAAGAGAGGACACAAGACATCATAAATTTAATGATTGCAAGGCTTGTCATTAGAAACAAAAATCCCAGATGTTGCTATACAACTGTAAATAACCCAGAGTCATGAGTTTTTTGCAGAACGCTTAACTGATCCATCAGTGCATTCAGTGATGCTGTTAGCTTGAGGATAATGCAGAGTGTGGACTACCCACTGAATCCCTTCCTCCTTGGCTCAAGAGGAAGCCCCTTGTAGCTGTAAACTGTCAGCCACTGATGCTTTAAATTTCTTCTCGAAGGCAAACTGTGCTGAACCATCTTGAGACCTCTTACTGTGCTTTCCCCAGTGGCTGCTGTAAAGTCAGTGGCCACGGTGAGACCAGATACATGTTGTGGTGGGAGTGAAGTTGTAATTTCCCACCCAATGGTTTAAATGGACTGATATAATTCATCTGCCAGGAGTGCCACAATATTTCTTTATCCTAAATATGCAGGAGAGGCACTTTACTTGGATGGTCTGTGCTAAGTCATAAATGACCTTGTGAACAGGCTTTTTTCCCCTGCTGGACAGACACACCTGCATTATCCATTGGTCAATTTGTCCTCCTGGAAAAGGGGAGTTTGGGAGTCTGGTCCTGAGCAAGGCTGTCCTGCAGTCAGGTCAGTTGTTTGTTAAGGTGATGGTCTTATCATGCAAGTGTTTGAGCTGATTCCAGGTATAACACAGATAGGAGCTTCTTGTTGGTCACCTATCTGGGGAAAGTCCTCTTTACAAAGGGAAATTAAAGTATGTTGTCACTGTCTGAGTCTGTCACTGTCTGAGCTTCATAAATTGCAGTGTGCTTTGCAGCATTTGCTGTGCCTCCAATGTTAAAACTGAACCAAAGCTCACTTAAAACAATGGTTACATCCCAGGGGATTTCACAGGTGGAAATCAGGCATCAACACGCCAAAGCATGACAAAGGCAATGATATCAAACACAGAAATCACACCCTCATTTGCAGTTTGCAAAAGCTTACCATGAAGTGGCAAATGATTACATATATTTTTAAAAAACCCTCTTTTTTTCTTTTTTACTTCTTTAGATCAGCCATGACCAGCAAATGCTGACTCCTTCCTTGAATGCTTTCCACAGCCTTTTCCCTACAAATGCTGTGATTTACCAAGGTTTTCCTTTTTGTGTTCTGCAGCCACTGGTAACAATCTCACTATACAGGTGATGAAATTATATTGACTAATGGGATCAGTTTGGGCTGTTTCAAGTGTTTTAATCTATCAGTGGCAGTGGGAGCTGGGGGTTTTACTACAGCAGACACTGCATTGGCAGTAGTAAAGCAGTATCTGTGTCTGACTGTGTCCAGTAATGAAGCAGTCCACATTGAAAAACTTTTTTATATACTCCATAGACTGAATTAAAGCCAATGGAAATGTTTCTGTGCAAAATTTGTTTTGTCCTCTAAAGACTGTGAGAAGGTTTGGAAAGTAAATTTCTCCCAGCAGGTCTTTATTTTTTCCTGTTTTCATATACTTGTGTTTATAGGCATTGATCACCTTGCCTCCAGACACACACTCTTCTCTCTGTTTGCTTTCAGAATCTATATTGTTTTCTCCTGTATAGTCAACATTACTATGGTTTGATATCAGCTAATGGGACACAGCTCATGGGAGAGGTCAAAGCATTCAATCTCTGTTCAGTAGTTTAAGGCAGAAAAGTTTCTCTGAACAAGTGTTGAAGAAAATAGTTTGTAAATCCAGTAAAATGCTCTGGGTGAATCGAGCTGCACAAATTGAAAATCACTGTGTGTGGTCTGTCTCTACCTGCTCACAGTGTCCAGACCTGGGCACCCTGCCTCGCTCCTGAGGTGCCACTTCTGTATCCTGCAGGAATCGTGTGGTATGGTTCTTCAGCGACAGTGATGGCCTTCAATTTGAGTGCAGGGAAACTGGATTTTGTCTTCAATGGGTTATTGACAGTGCCACATACAGATCAATAAATTACTAATATGCCCCTTCTTTGCTCTGTCTGCAAGGATGGGTTATGCCAAACACTGCCAACAATCACATACCCATGTTACTGAGGAAGCACCAGGAGGCCTGCTGCTCTAAACCATCTGAATTCCCATCCTCCAAGCATTTTCCGTGTTACAAGGAGCACTGGGAGCACAGGGAGGAGGATGTTACCCACAGCTGCTCCCGCCTGGCTGCCCTTCAGCAGGACCTTGGCACGCCTGAGCACTCACAGCAAGATAAGGACAGCTTGGAGCATCCTGCTTTCCATCAGATCCACTTTGGGATGACAAGGGAACATGCAGAATGCAGATTTAATAGTGTCTTGTCCTCTGTGGTGGTGCTAATTCAGGTGCTCCAGGAGTTGTGTTGTATACACATTTTACAGTTGTAATAGAAACATTTTCTTCTCAAAATGCAGTTCACCAATCTCAGCAGCTGAGTGTAATGTGTCCTGAGTTAAACTGGCTTGAGGCAGACATGAGGGCACCAGACCAGCCGTAGAGAGGTATTCTGGAGTAGGATTCTTTAGTGATATTGGTGGGCTTCATTCTGATTGTGAAGAAATCTGGATTTTTGTCTTCATACAGGTTACTGACAGTATTACATACAGACCAGTAAATTACAGATACTTGTACACAGAAAAATCTGCATTTTTTTGCACAGATATACTTTAAACTTTTTAACACTGTACCTTTAAACTGAATTTCATCTCCAAATAATTTATGACCTATTATAAGCTAAAGAGGCCTAAGTGCTCTGCTTTCAATTTATGCTGGTGCAATCCAATCGAAAACGGCACTACCATCCTAGTAAAAGCAGAAATAAAGTAATCTTGTAATAGCCCATAGTACCCATTGACATTTATAGCATGATTATTTTGATTATTTTTCACCTTTAGTTGAACCCTTACTTCTATTGGATTCATTACATTTTGTAATATATTTGTTGCCTTTTCCCCTAGATGTCAAATAGTTTTTGCTCTTGGATTTTGAAATATAACAGCCTCGTTGGAAATTAATCCCTTACACTGGTCAGAAAACCTGTTGCTGCTGAATAGGTTTAATACAACAAATGAAGAGCAGTTTGGATACATTATTGGCTTTCTAACAGAAGGTAACCACAGGGTTTTTTTTAAGAGGCCTTTTCTCCTAGCCAGCAGTTCTGCTCCACCAGCTGATAGTTTCACTGCTGTTTCTTTTTTATGGTGCCCGTCGTGTGACCAGGCAAAAGCATTCAACTACCCTAAGCCACAGCTGCTGTTGCACACTGGGGGTTTCATAACCTGCCTCCAACTCAAAACTGCAGTGTTTCTTCTCTCTGTTAGAGAAAAAAAGAAATAAGACAGCAGCTGGTTTGACTTCACAGGACACGTTTTAATCCATGTGGGTCTTCTTGGAGACAGAAGAATGTGTGCTGTCTACAGACACAGGGATGTTCTTCAAGAATCATGCAGAAAGCACAGTCCATAATCAGGTATTTGTATCATCTTTCAAGAGCAGACTCAATAATGAACCCTTGCACTGAGCTACATATAGACTGAAATTATAATGATTACACTCAGTAGAGCAAAAATTTTATGCCGTTCCTTAAGACTTAAGAGAAAAAATGAATGAAAAATTAATGAAAATGAAAAAATTAAAATCATATTTGACAAGGAGTCAGGAGTCAATTTCTGTTGTACTGACAAAAGAAGTGGCCAAGAAAACACTCTTTGTCCCACAGAGCTTACATGATTTGGGTGGAAAAGATTTTTGTTGATTGCTGCATTTATTTGTAATGGTAACATGATACTCACACAGTTGAGCCAAAGGGCAGACTGATTAATTCCAGAGAAGCAGAATACAGGCAAAAAAATGACTGTGAAACCACCATTGTAACTTCAGTTAGATTGCCTTAGACATCCAACTATTTTTCACATTAGAGGGCAGTGTTAAAGGGCTTCGTTTAAAGATAAATTCATCCTATGTAATAACATTTGCACCAAGTATAATGAAATTCTCTCACTAAAGTTGCTGGGGTTTGAGTTTGGAATCTGCTTTACAGAAGGACTCCACATTGATGTGTATTTTGAGTTTCCTTAGGCGTTCAGTTTACCGGCTCAATATTTCCAGCTGTTCAGCAAGAAAACTTCACTAAGCAAATACATTGTTACCTACATGAGGAATGCATGCTGTACAACACCACTGAAAACTACCTAGCCACGATTTCAAAGACTTAAGAGGCCAGACATTTATGCTTGCTTGAGCTCTAATTTGTATTCTTTTTGTATTTCAAAAGATAAGGAATGCACAATGTACCACATCCTGACTTAAAAAAAAAAAAGCCCTCCAGCTGTTATATGTCTCCATTGGTCTTTTTGGAAATCTGTCTACACAAAAACAGTCGTATTCAGACACAGGTCAGCTTCATCCCATCTACACTGGCCAACAGCAAATGTTGAAGAAATAGGGAATAACACAGGAAGCATGTTATGATACTTTTCTTCCAAGTATGGCAAGTCTTCCAAGCTTCTAGCAATCTGTGGCATAGGAATTTTCTGACTCACAGATGGTAACAGATCACACAGTTTAAGAGAAAGGAAGACACTTTTTTCCATTAATTCATCCCACAGCTTTTTAAAATCTATTTATATTTTGGCCTCCAAAAGTTTTGTGGCAGTATATTCCACCAAATAACTATATTTGTATAAATATTGTATAAATGAATACCACTGTTTTAAGTCTACTGGCTATTCATTTCATTCACTGTTTCCTAGATCATGTGTGATTTGAAATGGGAGAGTTTAGCTAGCAGATAAATAGGGAAATGATTTTTTCCCATGCTGTCCCTGTATATTAATGGCTCTTCATAAAGAAATTCTTCCAAATCCTCGTCATCCATCTCCCCTTTGAGGTGAGTTGTATTTAGAGAAGGATTTAGGCTCAAATGTTAACTCACTTTCAACTTGCACAGCAGTACAATGAGCTTTTCTGTTATAGTTACACCTGGGAATACCAATAAATTGCATCAGCCCCTGCTTCAAGGACACTTGCTTTAGATAAGGAAGGTAGATATGTGTTGAAATTAGACTCACACAGAGCCTGGGAGCTCAGGCACTGGCACAGTGTTGTAGTCTATTTGACTCCAGCAGAGGTTACCAATGGAATGTGTCAATTTTTTAAATACAAAATACCCATTTTGGCACAGCATAACATTAGTGATGTAGAAGGTCAACCAAGTCCAGCTGATGTGACAGTAGAAATCTATGTTTAATTTTCCCAGATAAATGAGCAAGCTGGCCTTCATTTAGAGACGAAGATTTCCAAAGCAGAGCAGAAATAAGGGAGCACTACAGCTGGGCTGAGCATCACCGGGGAAAGTGAAGATGTTACCATCCATACACAGAGAATCTGGAAAAGAACAAACGCCCTGCAATCCAGTGGAATCTTTGGGCTTGTCAGCTCAAAGTTACAGGGCACAAATCTCCACAAACCCCAGGCAGAAACAAACTCCAGGTTCCTGTGGCTTCCACCACTCCTTTGGCACAGCTGTACCCAGCAAGCCTCATCTACCACAGGATGGACTGCCTTTGTCCTTGTTGCTGGCTGCTCAGCTGACCAATATACAGATTTGTCATTTCGACAACAATAAGTGTATGGCTTTTTAATGTTTTGCTTGTGAATGTCTCTGGAGAGATGTTCCATTTCAGAGTGAAAAAAAACCCCAAACAAATGGCTATCCAAGCCTGAGTTACAAGAGATGTGGTAGAGTATGTGATGGGAATGAATCCTCTGCAGAATGCAGTGGAAAAGCTGTGATTCTTTGGAAGAGAACATATTATCCTCGAGTTTACAGAAGACAGTAATACAGTTTTTCTTAATCCTGGCTCAGTAAGCATCTTTTTATTCTAAATTATATTTACTTGTTCCAAAATATTATTACTTGTGACACTTTTCAGATGGAAACTAGAAAATCAGAATGAGTCAAGGTAACACATTAACATCTACTGGATTAAACTGACAGTTAACAAGTTTGTAAGAAATTTTGGGATAACACAGAATTTATTGTAGTGATTGTCATTGATCTTTGAAGTTGAAGGTCACGGAGAACAGTGACATCATCAAGTTCCTAAGAACCAAAGGCAAGACGCAGTTTTCTTGTTTCCAAGGCTCACTTTCCAATATACTGCTGAAAATTTGAAGTGAGAAGGGAATATGGAAAATACAAACCAGTGGAGTTTTAAATATAAATGGAATCAAATCATATATATTTTCTGTACACACACACACATACTTTCCCATATTCACAACTTAGATATCTGATATCTTAATGTAGGTGATTTAGAGATCTAAAATCCCTATACCCACACTCTACCTATGTAACACCTTTCTATATACTCACCCAGCTGAACTGAATCACTGCAATGTTTTGGCTTTTCTTAGCATGTGTTCACAGTGAAGAAGAAGCTCCTTCTGTGAGCCACTGATGCTTTACTTCTTCTGAAGGAGAAGCTCACAAATGCAATGAACATCACTGCACCAGACAGGTAAGCTGGAGCAAAACCACAGTCCCCAAAGGATCTACAAACCACAGCAAGCGTTCAGGAGTCCTTGGGACCAAGAAGGCCCCCTTCATTAACTCAGCTCTCACCCATACTCACGGCTGTTTCCACCATCAAAACAGTCACGTCTTTGATTTAAAGCACTTCTGTATTTTGGTTTACAAATATCTCCACTCATTATTTTGTCTGTCACATCCACTGTATTCAGGTCATAGCAATACCCAGTGAACCAGGTTAGTGGGAAAAACCTGTCAGAAAGTTTGATGCTTGACTTGAGACTATGGCTCATAAAGCTCTGCTATCCTAAAATAATTATTAACTGCTGAAATCAATTTCAAGTAATTTTCCAAATTAAAGTGCATCTTTGCAGCATAATTAAGTAATGTAATTTACAGACACAGTTATTATTTATGCTTATCATTCATATATTATGAGCAGTTTGCTACAATCCACATTTCTAAGTTTGATGGGTACATTAACATACATAATTTAAATCAATAAATTCTTAAAACTCAAACATTCATAGTGGCTCAGTTAACAACCACTTTAATGCCTTTATAATACATTTTAACTTGCTGTGATTGTCACTCAGGCTATTTTCACTATAGCACATACTTGCAATAGTAGCAATAACAACACATAACATACTGTTTAAAATAATGTTTCTAATGTAGAATAAAATCATCAACAGAAAAGAGAGAAGGCAAGAAAGGGGATCCATTTTATACTGGTTGCATAAAGAATAGGCAGATACATCCAAATGCAGGGAGCTGCTCACACAGAATTTTGGAATGTACTGAAATATGTTTTGACTTATGGGTCAAAAGCAGGGAGACTGAACAGGCTGCAGAGAGGGATCGTGAAAAAAAAACATCATGGATTTACTAGCATTTGTTTTCCATTTGCATTATAAGCTTTTCAGCATCATTTGAATTAAAGACCTTACGTGTTTACAACCCTTAACTCTGGTGACTGCCCAGCAGCCCTGCAAGGAGCTACTGGAATCTCACATACTGTATTTAATGCTCAAGTAGCACAGAAACAGCTGCCTTAGAAACACTTCATAAGGAACAGTACAGCCATCCCTGCTGATGGAATCCAATTTTCCATGATGACCACCCAGTTGTGAGCCTGTGAAAATAATGAACTGCAGGTGTCAGAGCAACACTGCTGTGCTGCTGCAGTGATGTACACCAGTGGTGTAATTACTGGCACACCTGTGGAAAACAAATACAAAATGCTCACAAATAAGTGGAAATCAAATATCAAATTCTACCAGTCTCGCCTCTTGTAGTTCTTCATGAACGCTCAAGAGAGACAAAGCAGCGAGGCACTGACAGATTGGGTAAAGACAGGAGCTCAGAAAGGGGCTGAGCTCTGGGCAGGATTCAGCTCAATAGGCAGCGTGCAGGGCTTGAGGGAATCAGCAACATGTTGTGGGCATTTAACAGCTCCTTTACCCCATCACACCAACCTCGTCTGCCCTCTCTGCATGCAGGCAGGCAGGCAGGCTATTCACCTTCATGAAAATAGAAGGGGGTAAACTCTGAGCTGTTTTCTGACATGCCAGAGACATGTGTACAGCTTTGTTATTTTTGCACCAAGATCAAAACCTCGTTTTTTTATCTTGCTGCCAAATTCACAGAGCAATCAGTATTTTTCAATACACAGCGGCACAGATACCAGATGCATGTCTCACCATGAATCACTGGCATACCCAGAATGTTCTAAATATTAGAGTGCTGATGCAAAATACATATATTTTTTTACATCTGCAGTTTTCTGCCACTTTCCCATCCCCAAACACAGTCCCACACAGTCTTCTTTGCACTGCTAACATGTAGTACGTGTCAGCCGTGGAGACATTAGCATTGCAGCAAGACACAGCATACTACCACAGCTTTATTCTAGGAAGGAGAGGGGTGTAGATTGTCACATCTGCCGGAAATTAGGCTGTAAAACACAGTTGTTTTCTAAAGAGAGCCATTTCAAAATAAACCAATAAAAAAAAGTCCCTGGCAAAGACAGCGTTTGCAAAAGCTTGAGGTATCCAGCATTTTATTATTAGCACTCAGTCCAAAAGTGTTCGCTATAGAGATTTATGCTGAGGGTGCTGCAACAATCTACAGAGAAGGGCAACAGTACCATGAGTGAGAGTGCTGTAACAGCCTGACTGCTGCATTCAGTAGATTGTTGGCAGCAGTTAGAAAAGTAACGGCGGTAAGAATTGTGCTGTTCATCAAAGTGACGTTTGCAAGGAAAAAGCGGTGACAAGAAAAGGGCCAGAGACGGGGCGCAACTCTCATGTAATGAACTGGTGGAGAAGGCAAGCAGGCTGGGATGGAAACTGAGAGCTTTCTCGCTGTCTAGAGCATGAGCTGTTTCACGCCCCTGTGTTTTAGCTGTAATTGTGATAAACTCAACCACAAATTAGGATCCAGAGGCAGAGCCAGTCCTATTAACTGCCAAGAGACAAAAGATTTGGGGTCTGAGTCTCACCTGCCTCCCATCTCAGGTATGATATCACGTCATCTCTGCTGACCTCTTAGGCCTCAGGACATGTCTGCTTTGCCTGGGGTGTCACAGGACCTGACCTTGGGCCCCCACTCAAACTCACTTTATAATGCACTGCTCCTCTAGCTAACTAAATAGAACTAACATATGCCTGCCATCCAGGATAGGATAGGAAAGGGTCAGGACTTGAGAGGAGAATTTTAGCTGTTTGGAAAATGGTTGAAATGCTCCAGCTATTCTATTTTTTATTTTTATCCTAATCTTTAAATAATGAGCCAGCTTCTTTATGGCTTTTTTTCTTTCTAAAAATAAATGTGTTCAGGCAAACAGGGTGCGAGCTGGAAGGCTGCCTGGCTCCCAGTCCGTGCGAGGTGTGAGTCCCAGCTGAGGCTGCTGGGCTGCTGCCAGGCTACTGCAAACTGAGTGCTGGTGGCTGCCTCCAGCATTGGCTCTTTCCAGCAACAATGACATTATTTACAGCTACGTGCAGATTTCCAGATGGGTCTGGAGGGGGAAAAGCAGTAGCAGTTACACTTGCATTGACTGAAATAGCCCTTCTTAGCTTATGATCCTCTCGAAGTTCTTGATGGCTGTTGGATTTGGCAGAAAGGGGCTCGTTTGGGGACAGCAGTCCAAGGCCCCTAGCCCTGAGGGTCAGCAGTGTGCTGAGGCTGCAGCCCATCTCTGTGCACACAAGAAAAAGATGTTCTTTCTCTATTTTTCAGCAAAGCTAAAATCAGCTCACAGCTTTCTCTTTGCTTTTTTCTTTCTTTTTTTTTTTTTTTTTTTTTTTTTTCAGAAGATTGAAGTAAATTCATAACTACACAATAAAATTTAAAGCCTTGCTTTAAAGCCTTGCTTATCAGTTCTATAAATCTCTCCTTTTTAAAAACACAGCTATATGAACAACACACAGGACTGGACAGCTGGCTTCTAACTTCATCTGTCAGCAAGCAGCCTATTTTTTTCTGTAATATTAGAGTCACATATCACAATTTCCTTTGTCTCTCTCACTTATGGGTGGAACCACGCCACTTGGAGCAGCTGCTCTCCCAGGTGGAACAAAACACTGCAAAAATGATCTTAGAGCAGACAAACCCTACTAAATGGAGTGAGTAAGTGAGGAGAAATCTTTAGTGCCTCTTCTAAGACAGGATGAACTCTTCCCTCACCCCTCCCTGACGACTACAGAAAGCTCACGCACCTTCAGCTGGGTAAAGTCAGAGTCCTCAGTACAGAGGCCAGGTTGCATTTGTGAAGCCCTATTCAGTATGAAAATGAAACTCTAATAAGTATAAATACTTGAATAGCAAATTACAATTATTACATTTTTCAGTGTCTTCAGGAAATCAAAGGACAAGATAACACAAAGAATATTCAAGATGTGGCCTTAAATTACCACAATGCTGCTTAACAGACATGGGCAGATTGCTAAATGAAGAAAATAACTACCTCAGTGAGCTTCAACATGGAGAGAAACCAAAGGTTGTGACTAATGTATAGCTGCAGCACAGAGACTAATGTATACTCTATTCCACAAATCTCTTAGCTAATATGTGTAACCCCAAATTCAGACCAGTTTGTGCACAGGATTTCTGAGACATGGAGGAAAGGGAGGTACTTTTCTGCTTTACTGCAAATACAACAAACAGGGCGATGGCATAAGTTATCCTGGCAAAGCTTCTGCAAGCCAAAGGCAAAACGTGATGTCAATCCCAAAGATCTCCATCAGCATCAACGAGATTGTGATTTATTTCTCTAAAACTTCTGCCTGAGGGACAGAGGACGGTGTCCCACAGCAGGGCCAGCGCCCAGGGCTGCTGATGGGGGAACGTTTCTGAAGCCAAGCGAGGGAAATGAAGCCACTTTTAGAGAGTGGTTGCTAACCTCAGCTGCCTCACTTCTCACATCTAAGTCCCAGTCATTTGGAGTACTTGAGTGTGGCTCTGAATTCAGATCCATTAAAACTCAGAAATGCTTTTTACCTTTTGGAAAGTGGGGTTAAATGGAGAGAGTGCTTTGTAACTTCTGCTGGCATGTTTATGATTCACCGCCAGCGAAAGTGCCATTTGCTCATCTCTCTTGGGACAGTGCTTCCTGACAACCTGAAATCGTAAATGAAATGATTTTGCTCATGTCATCACCATCCCTCCCAGCCACAGCTGTGCTGCACCTACTTATCTCACTGAGCTGATGCATGATGCACTGCTGAGAGCTGAAATTCTGCCCTCTGCACAAAATAAAGCACAGACCTGCCTACCCCTTTTCAGCTCAATCCTCACCACCATGCAGTACAACCCAGAATGAAGCATCTTTTAAATTTTCAACACTTACTATTACAAGAACAATTCGGTGCTCCTGCTTCTCATGGCTATCTGCCCATTTTCTTCCTCCAGCCTTCAGACTTTTAGGGACCAGATAAAAGGCACAGGATGCTGCTTCCTCCTGTAGTAGGACAGAACTAACTACAATACACAAGAAAAGCTCATCATCCTGTCAGCTGCCTTTGTAGACTGCTGGTATTAGAAGAGAAAAAGCCTGCATGGGCTCAACACAGCATATTGAGGATGAAATCACTGCACAGTCAAGAGAATAAAATTAAACCCCATTTGTTTTGGCTATCAGTTCTGTGCATGGTTTGCACACGATACACACATACATGAACACACACACATATATATACAAAGATGTCTACTCTGAAAATGCCAACTTGGAAATAAATGCCATTTCACATAAATACAATTTCAGTGTTCTTTTGTTTTGTTTTTGTGTGCATGTGTTTGATCATCGTTACCTGAGCGTCTTCACATTAGTACTAGGCTGTCACAATTAGCACCAGGCTAGGATTGCACTGTGCAGTACATCAATCACTTCAGAGGAGTACAGTGCATCACCAAACTGCACAGAAGTCAGATTAGGTAGAAAGAAGGCAGAACACAATTTTTTCCAACTCCTCCTGAGCCCTCAGAGACAAGCTGTCTCTCTTTGGCATTAATCCATGTTAAGGTTCCACAGTCGTCTATTAAACCTTGTGGGATGAGGGTGGATGTAAGCTTAGTGTTGAAAACAAGTTTGTGCTGGAAGGCTTGGCTGAATCATTGCTTTTTCTCCACTGTTCCAGAACTGCTCTCCAAGTGACCTTAGTCCTTCTCTCCACTTTTGTGAAGCTTTTGTACGTTGGTCACTGGTTGTATCCATCCAGCATGCTGAGGAGGCATTGCTGAAACCTCCATTCCCAAGTACCTCCAGTCCCAAGCTGTGTTTCCACAGCAGCCTGGCCTGTGCTTCATTCTGTGCCTGAATATGGGGCGTATGGGCAGTACTCATGGGATAGAAATACCATTGGAAAACAAAGCAGCTCACAGATGAAAATAAGCTAAGCATTTGCATCTTTTTAAACAAGCATGAGTAGTCACAAATACTGAGCCTGTAGGCCTCCTTGCATCAGAGAAACTGTTCAAATTACATTCTCAGCTGCAAGCAGTAGAGTTCCAGCTTCTTTAAGTGATTGTTCACATACTTGTGGATTGTCCCAAATGTGCTGAGACAAGTCAGGTAGCTGAAGCAAACTAGCTTCATTCTGCAGTAAGGTAAGCAAACAGCAAGTGCCTGCTCAGCAGCTCCTTAGAGATGGAGCAGCACCAAGCCCAGTTTCTGGTGACAGGACATCCCGGAGGAAAATGCAGCAAGGTCAAGTAGAGATATGTGAAACCCTGAGGTATTCAATTTCAGTATTTTTTGCTCTTTCTGATTATATTTTTTTCTTGTTACAGCCAAGGGATGGAAAAGCCAGCTTACACTTTGTTGTGTGGGTTTGTATTTTTTCTGGTCATCTCAGCTTTTGATTAAGAACCAGGTGACCTCATGCTTCAAATATGTCCTGTAGGATACTAAGATACTTATTTAGAATTTTTGTTGTTGTTGTTGTTAATTACAAGTCAAAAGTGCAGGAATCGTTTTTTTAAATTAAAAATAGTTTCTGGAGTATTCCACTGTATCTGGCTCTTTTCAAAACATGGCTATTTTCAACACTTTCGTTACTGTTTCTTAAATTTGTTGCTCTAACCAGCAGCAGCAGCAATGTATTCCTATTAACTTGGCTCTGTTCCTGCTGCTTTGTTCTACCACTGGAATATCTGCTACAGTCCTAGATAGTTGTTTTTATCTGTCAAAGTGCTGTTTACACTTTCACCTAAATTTGCTCTACTTCATTTCATATATTAGTTTTTATGATTTCCATCATCCAGGCACCCTTTTGCCAAGCTGACCTTTTAAGATTCATTGTATTGTAAAAATAGCACCTCACACCTCATAAACAATGTCCGTACCTCTGATTGTTAAAACAGTAATTCACAAATAGCACATGGAGAACCATCTATATAACTCTTGTTAAATTGTCTGTAGCAACTGAAGTGGAGATTCACCCCATGCCAGACTCTTGAACATGTCTCTTTATGGCCTAACTGTGGTGAAGATCTCAACACATGATGGTAAGTAATGGGAAAGGAAAGTTAGAGTGATTAAGCTTTTTATCACTGTATGTAGGCATGCCTGTTAAAGCAGAAGTCAAGAGCTCAAACAGTGTAGAAGTTATGGCTAGGATGGGTACAGATCGTGGAAAACTGAAATGTGAAAATGAGTTGGTAAAACACTCCTTAGAATTCTGGAAGTGTGAATCTGCCTTCTTAGCACCTCATGGCATCATAGGGAGTCTCAGAAAAAGGGTTAATCTTTTCAAGTACTGCCACTGCCTTGGCAGCTTGTCTATGTTCAGAACAATGTGATGGTATGGCATAAAAGCCCAGTATTCTTTTTCTGAAGCAATGAAAGTATTTATCAACTGCCATGTCTGGTCAGATAAGATTTTGCAGACTCTGGAGTTTCAGGTGACCTGATTAGTTTAAAGCAAGGTTGTGTTCCACAGCTGAAATTGCAGGAAAAGACAGCTCACAGCTAAACCTCCTCCGTTCTGAAAGGGAACCAACACAACAGGTGAGGGAAACCATGGTTCTGCTGAAACTAGTGGAAAAATCTGCATATGTTTTGATGAATTTGAACATTCTGAGATGACTTTGGAAAATTTAGAGGGAAAGCATCACCCAGAGTGTGCATTTCTACTCTGCAACATGACCACTGCTGTCCAAACTGTCATCTTCAGCTGGGAAACCAAGAGGTGAGTCAGGTGAGTTTCATCAGCTTAGGAAAATCAAGCTGTCCTTCTCAATTCTTCCATTGGCACTAAATTCACAGGAGCCCCGAGGATGAGTTTTGGTTAAATATTATTAAATATTAATATTAAATATTATTTACAGGGAGGTGCAGAATAGACAAACTTATCATGCCTTTATGTAAACTTACTTGAAAGAATAGCAAGCTGATTTTTCAACATCTATTTAGATATTGATACTGGTAGAGTGTGAAAATTAGTGATCTTCCCTGGAGGTTTTCTTATGATTTGTGCAGCATGTTTCATGCTGAGGATACTGTTCTGAGATTCCACGCTACAAATTCAAATAAATTATGGAAAGAAGCAACGGGAATGGCAAGATATTCCATTACCCCATTCTGCTTCTGTGAGATCAGCATATCTTTAGCAGATGTGTATCTAAAACATGCACACGTAATGCATAATCCAAAGCATATATCTGAATGTATGTACACTTGTTGGGAATTCTTTCATCTCCCTTGGTGATCTACTCCAGGATTTAACAGCTCCTACAGCACATATGCCTTCCTAACCCAATCTCCTCTGCCTACAGATGAAGTTGATTCCATCTGGTTTTACACTGGTGGAAATGGAAAACTGTGAATTATTTTGCTCTGCAACAATCCATGCTTATATATGAAGACTGTCATCACGTTTCTGTGACACTGCTCTGTTCCACAATACGTACAGATAATTTTTCCAATTCTTTCTAAGGCTTTGAGGAATTTTAAGAATATTGTTATTTTATTTTTCTCCTCTAAACTGTTTCTCATTTGTTTAGAGCATGAAGTGAAATGCCCAAAACAAAATATCCGTGCTACAGCAACAAATCCATTACATAAATTAAAGTGTATACAGGGAATGAAAAGCAGAATGACTTGCATTGAAAATGAAATTATTTCAAAATGCCGTTATTTATTGCTATCACAATTCTCACAAGGAGAAGGGAAATCTTTCACAAATGGATCCACTGCCAGTACTGCTTAATATATTTCTATCAGAAATGATTAATAAAATAGTTATCCTGTTTTTTCTTTGTCTTCTTACTGTTCCAGTCTGGATGAACCTTCCATGGCATCAGTTTGGATCAGCACTGTTATTTGGCTCCTGCTGAGGAAAAAGGACCAGCCTCATTGGCGACTCTTTAATCCTGATTTATTTTCTGCCCTAAGTGTCTTTCAGGTACTGCAGTTTTGCAAAGACAGACAGAAATGCAACATCTCTCCATTTAATATCTGACTGTTTTCCAATAGTCTGCTGGGGGATCAGGTTCACATCTCCGGGCAGCTGGGGCTGACATGGCACTGGTAGAGCAAAGCAGCAAGGAAAATTAAACACAGTGTCCTCCCAAACAATAATTGCTGTTCAAGATCAGGGCAGATTCTCTCTGATTATTAGAATATGTATCTGGAGCAAGAGATACGTCGTTCCTTTTCTAGGCTAACACTTATTCTGCCTGCCAAGAAGGACATTTAGCTTGAGGTTATTGATAGCAAGAAGGAAATTTTCATTTCCCTTCATGTAAAGAGATTCTGTTGTAAAACTGAGACTTTGAAATATGCAAAGGGGGTTTATGTGCAGTGGGACAGAAGAATTCTCCAGCTGTAGAATTGGCTACAGTTATGAAATAGGAAGTGCTTGTTTTAAAGTGTGTGAGACACTGTGCTGGCCTGCAGCATAAATTATGCATCTTCCCCTTCCTGCAGGCCTGCACTGTGTGTTCATGACTGAACACACAGTCCTTGGCCACAGTGGAAAGAAACTGTCTGGATAACAAAGGAAATGGAAGATTTGCTGCTAAGCAGAACCGCCATCTCTCACTGAGCCAGTTGTCCTGAGTGACATCGGAGTGTGCTGTTAGGATCGATGTGGTGACATTCAAGGGGAAGGAGCACTATCAAAAAAAAAAACAGTTCTCAATTACTGAAAGTCCATCCCAAGTAATTATCACCCCAGTAGATGAAGGGCAAAAAGAAAAAAGCAAATATTTTCAGGGAAATGAAGATAAGTCCACCTCTGGAAAAGATTTCTTTACCACTGTTTCGTTCCAAACAGAATGAATCTTTTTGACATTGTGTTCAGATTTACTCACTCTGTGCTTCTCTTCCTCCTGTATATTTACACCATTGATTCTAAGTAAGGTTTAAAAGCTCGTTTAAATTCCAGCTTCATGTATGATTCTCACTAATACCATGCAAAAATGCATTCAGGCTCAGACCCAATGCCCTGAGACTTAGGGCACTCTGAAGGACGCTTTTGAGTGGGCTGCATATCAGACCGGGCTGGGGCTTTTGCACTGAGGGGTGCAAGGAAAAGCTCACAGCTGAATTTGACACAGCTACTGAGAGCAAATTTGACCCAGAAGAAAAGTAACCCCAGCACAGACCTTGTGTCAAGGAGCAGCTGGCAGCATGGCTGGAGTGACTGCAGACAGAGCATGGAAATTCCCTCTGCCCTCATTGGTAATGTACAAGTGTCTTTGTGCTCTCTGATGTGCAAAATGCAAAAACATGATTTTCCCTTTGCTTTCTACCACCAACCATGCAGAATATTGGAAGCAATCTTCTCCTCAAATGAGTATTATTTCCTGTACCATCTTTGCAAATAAGTACACGGCAGACAAATAGACAAAGAGCACAATACAGAAATTAGAGTTTGACATTACTTGAAATGATAGTAAATGTTAGCTAGAGGTGTAACTTTTCAATCTACTAACTTGGTAATCGACGTGAGATGTAAATGTAACTTTTACATAAAGACAGAGAGCAAACGCATGGAGCATTTTTGGTGAAGAGAAGATCGTGCTGGGTGAGTTGGTGAGCTCTGACTCTGAATGGAAATCCTCAAAACTCAGAAAAGCAAGAAAAAGACAAAGCATTTCCCAGATAATGGCTACAGAGCTGTATACTCTTCATCACGTGCTCTGGAAGGCAGTCTGGGAAGTGCTGCATTACTTCAACTGCTCTGGGAGATATATGCTATGTTTGCTACCTCCAAGAGCAAACCATAAAGTATATCAAATAGAGAAGAGTCATTAAAAGGCACTGACACTAGTTTAGTTTAGGTGAGGGAGTAGTCAAGCTATGGCAGTGAAACAGAACATATTGCTATAAAAGATGAGGCTCTCGGGCTGCATCAGGGCTGCAGACCTTTTCTACGTCTTCGTAAGAAAAGCAGACTAACGCAAAATGCCGCCTGGCCCTCATAAAACTGTTCTCCATTTCTGAGTGCTTTATTTATGGGAGATGCAGTGCAGTGACATTTTAACTGCTTTTTCTTTGAATGGTAATAATGATCTAATGATTATTTAAGCAATTTTATCAAACGGTCCTCTATTTAGGAAACTGAAATATGTGAAAAGTGTTGCCATGTAAATGTCAGTGAAAGTAATTAAGTGGAGAGACGTGTAAGAATATATCACTTGTTCTCTTTTTTTCCCTCTCCTCATAAGATGTTAAAAAGTAAGTATAACTATGTCCTAGGAAATATTATGGGATAGAAATATAGCATGATTTAACAAGTGTTTTTCATCTCCTCAACTGCATTTGCCACATGGTATTTCTATAAAAACTCAGAATGTAGAATAAATGATCTGTAAAGTGGAGTCCCTACATGTAATTTAATGGTAAACAGTCATTTTTGAGTGTAAACTTCTACTTCCATTACAGCAGAAAATAGTTAATCAGGAGACTAGTAGCCTGAAAGTTCCTGACCGTTTGCAAATAAAAAGTTTCTAGCTGCTAAACATGTTGTCAAATTACTTTGTGAGCCTCTGGTAATGGAAAATCTTTAGTACAGATGAGGTGATATGCTTAAAACAGTGTTTTAGCAAGATTTATCAGATGTCCTTCAGTCTTCATGTCACAGAAGTGCTGAAGTAATGGTTGATTTAGCTGATATTTGAGAATGAATGTTTTAAGCCAGTTGACTTCTTGAGGTTTCTTACAGCTGGCGGGGGCTCTCTTCCATGATGCCAGGATTCTATGATCTTTCCAAAACAAAACAAAACAAAACAAAACAAAACAAAAAAAACCAAACAGTCAAATTAGGGCAAATTGAGACAAAAAGATGACAAGCAGGACTCTCTAGAAATTCCTGATACTCCTGACACTTTTTTTTCAGCTTGGATGTCACTGAGAATTTCTCTTTCTTTCCTTGTATATTTATGTTAATTCCAGTATTGTAGTGTTGATGTATCTGTATGCTGATTTGTCTTTGTATACAGCATGTTCTCTTCTGGATGAATTATTTCACTGGTTAATTTTCACTAGCACAGCAGCATGTATTTCATTAGATGTTTTTCCATCATTCAGAGACAGATATTTCTGAAGAAACATTTATCACTGATTACTGCAGAAAATATTCTTGATTTGTGAGCTGTATTCCATTTACCTTTCCTATAATTTCTTTGCTTATTCTTCTTGTTTTCTTTGTAAAAGTCCAATGCAAAATCTCCTAATGTAGTCCACCACTTAAAGACAATTAATTATTAGTCACAATTCTTTTCCAGCTATTAAATATGCTGCATTATTTTATGAGTATTTCTATTAATTGAGATTATCCTGTAACTTGCTTTTAATTTGAATAAATCACGAAAAAAAAGCCCTTACTACTTATTTGAATAAATATTTTACTAAACAGAAGGAAACTCAGAAATCATCTGTTGTAGGTTGCGTTTTCTGCTGTGAACTGCAGTGTGTATATTGTTGACACACGTATGTTTATATGTGTAGGTATATATACACACATCCATATAACCAGAACAGCTTTCTGCATTAGGAGTTGAAGGCTGGTGCTTCTGTAGCTGTTCATTGTAATTAATTTTGTCATACTGTTACTCTACTTCGGTGCTGAGATATTTGCATGACCTGAAAGGGAAACAGACTTTATGCCATCATTGTAGCTTACGTGCTACAACCTCCTTGCTAAGTGTGAAGTAGAGGGTACGAGTTGGTTGTTCATTGTCCCCTGAGAAACAGAGGGGCTGGGGGTTGGTTGGATTGGTTCAGCACACCATGCACACAGGTTGGAGTCCACTGAAACAAAATCATTTTTGTTATGTTTCAAGTTTAACATTCCATCTGATTTTTTTTGCAGCGTGGTGTACATCTTAGCTGCCCCCTTCTCTAAAGTTTCTTCCTGTCACCAGTGTACCTTTGTATCTGGAAAGATGACATCTGTTAATTGGCGTGTCTTAAATATTTAGGTCTCTCCAGGGTCACAGTGCTGGGTTTCTTGACAAAGGGCTTGATAAAAAAGAGCTGCTGAGAAACCACAGCTCCTTACCAGCAGGTATGACTTGCCTGGTAGTGACCAAACTCAATTGTTATTTTCAGGATATTAAGAAGCATAAAATTTTTTACAGTTAACAAGCAGACAAACAAACTCTGAAAATAACATGGTGAAACAGCGATTTAAAAAGCTGACCACTGCCTAGATAACTTGAGAGTCAGTAACAGATAAAAGATCTTTGGAAAGAAAATCCTTATGACAGACAATCAAAGGAACTCCCATGGCCTTCATCTTACAGCTGTTGCCACAGCACATTCTGGTCCCATACTTCCAGGATAGGACTATTTTGGACAAATTGGAGAAAAAATATTTTATCACTCCTCTGGTCTACAGCAAACCTCAGATCATTAGGCAGCACCTCTTGGTCATCTCACTCCTTTTGGATAGGTACCTCCGACCTCTTCCTATGCTTTGAACCCTCCATAGTCAAAGGTTTCTAGAAGAGAACGTGTCAAGTCAGTATCTACTCTAAGCCCAGTGACTTGTTCCAATCACTGGCTGTTCTATCCAACTGAATATGTCATTGCTTAAGAACATGTTGGTCCTCAGTGTAGAAGAACCTAGTAGAAGTACATAATGGAGCAGTCCACTGATAAACGTAGAATTTCTTTGAAGATCTGTATTTCATGAGAAAAAAGATGGGTCCATCTGTTTTCATGAGGACAGCAAAAAAGAAACAGTACTAGTCGTAATATTCTGGTCATTCATGTCCCTGGTCAACTACAAAAGGAGCAGCAACCATGCATGTTATGGACATATTTTGTATAATACTTGTTTTCATTATTTAGTCAATTCAGTCATACATGTATACATAAACATTGTCAGTCTCTTGCTTAAAAGTTAACCCAGACTACATATTCAGGCAACTTTTCTGTCTTCCTAGCGAAGCTGAGCCAGTAGACTGAAATGGAAAGGCAGAATCATGAACCAGTGCTCCTTATTGATGAATAACCTCTCAAAGGACCTTGGGACATGGTGACAATCAATCACCTAGTCAGCTGTCTTTAGAATGAAAAATGAGCAGTAGTGGGAACTGGAGCCCTGCTAACTTCTAAGATAGTGATCTCCATCTTATTTTATTTATTAGCCTTTAGCCTTGAAAAATGAAATGATAAAATTCCCTTGTAGAGAGTGAGAAAAGGCAATTCTACCTGTCTCTAGTTGGCTCTTTGAAAGCAGTTGCTCAGAAGATGATTCTCATCCCAGTCTGTAATTTAGATTAAGGTATGGGTGTCCAACTTTTTGACTTGTCTGGGCTGCACTGAATGAAGAGGAATTCTCTAGGGGATGCATCCATGAAGGTTGCTCTGAAAGTAATCCCTCCTAATTATTTCAACGGAAACTACAACTGATACAAATATCACAATAACACTATTTAATATTGCAAATTCTCAGCTACCAAACAGTTTTTTTCAGCACAGTCACCACTGCTAGCTATGCATTTTCACCAGTGATGAACAAGAGCCGGCATGGTGTGCTCGTAACAATCTGCATGACCAGAGGTGACCTAAGGCAGCTCTTATCACTGCTGAAACGCACCACCCACCACCTCACTGTGCTCACATCCACTCTTTAGTCTCCATAAATGTTCAGCAAGTATCAATGAATGTCACTGTGTGCAATGTTTTCTGCATGGAGGAATTCAGTACCGTTTCTCTGCTTCAGATGCATTTCCATGACCATTGCCCCTGTGTTGCCATCTGTCACATGGCCACAAAGTGTAATGCAATATTAGTGGGAAGGTTCAACCTCTAATGTTGTACCACCAGCATCCACCTCTGAAGTAGTGGATCAACATCATAAAACAGGAAGCCATTATTTTCATAGCAGCTCTCATAAAATATAGTTAATAATATAAAAGTAACAAAACTTATTTTACATTTACATACACATAAGCCTTAACCAACAATACACCAAACATTTTCAAACAGGCCATTAAACAAAACTTGGAGGAAATGAGCTTCTTATATATATAGGTCAGTGCTACACTGCCACAGACACTAAATGGCACACTTCATTTCTGCTGTCAAAAACCTCAAACATAAAAGCAGTGAGATGAGCAGACAAATAAAATCAATTTAGTTCAGCAGTGTATGTGTGTGGGTTGCATTTCTTACCAAGTTTAAAAACAGACAGTTAAATGACTGCTGTGTGTGAAATGGCTTGGTTTGTTTCATGTGTATTCAGTATTGTGTTAGCAATATATCCCTTATGAGGAGCAACAGAGGAAATAACTCTTGCATTTGTTGAATTGTGGTAGGAACATGATAGCACATTTATTGCTAGCAAAAAGTTCTAGATGTCACTCTGAAACTCTCTGATTCTTTTTCCATTTTTGGGCTCCCCTGAGGTGACATCTTCAAACATCTTTGACCTTGAGTCATGTCAACTATGCAAGTGGCTATTTGCTTATGTAAACTGTGCACTAGCGTACACAAGTATGTATTACAGCTATGAGCTGACTGTCTGCTTAAAAATTCCAGCTTGAGTGAAATATGCACTGAATTTTTCTGCCCAGAGAGCCCTTCACACATTTCTTTAGTACTGTTGTTAGCATCATATCACGATCACAAAGAAGTAGAAAACATAATGAATAGAAGACAATATTTTTAACACTACATCACAGCACCAGGACTTAATTAACACACTAACACTTAACCTTGTGAAGTGTTGTATGCCCTCCCTTCATTCTGTTGAATAATGTAGTGCTTCTAAAATAAAATAAAATTTCAGGATCAGTTAAGAGAGGGTTGTATGGAACTATACCATTGCAGTCTGGGACTTGATCCAAAGTCCATTTAAATCTCATGAGAAGCAGGTGATGACTGGTCAAACTGCATTTCAGAGACATGCTTCATCTGTATGGGATTCTTAATTGAATATAAATGTTTTGCCAGAGAAGCAGGCAAGAGTGATTTGCTTAGTCAAGGTCTTTGAAAAAAAAATAAGACTATCCTGTCAGCACAGAATGGTAAATGTTATACGTGGTTTGGTTTCTAACGTACTTCCTTGTAACTTAAACTAGTTCAATGCCAATTCACTGAGCTGTGGATTAATATTAAATAGCTCTGTATTAAGCCAGCAGCAGTTCAGCTGGCACTGCATGGACCTGTCATCTTCAGATATCACTGGTGGCCCTGCAGACTGGAATGTTTCACTTGGACTTTTATTTATGAGGATGCATCAGTTTGACATGTTGAATGAGATTAATAATCCAAATGTTTTCCTCAGGCATCTAATTAAATAATTTTGAAAAATTAATTATACTTTTTCTTCCTTTAATGTTTGAACTCACAGTAATCTTATTAATGCTGAGATACGATACAATCATAAAACTAAGCTTTGTGTGAAACTCACTGGACAAACTTTGAGGCTCTTGAAGAAGTAATTAGATTACCTGCTCTACAAATGGTGCATGCATGCCAAGTGAAATGAGAGACTGCAAGACACTGGACAAATACAGGCTTTGTGTAAAAACTGTCTGAGCAGGCAGATTTGGATTTATCTGAATGGATTTATTTACTGTGACGATTTATGCCTTGACTCACTGAAGTACTTAGCAGATGAAGCATTTCATAGATTTGTTTTGGAATAGCCATGCACTAATGTCCATAGACAGACCTCTGCCGAGAAAAAGTTCCCAAGCTTGTTGCTTTTTGATAGAAACTTTCATCAAGCAAACATGCATGGGAACTCTGTGCATAATGAATGATTAGCAGGCAAGAAGAATGGTCCTTGAATACTGTGAGTGGTTCTTAACGAATAATTGATATTAAGGAAATTTATCATATGACATTGTTCAAGAATAATCCTTACTAAATCCTGTGAAACCAGGCTGTCATGGCCCTGAGGGCATCCTCACGCTGATGGTTGGGCTGCTGCAGCCTGGTGCTGCGGACAGCCCTGATAACAGAGATGGTCTGATAACAGATGGTCTGATAACAGAGCCCATTCCTGTCCCATCCTCAGGTAAGTGCTCGATGCTTGGGCTGAGGCTGCCCTTGGTGCCCCGCAGCTGCCCTGCAGGCTGCCTCACAGCCCAGAGCCCTGCCATAGGAAGCTGCCATTCTGCAGCGCCCAGCACGGAGCCTGCGGGAGCAGTATTTTTCGGTGAGGTTCTTCAAGTTTAAGGATCTTTCTTAAGAATTAGACGTAAATAAGACTGTTCAGATTGACACAGATATTCTAGACCATCGCATTTTATCTACAAAATCTGTGCAATCAGATTTGTTTCTCAAATACCCACTGCTAAATCCCACAGAAATGGAAGTGGCTTGGAAAGTCAAGTAACCAAAGGAGAAATTAAATCTGCCATTTGCTTTGAGGACTTTCTGTCACACCGGCAAAGGCAGAATAAAGTCATCCAGCGTGGAGAAATCAGAACTCTGCTTCATGTATAGCGACAAATAATTTACCTTTTAGATGAACTTGATAATGATTTCTGCTGGAAGAGGGCACCAAGCTGCCTTGCGGGCATGGCGACAGAGGTGTGGAGTCCTTCGCTGGTGCAGAACAAAGGACTTCATTGCGGGTGCTCAGAGCCTTTTATAGCCGCGCAACTCAGCGGTTTTCCCGCGCAGCCAAGAGTGGTTACGCGCAGGGCCGGGCGCCTTGTGGGTGTTTACGTCCGGCCCAAGTTATTGTTGAGCTTTACCGCTCATTAGCAATACAACAACCTTCTTATCCCACAGATTTCCATGAAAGGGGTGTGAAATAATGTTAGATCCTTCAGGAAGGGCAGGGCACGCAAAATGCACTGGCTGTGAGAGGTGCTGGCCTAAATGCCGTGCATATTACTTTTAAGAAGCATATGAACTCATTACTATACATCATTGGTGTTAATAAAAGTTTTATCCTGATTTCAGTCTTCCTCATAAGAAGCCGTTACAAGCTGGTGAAGACACAGTAGAAATAGAGCAGTGCAGCTGCTCGCAATGCAGAGCAGACAACTTCTTCCCTCTCAAATGTTTGACAAGCAAGGAATGCACTGAGTTAAAGATCTGAATTATAATGAAACATGTAAAACAGATTAGGTTGGGGAATGTGCAAAAGAAGCTTTTTTCTTAAGGCTGGCAGGAAGACAAGATCTGTGCATGTACAGCATCTTACATGAATATGGCCTGGAGAATACTCTAGAGAAAAATAAAACATTATCTCCTTAAAATGTGGGTTTTGTAAGAAATATTTACTGTAAAAACACAGAAGATGGAATAGAATGTTTTATTTCAAAGAATCTGTAGTCATTTCAGTATATGGTGTTAAAATCCTGTCTTGTTAATGGTCAGATTGGCCTAGATGCAATGGCAAAATAAAGAGCAAAAATTTAAAGACAAGTGAAAAAAGGATGGAAGTGCCCCCAAATAAAATTCTATGAACAGCTAAACCAACTGTATAGAAAGTGAAATTAACATTTGTATTCTCTCTCTCTTCAGTGCTACTGCAGAAAAATGTGATTTCCATCCTTCCAGGTTTCTTTTTCATGAGTTCTGAAATTATGAAGTATCATAATTTTATGCATATACCAATTATGAAAAAGCCAAATTCAGAATAGCTAAATGAATTGCATATCGAAATGACTATCAAATCAGTATTAGACATAGGGGAAAGAAAAAAAAAATGAGCAAGGGAAGAATCTGTAACATGGAAGAAAGGGCAAAAAGTCTTCATAGAAACAGAATGGAAAGAGCAACTTTTCAGTATGAAAGCAAACTTGGGGAGGACTTGGCAAGGTGGATAGCAAAAATCTTGCTTAAAGAGATGTCTCCTTACTCACATCATTGCAGTTCAGTGGCTCTGAAGGATACCCCAAAACTTGGAAAAGAAAGAAAGAATGCAACATGAGCTGTAATATTTTGAAAGCTGAGCATGATAAGCTAAGATGGAGAAACCTTGACTGAGGCTCTCAGACCTTCCTGAAGATAAGACAGATATTAGCCTTGTATTATTACCTATTGCTAATAATCAAATATTTGCAAAGAGGAAAGTAGCAGTGCTTCTTTTAGGCTTTAAGTACCTAGGCATTTATCTGCATCCAGCAAATTCCTTCATTAGATTATTTTTACTCATCTAATTTAATTTATTTTAATTCCATGATGTTATTCAACTTTTCATTTTTTATTTAATAAGAATTTTAGACATGCATTATAAGCTAACAAGGAATTGCTTTTAACTGAAATTCCTCTCACTGCCTCTCAACCACTTCTGATACTGGCAGTGAAAAGAATGCATGGCTCATATTTAAGAATTTGTTTCTGTATGTTTTTATTTCTTTAGAGAAAAAACATTTCTATTGAACAAAGAAGCATTCTGTTACGAGCTTTTCAAATACAGCCATACCACAAATCTGTAGCCAAGGTAACTCTCAGGTACGGAGTTTCTTTTTTTTTCCATTTCCCTAGGAATTAAATTAGGCTAATTAAGGGCTGCACTGATTTTCCTTGAGTATAATTGTAGTATTTCCTAAGACAGGGTAAAATCATGCGGGAAAAAAGTGAGAAGCTTATCTTGGGATAAATGTGAGGAGAAATGGATATTTTGTTTCTTTATGTTCTCCTTTCCACTGATTACAAATTACTGTTCAATCAACTGAAAATATGCCTGTATTGCCATATGTAGAAAAGAGCGACTAAAAATTACAGGGAAGAAGGATCAGATTCGTGTCCAACAATTATTTTTTTCTCTAATATTTCATGTAAAATCATAGGACTTCTGTGATAGGAATCTTTCCCAGCAGAGCATTCTGAAAAGAAGAAATTGAATACATTACGGATGGGATTCAGAAATTTCTTATGTATTCTTTTATGAGCTTCATTTTCTTTGTAGGCAGTTTTATTCAGGAAGTTATTTTTGTCAGCTATGCCTGACAAAAGAATGCAGATGATGGATAAAACCCCAGCAGTACATATACGTGGCTGTTGCCTTATGTATAAGAATTATTTATAGCCTCTCAGAAAGGACCCTTATATAGTTTCCTGGAAATGTTGGCTTGGTGCTCAAAGATGATCAAAAGTCAAAGACAATATTAAGTAAGGATCTTTAATTGAAGTCCACTTGTATGCATTTTTTAACAAACAGCATATTTGTAGAAATCAATGGAGCAGCTGTGTGTAGCAAAGAGAGAAGATAGATAGAAGATAAAAAGAAAAGAAAAATACAGTCAGAGGGGCAGAATATCTTTCCCGTTAGGACAGATGAAATAGCCTAGCACATTCTGGTTTAGAAGATGTCTGTGGAGAGTTACCGCAGAATCGATTCACAAGTTGAGCAACAGGGGGAACATTATTCACGATTTCTCATAATAACAAACTTGGGGGATACTGAATTAAATTACTAGGTTACAATAAGTAAATTATGAGGTTAAAATAAAATAAAACAAAATAAAAATTTCAGATATATAAAGAAATTTAGAACTCTGAGGATGCTGTGGAGATCAAAAGGGAGTAATTTGGCTGATTCCAATTCATGGACAACAAATGTACCAATTAACATTAAGTTATGGCTCAGGAGATTCCCAGGCTATGAATGGCTGCAAACTGGGAGAATACAAGTAAGAGAGAGTCATTTTGTCTATAGTTTTTTTCCTGCTACTTTTCCTTCTGCATCCACCAAAAATTCCTGCCAGAATTAATTAATCAGCCAGGCTTATATCTGGATTGAGAGAGTATGGCATTTATGTTCTTATTCTCAGAGAAGTTATTTCCAAATGAACACAGGCTAAAGCTGAGGAGATGAAAATCCTTGAGCCTGACATGAACAGGTATGGCTGCAGCTACTTCTGAGCACTGTGCTCCAGGATATGGGGAGGGATAGTTTACACTGCACGTACATAACACCTTTATGAATAAATTAAATGTACCTGTAAAAACAAAGCTCTGATGAGATGTGAATCAGGCAATGCCACCTTGACAAGAACAAAGAAACAAATTCTTAAAAAGAACAGGAAAAAAAATTCTCAACTCTGTCCACACTTTTATGTCAGCAGTAAATTGAATTTATGGGTGGATTTTGTCATAGCCTATACTTACAATCAGTTTGCTGTTTGCTGCAATTGCCGAGGCAAAACATCTCTGTAAGAACATAAAGATAATGGCATGGTTAAATTTAGTTGACTATTTTAATCTTAAAATTCAGCCTCTAAACACACGCAATTGATAGCATGTGTATGAGTCATGGAAATTTACTTTTTATGAAGAAAATTACTAATGTTTGGTTCTGACTTTTCTCATTACTTTTTATAGCTCCAGTTTCCTTCCAGGATGCAGTCAGTGTAGTTATTATTGATCCATAACATTTATAGGAATTTAAATGTACTTCAGATGCTGGGTAGCCTGGCTCCTGCTATTTCAAAGTGCTTGTGACTTTTCAAGCTCTTCTACTTTCTTTCTTGTTCTTTATGAATTGGTCATTATTGACCAGATATTTAATGATGAACTCCTGCTTTCCCTAGACTGTAAGGCACTGCTATCATGAACAGCTTGTCAAATCTTCTGCGCTGTACTTCCAGTGCAGCACGACTGGGAAGGTCAGCTGTGAGCAATAGAAAAAATGTACCACGTCCAGAAAGGTGAAGGAGGTTCATACTATCTGACGTTGGGCTGTCCTGAAGCCATCCAGCAGAACATTTGAACGTGCTTCCATATGAAAAAAAGCCCTGTAAAACTGCCAGGAGGGCTGGTAGATAAATCGAATGGCTTATGGATGGAAATGAACCTGCTGCAGCCAATAGGACTCAACCCGATGAGAGCATACAGACATACAGGTTATACAGAAATATGGTTGAACAACTGAATTAAATCAGTTGCCCAGTAGGCTTTCTTTCGTATGTCTGGAGAGCAGCGGGGGTAGTAATTGTACATATGGAAGGAAAAGCAGCAGCTACAAGAGTAGTATTACATAAACAAGATGATAAGCTTTAAAACACTTAAAAATATTTCTATTTTGTTTTAGTAAAAGAGAATGAAAGAGAGTACTAAACAGATAATACCAGGAAATCAAACATGAATTTGCTGCAGTTAACTTTGTTTGTAGTAATAAATACTGCATGTTGAATCCTACAAGTACCGCCAATATTCTCTACCATTTACTCATCAGTGGAACAGGGCATGGATTGAATCAAGTCCTAAACACCATGTGTTAGGGAAAGGGATATTGGTCAAATCAAGTAGCTTTGTTCCAGTTTCACCAGTTGTGACTTTGTCTTTAGATCTTTTTATAGACTCGCAGGGAGAGAAGAGCTTTGGGTCTGGCAAAAAATAATTGCTTTTAAAATTATTCACATCATGATTCATGAGGTTTTAATAGTGCTTATTCAGAGGGACATGACAGAGGAAAGCAGAAATATGTCAGTAAAATGACAAAATAGGCAATATCACACAACTTCATGGAGAAAATTCTCCTTTTTGGAAAAGGAAGTGTTGTAAGGTGTTCCTCTTCAGGAGCACCAAACACAAAAGCAAGTTTCTGTAGCAGATAAATGAATGCAACAAGGTATTCCAGCTTGAGTGGGCAAAGGAGGAGAGCAATTGCTGCAGTGTTCTGTCCTTACAGACAGACAAAAGCAAGGGAAGGCAGGAAGCAGGTTTGAACAGAAAGAGCAAGAAAATCTTCATATTAACATAACAGGTTTTATTCCACTTCTGTTGAATGTGGGATGAAGGGAGCACAGGAATGTTTTTATTATCTAATAACACCTACTTAAATGTAGATGTAAAGCTAGAAATTCGAGTGGGTCTCAGATTAAGCTCCTTTGTAGGACTGAGGCACAAATCCCTTGCTGGTACCATACCATCACCTGTATGGCTCCAGCAAGTACAACAGAGAAGTAGTTCAATATTTGAGTGTTTATAGTCATAAAGCTTTATGGTAAGCAGATATCCAGATGCTTCTTGCTGTTCTTTTTCTTTTTCTTTTTTCTTTCATTCATTTATTTTCCCACAAAGAACTCCTAGGATATCAGAACACCTCTGTGTTTTACTTGTGGAAGGAATGCACATGAAGCATAGGTCTTTTCATCATTCTCAGACTGTGGTAAAACCACCCCTGCTGAGGCTTCTGTCCTGGGAATGGTGTTTGTTGCCAAGGGATGTGAAGAATACATTAAATAAGACGTAGTTGAGGTTGGGGTAGGCAGTAAGTTACCTTGCAGGAATTTGACTCTGCCCATCTGAAATTCATGGCCCTAAAAAGCCAGAGAGGAAACTGAGCTCTTTTAGTAAAGAAACAACACTTTTACTATTCAAAAGTAAAAAAAAAACTGAGGGGCAAATTAATGAGTTGTCATAGAATCTGTTGTTTTGCTTAGCTGGTTTTGAGCTGTAGACTGCTGACTACCAAAATTGCACCATTACTGAACTTGCAACTAAACAGGTGCGAATTGGAGTATCCTGAAAAAGCAAAGCCAAGATTACTGTGTTTTAGTTCGGGAGGATGGCTGAAGGCATAGAAGGTCCAGACAAAACAAAACTCTTACACAGTGGAAAGACCTCAAGCCACATGAAAGTCTTCAGAATTTTATTTTTTCATGAGTGATTTTTGGCTTCAGAGTCAAATTGTTTGTGATGAATGACAGGCTGGCCTGGGATCAGTGAGGCTTAAATTAGTAGGATTGGTAGTCATGAGGTTCATGTTCTTATGGTTCCATTCCTGTATGCAACTTTTGTCAAAAAGTCTTTATGTTGACCAAATTGACTGGAGGTGGTAAACATAATCCTTCAGCTGCCATAGTTCTGTCACAGTGTTTAAGGTAGGTGATAAGACCCAGAGATTATATGATATGCCTCCCAGCTAATCTTACCTTGTCTGATAATTGCTGTAAAAATGCTTTCTTGGTCTGGTGATGTGAAAGGCTCTTGCCTTTTCTATCTTAGTGTTCCCCAACTTTATTCTTCTCTCAGAAAAGATTTTGTTTCCTTTTATGCAGAGAGTCAAAAAATAGCCTGTGTGTCACCTAAAAGGTTAACACTTCAATTTTGAAGGAGAGAAATACAGATGATCAGTTTATAGGTGGATTATGCCTAAAAATCTGCACTGTTCGGCCTGTATAACTCACTGTAAACTTGAGCAAAACTGTTCAGATTCTGTATGCAGTGTACATTTGTGACAGTTTCGCTTCTAATTTAGCTTCATGCCATATGCAGGTGGGAAGTGCTCATTCAGAGTTCCCCATGAAGACTGGCCCCAACATTGATTGACTCAAATGGGCTCTTCAGCAAAGCTGTCACACCCCTCTTTTTCCCACCTCCTGCTGCATGTGATCCCCCAAACCAGCCTTCCCTTAGCTCTTCCATTTTCCTACCATAAAATCTTATTGCCTTAGACCCTAGCTTTGAACCCATTTATTCCCTAAACTCACATCCTTTTTTTCCTCCAAACTCTCAAAAATCATTCTGTACGTTTTTCCTATAATTTACAGTTTTTAGTTGATCTGAATTTTAAAAAAATGCACTAACGCAGTCAACTGTAAGTCAGTAAGGAATGTCAGAAGCCACTTTCCACCCTGTGAGCCAAGCAAACACTTGAGTATCCAGATTATCCAAATAAATCACTATTTTTTAAACCCGATGACACATTTATTGCATGAGGAAAGTTAAAAACCACTCAAAACTATTGCCAAATGCTGAGATGAATAATTATTACTCAGAGGAAACAAACCATTCATCAAAGACATTTTGGGGACATATATAGAATTGTCCTATTCATGGACCAGTATATGAAAAGGTAATTGGAAGAATTTTTCTAGGCTAGTGTTGAATATAGAGCACAATAAAGGAAGAAGATAGCTAAGCTAACACTAAAGATCTCTTTGTAGGACTCAAATTTTCTTCCATAGTATTTATGCCACCAGTACTGTCTGTTCGGTCAGACACGATGGAGCCAGACTGAATCTACAGCTGAAACAAGCGTCTGAAATGGCATTAATGGAGTATCTTGTAACAACTGGCAACGTATCAAAATTCAAGGATTTCTGTGATTCACTTATGTTTAAAATTCTGATTTGGAAAAGTTTGTAAGTTCCTTCTAATTTTTTATTGTATTTATTTATTTTTTCCCCCAACACATAACACAGTTGTAGCCTCTAGCCACATGGGAGTGCAGAGACATGCAAGGGCCATGAGGTCTAATGCCCTGGAGTTTTAGACTTATACCATATTATTTCCTTTAAGTCATATAAAGAAAAATTTTTTTTCAAGATACCATTAGGCTTTTTCAAAACTTCAGTCCTCTGCTGAAATCTCTCTCTAGTTTCCAGCCTCAATTCATGAGATGCCAACCAATACCTGACTTTTCTGTGGGAATTGTTAAGTAGCTTCCTACCATGTCACAGGATTGGAACCAAGTATTAATTATTTAGTTTAAATTAAGTCACAAATAATGTGTGAGAAACACTGAGCATAGATATGTTCAGGTTAAGGGGCAGTGGCACTGCAGGGCTTGCTCACCCCAGCACAGGGACGTGGCTTTTCTTGCTGTAGCCCTTTCAGATCTCAGTGCGCTGGGACAGGATGGGCTTTCCCAGGAGCAGCATCCCTATTCAGACTGGATTTCTGGCTTTGTAATCAGCCCAAAATGGGATTTATAAATAGAAGGCTGAACTGAGATGTTTAAAGTTAGATAAAAGAAAATTGGGCCTACATAATAAAGTCAGTATTGCCTCTGTCTTTCAAGCTGGGGTCATCTCATCTTCAGGGCATCAGGCAAGTAACCAGAGCTACAGACTGTGCCAGGTACATGCTGGGCTTCCAAAGGATTTTTTAAAACTCATTAACAATAGATTAGTTCCACATGTTACAAGTCAGAACGGTCCTTCCAAGTATCTAGACTTATTAATTTCTGTCCTGTGGTCACAGGACAAGGTATTATGGTTTTATAGGCAAAATCATTAAAATGGTTCTTCAAAGATATATGTGAGGGAAGCAATATTTTTTGTCATGTTCTTATTGAGTAAGGCCAAGTTAATTGTTCTCTAGCAGAGGCAATATGGTTGGGATACTTCTCTGAATGTCAGAAGCTAGAATCAGCAAGAACGACTTAATTGTCTAACTCACCAACTGCCTAATATACAACCACTCTTTACAACACAATTTTCTGTAGTATTTAGATTATATTTCAATTTTCTTCTCATGAACACAGTTCTGCATAACAAAATATTTCCCTGTAGTCAGGATCCATTATTAATTACATTGTTATAAACTTGCCTGTTGATTCATTCATTATTGCAAAGCATTTTTCATATCCTACAGAGATAACACCTTGGGCTTTTTCTGCCTAATTAGGAGCAGGTGAAGAATGTAAGTAGGGAACCAGGGATGAGCCGGTGGGTGTTGCTAAATGAAGCCTTTCAGAACAGAGAATCTCACAGCTCAATAGGCTTGTATTGAAAAGCAGTCCCAATTACAAAACCACTAGCTTAGAAATGAAGGACTTCAACATAGAGCTTGACACTGATTTTATTTTCCAAAGCTAATATTAATATTTAATTGCATAACCCAGGGCATTGACTGTATTTTGTAACATATATCTAGAAAAATCTTTATTTTGACTGTTAAAAATATATAGCTAGATTGATTCAATATATATTTACTTATTAAATGCTTTGATACAGTATTTCAACTTAAACTTCATGTCAAATAGATCACTATATATCCCAGCCTATGTTATTAGGAAAAGATGAAAATATTCCAATGCAGTCGGTTATAAATACTATTATGTTCTATTATTAAGAATTTTTATTTTCTTTGGTTGGACATGTAGGGACCTTCCCATTAACACAATAGCACGTGCAGCACAGGAGTTTGCCCTGAAAGCCAGGATTTCCCCTTTAAGTTACTGCCCAAACACTACTAAAAGCACAGCATTGTGGGGAGCTATACACAGACTCTGCCTTTATGCAGCAACCTGCAGCTTTGGGCTCAGGCTGCTGCCTTTCCTGAGCAAAAGTTGGGCTTGATTCCTCCACAGCGTAGTTGAATGCAAAGGGGTTCAGACTGATATGCTGACCACAGTACCAGTGAGCTGGGAGAGGATGAGAGCTCAGCCCCCTCAAGGGTCAGAAGACACCTCCTGGTGACGGTAACTGCTGAGATGCCACAGATAAGCAGGACCTGGACCATACCCTGGACCATGAGGCAAAACAGCTCTCTATCATTTATCCCATATACCCCTGTGGAGTGTTTTTGCCTGCTGAGCTCCATGCTTTGTTGGGATGGCTGTTATGCAAGCTCACCTCTTTCACTGGCACCGAGTCCTGCTCCTGCTTGTCCCTCTCCACGAGTCAGTCCCATGGCAGGGGCAGGCTTGGCTTTTCATTTCCTGCAGTAAGGTTCAGTTTCACTCCTACTGCTGAGGAACCTCTAGCTGCCAAGGCCAGAGAACCATTTCTAGTTTTAAGATCTAGTTTCTGAGTGCACTTGGTTTTCTAAAGAATACACGCTATAGATGTATAATAGATTCTTCCCTTAAGGAGATAAGATATATAGTATTCCCTCTACATAATCTTTATTTTTGTTGTAGGTCTGTTATGTGGTGCTTCTCAAAGACACCTAGACAACACAATTAAGCAAGATGTAGCAATTTGGAAAATAGCTGCCAGCCACACAGGTATTGACATATAGAAGTTCTGTGCAAAATCTTTAAAATTTTTATTCTGACTCCTCTAGAGTTCATCATGGTGTTATTAATTACTATTATCACTGATAGCATAAAGATGTAAACACTTGTTTGTTCACAGCTTTATATACAACATCACAGAGAAGGCTGTTAGGTATGTGACACTGAAAACAAGAAAGTAAAACCAGAGGAAATGTATAGTGAATTAAAGTATGAAAAGGAAATCTATTTACATGCATTAATCTATACATTATCATATTCTGTACATTTTGTAAAAAATAATCACATTCATTTACATCATCGTTAATTATTACTGTACTCAACAGATAAAAAGTTATAAAGAGAAGAAAAGAGAATTTCAAAGCAATACTCATACTAATGCTCCAGGAAAGGGGAGGGGGGAAAGCTGCAGGTTGAGAAATTTACTTCAGTGCTTTGGAGAATAAAGGATTTGGGGACTTTTCAGCCACTGTTTTAGCTGACAGCAGAAATGGTCTGAACATACTGTCATCATTAGCCAGGTTAAACACAGAATCATATCAAAAAATGCTTTTTTAAGTAGCTGACACACTGGTTTACTGATATGTGTTGATATACTCTTATAATACAGATGTCAGAAATTACAGTTTCAGTACTCTTCATTTATTTGAGCAGAACAGTACTGCTCAATACTACCTGCTGCTATTTGGTTATGTCACGGTGGTAGTACTGGTGGCCCACAGCTTATCTAGGCACTCATGGCAATGTGAAGGAACTTTTGCTTGTAAAAGTATTTCCTGTATTACTTTGCACAGACAACAACCCTAACACACAAATTAGCTTTCTCTACAGGCTACTTTCTGGTTGTACTTTTTTATCAGACATATTTAATGTTTAACTTTCATTAAAATTGTCTAAAAAAAACCAAAAAAACCTGCAGTAATGAGTTTGGGCTTTATGCACAATCACTTTGCTGAAATGGACAAATTCAGTATCAACAGGGTAAGTTTTTTAGCACTCACAAGAACAGGAGACAAATAATGGCAATGACTCATCTCGGTCCTCATGCTTGGTGTGTGAGGTGTGTGCACTCGGCAATGACTTATTTCACACGCCGTCAGGCAGACTGCACAGTTTGCTGAGGCACTCAGCTTTCCCCTCCATCATGTTAAAGGCAGAGGGAAACCTGTCTGGGGTGTATCAGGATGTGAAGTGCTACACAATGGGGCAAGCTGCCTCTGACTTGGCTTTAGAAGGCTTTTTAAACTGTCACTTTTTGTGGCTAGCAAGTTATTAACACTACAGTACAGTCCCAGCATGTGCTTAAACTGGGTAGTTCCTCAGGTGCTACGTGCAGCACACATCACTTTGGTGCAGTCTGTTGGGCCCTAGTGCACTCCAGCATGGTATGCATGGAGAAGCTACTTAAACACGTCAAACACAGCATTTCATGGAAAGCAGCACTGCTCTCAGTGGCCAGTAGTATTATCATTTCATGTCATTAATCAGCTCCTGGTCAGCAGCTGAAATGACTGCACAGATAACAGAATGGCCATGTCAATTCTGAGTGGGAGTGAGAAATGTGGTCAATGCTCTACGCCTTCCTTAAGGGATACACTGCAATGTTCCATCTTCTGTGAATGAAAATATCCTAAATTTGAATGAGGCACAGAAGAGAAGCAGGAAAATCCATTTGAGAAAATGCTCAGAGTTGTACTCAGAGTTTTAGAGATCTGACATGTTTAGTTTCTCAGGAAATTAAGATGGTTTTAAGTGTGATTCAAAAGATTTCACTTAAAGAAAATTTCTCATAGCCACGAGCACTTTGTTTTATTGTATGACCCATCTACAAATATAAAAAGGCAAACACCTAAAAAAAAAACTGCTGGAAGTTGATCCCAGGCAAATCAGTATCGGTCATGAGGCTGTTGGGTTTATCGTGGAGGGCAGTCAACCACAGGGACATCCCACTGAATGGACTAGGTAGGGATCCTTCATTGCCTTCATGTGAGCATTTATGGGAGGATAAGTTTTGTCAATCAGCTTACGTGGCTTAAAAGAGAGTATTTAGTTATTTGTTGGCAACACAACTGAACAGACTCTTCTGGAGAAGAGAATTGCAGACATAGGGTGAGAAATCTTAAGTTTGTGTTCATTTCGTTTGTATTCTATTCTACTGCGCCCTAACCTACCCTCAGCTCATTTTATAGTAAATACAGAAAAAAAAACCATGATTCAGTTTATGTGCCCTAGATGCACAGCAGAACATGGGATGAATCGTCTACAACTAGCACCTACTTCTTTATGGCCAATATGGAAGGCACTTAAAACGAGTCTTTAGCCGAAGAACAGGCATTTGGCTTTTGAGGGATAAATAAGGGTAGATAAATTTCACCTAAATTTATCAAGCACCTAGCTAAAATCATCATCTCTGAAGGGGAAAATGTAAGTTAACTTTATATATTTAGATTCTGATCACCATCGGCAACTAGAAAGTAATTCGTCCATGTGTCCCTCAAGCATCATCAGCAGGTAATATGGCAAAAATCACTCAAAATGAATGGCGTTGCCTATCTGGCTCCAAGGCAATAAAGCACAGCTGCTGAGTACAGTACAGGAGAGAATCTTGTCAGCATTCTTGTTTAGTTAACATGGTGTGCTACTGGCTTTTCAGTGGGAATATAATCCAGCAGGTTTCCTGCTTTGAAGCCTTTATGACTCAGTTTGGATCCTGATGCAACCAAAGTGAGAAAGGCAGTAAAGGAATGAAGAGGAGGAGAGCTAAGTCACAAGGCCACACAGGCACAGCATACACCTGCATTGCTTCATCCACCTCCTCCCCTGAAGCTGCTAAGACTGAATACAAACTACATTCAGGGATGACAGAGTCAAATGTTTTCTTGCATTGTCCTTTTGGCTCTGAAGAGTCACCAGCAGGACCATTTGACTCCACAGCTGTGTAAAATCTAATGCAAGACAAAGCTATTTCAGTGCATTGTAGGGATGTGAAACATTGAGCGAGTACTAGATTCATCAAACTGATTTTCAGTTTTTGAATACATTTTAGCATACTGTGCACTTTTGTGTGAAAAGGCAGATGGAAGTCAAGTTCCATGCTGATGGAATGATGCTCAAAATTTGTATAAAGTTATTTGGATATGGGAATTTTCTGGAAGTAGAAATAAGTAAGAACAGTGCCCTCTGGGTCTTTACAGACATGAAAATGGTTGCATAAAGCACAGTGAAGGTTGCTGTCATGCAACACTGATGAGTGCTGCCCATGGGGCAGTCTTGGGACATTCCTGTCTTTGATCTGACAGAACTATGTATCACTCCAGGGTAATTCCATTACAATACACTGTGTTTGACCAATAGATAGCTAAATTAAATCAGAACAAGAGGTGTACAGGCACTCCGATGACTGCCAACAGTATTCCCACTAATATTTCCAGGAGTGTACATGAAAGCCTGCCAAGACATGCCCTTGCCACTATTCTTCCCTTTCCCTGGCAATATTACTGACCTTGTTTTCTGCTGGCTTAATATGATGGATCATCTGAGATATCAGGGTAATTGCTGTTATGAGTCAACAACACTCATGCAAAACGTGTCATTTACAGTGGACGTGGTTAAACATAACATGAGAAATAAGCATAACTTGGTTTATTTCTTTTAAAACTGCAAATGTTCCATGTGTATTTATAAGAACTTGTCAGATCTTTTTTTTTTTACAAAGTGGCTGCACAGGAGGCTTGGTGTTGCTGAGAATTCCTTCCATTTATGCCTTTTATGGTCATTTTTAGGGATTGCATTTAATTTTATTATTATTTTTTTTAATCATGGCCACAACTAAATTTTAAATCAGCTCAGATAGATACAGAGTAGAATCAAACTAGGAGAACTTACATTGTTTCTTAAATGGGCGTTCTAACGTTATTGCAGTATTTTTTGTTTCAGCTGCCAAGTATGTAGTTCTAGAGATATAATTCAATGAAACTATTAAATAAAAATGATATTTTCAATGGGTAACGCCCTCCAAGGCTGTTTATCTTATGATAGACTGCTCTAGCAATAAAGCACCTCTTCAAAAAATTGTTTAATAAAACATCAACACAAATCTCTTTGATTTTAAACAGAAAAGTACAACTGGTGATCAGAACGGCACTACTGGCAAATGCTGATGTTTTAATCAAAACAATTACAAAAGCCTTGGACTGCAAAGGCACCAAAACATAAAAAAAACATACACTTTCAAAGGGGACAACATGATAGGAATCAAATTGTAGAAATTAGCCTTAGCAATTCATATGATTAGCTAATAAGCCTTACTTCTTTTTTTTTTCCTCTCTGTGAAAAGTTAATCATTTCCTGGATTAGCACACTAAGCTCCCAATGTGGTTAATTATAACCTCACATTTCTTTATTTTTCATTTGTTTTCCATAATTAGGAATGAATTTCCTAATCCTTAAGGAAAGAAGTATTACCTATAAATATAGTTTAAGAATTTTTTCTGCTTCCCGTCATAACCTTTTCATCAGGCAACAAAGCAGCCTACATTAAATGGGATCCCACATATCTGTTTCACAGACAGGCTGGAGGCAAAAGGGACCTTCATAGTAAATGAGTTTTTGAATAGTTATGGCTAATACATTGCAAGATAACATAAAAACTAGTATGAATGGCACTAAAGAACAGAACAGAAAGCATCCATGGGGCAGGTGTCTTTGTTATTACCTGGTTGACTGCACAAATCAATTTCCCAAGCACCAACATATAGAAAAGCCAAGCAATAAACTGTACATTTTAAAAAATACCACATCAAGCTGCATATAACAAATGTATCCCACAGTTTTTGCACGTTTTGGGAACCTAACTGATTTATATCATGGTGGTCTCTGTCTGCATGAATGACTGAGCCCTTGAATTCCGATGGAGCTGAGAAACACTTTCTGATCCATTTCGAGAAATGGAGCTGTGCAGTCTGTAGTCTCTGCCAGCTGTCTGCTTCCAGCACAAACTCCGCCATTTTCTTTTCAGCTCTCCTTGTACCTGTGTTAAAAAGAAAATGCACAGAATGAAAACATTCTTTTTATCTGAGAAACTTTTCCACATTTACTGGCTACTAAGTGGGACTTCTGGGAACAAATTCTAACCAGTTTTCACAAAATTGAGGTGAAAACTGCACCTACAGTTGTTTGTGAAGAGAAACCCCACAGCCACTTTTAAATTCAGATTTGTATCACTTGTGTTGCCACAAGTGGCTTTTATTAAAATAGTCACTAGTATTAATCACTTGTACTTAATGAAGTGATTAGCCTCAAATCAGTCATCTTACGAATATCAAAGACCAGAACAACAGTAGACTAGAATGTCAGTTCCCAGTGCAAGCAGGTGTCTTCTTCAGACAGATTCCTCCTGACACACACTGAATGCTATTTAACAAATATCGCACATTAAAAAGTAGCTGACGTGCTAACATCATACCCTAAATACTTACTAAATTCTGTTCCAAGTTTTGCATGACTTTCTGAGCTTGCTGCACCTCACTTGGACAGTTCACATAACTTGTACCAGGGTCAGAATCAGATCACAGTAAGTAAAGACGCACTGCCATTTGCAAGGAATTAGATTTCAAAAGGCTCTTAGCTCTTCACCCAAATACACTGATTTATCCTGCTGCACAGAAATGTGTATATTCTATAAGCAGGAATGCAAATGTTTTCTAAAACAGCTACATGTTACATAGAGTGAAATTACAGAGGTGCTTATTTATACATTTACTGAAAACAGCAATTAATATCCTCGATACACAAACAAGACTTACCTCACTGTTCAAAAAACAATACAGGACTGCAACAATCAATCCCTAGAAACAGAAAATGCTCATTACTTGGTATGCAGCACTAATTAAGTCAATAAAACTTGAATAAAAACTTGAAAATTTACCTGAAAAGATCCCAAACACAACTCAAAAATTATTTTGTAATTGTTGGAACTGCGGTCAGGAAACAGAGCAAACACTGTGTAGTGAACTCCAAATAATGGAATAAGCAACAATGTGGATTTTGCAAGTCTCCTGGATAGATGAAGCAAAAAAACCATAGTTTAATGATAAGCTCTTGCTTTACTAAGGTAAGAATCTAATGCAATTTCATTTTGATAAACCTTGTATTAATTGCATTTTATGAATAGTTAAAGGAGACATTTAATAAAAACTGTTTTCCTTTCAAGCTTGCTGTAAGATTATCCTCACAGTAACCTTTGTAAATTAATGTGTGCAGCTCTACTTGATCTGGCTGACCCTGTGCTCTTCCAAAATCTGATGAAGGCTCCAGGGTCCCTCTAAATCTAAAGACATTTCTTCCACTGACCTCTGGACAACAGTAGGACGTAGGACCTGTCCTCTGCTGTGCCTCTTTGACAAGTTCCCAGTTTTGTGACTCTTTACAAGTTCCCAGCCTATCTCACAAGAGGCTATCAGGCCACTCAGGGCGTTTTTTACATAGCATGAATCATAGAGTCACTCAGGTTTGAAAAGACCTTAAAGATCATCAAGGCCATCCGCAGCCTAACCATACTTCCCTAACTCTAGCAACTAAATCACGTCCCTGAGCACCACCATGAATTGTTGAGAATGGGGAGGAATACTGACTTCCTGCAAAACTTTACAGTTCTTGTGTAAAGGTGAATTCTATGTCCTAAATTAGTATTTTCAGGTTCATTTCTTTTAAATTGCCACCTGTAAGGATGCTCGTACAATTTCTCTGCAAAGTAGGCAAGGAAATGCAATCCAGAATAAACTCAGCTGTGATGCTTAAATCAGAAATTTCAGATTTACCCCCAAATTCACTACTATAATGATAGTATGAAATATATACCATGAGAAATTTTATTTCATGTTACAAATTACATAGTGCAATTTATCACGAGACACTACTGAAGTTAAGAATGTCAACTTTTCATTATTAAGCAGGACAGTTTTGACAAACTGCCTCTGAAACCAGTGAAATGATGAATTGTTAATTATCCCTTATCTGTCACCCATTTCACTCCAACGACATCACTTTTATGTATTATGGAGGACCAGTCATGCATGATTATGGATGTCTGCTATCAGGTGAAATTCAAGAAGTTGTAATGTTGAGTACTGTAATTCATCACTCTCTTGGTGAATCTAACTGGATTCAACAATGAAAGGAAGCTGCTGTGATTTCCCTACTTTATTAGAATAGTCGATGTATTACAAGCAGTTTTATTTTTTCTGTGTCAGTCTTGAAGGCCTTCCTTCACTCATAGTGTCCCAGAGGCTACATCTGTTTATGTGGAAATAATCAGTTCTGACAGCAGAATTTCTCGAGAATGGTAAAAACCTCATACTTAAAAGTGATATCAGTAACTGTTAGCAACAGGGTTTCTCTGGCAGAAGAAATTAATTTACAACTGAAGGAGATGATGAGGGCAGCAAATTTCTGGTTTCCCAAGTGAAATGGAAAACTGATTTTATTTCAACTTAACCTTTCCTACTGCAAAAGTAAAATGAGCATCAAAAAGGATGAAACCAGGTAAAGATGGGACACAGGAAGGGAAGAAAAATTATGATTTGAAATGGGTAGTGTTTGTTTTATACTCATACTTTCGCTCCATTCCTGTAGCAATATTTTGTCCAGCTGATAATACTTTCTGTTTTAGTGAAGGAAAGACACAGAAAATTCTGCACTGTATTTTAGAAAGCACATTTGCATTTTGAAAAATGAGCCTTCCAAACCTTTAATTTCATCTGGAGAAACAGTATTTCTTGAACCTGCTGTTCCCATGAGTATCTGCTAAAGACTACCCAGTCCAAACTTAAGCAAGCAATCAATTGCTAAAAGCAAAGAATTCACATGGCTGAACAATGAAGGACAAGGTTGCTGTTACAGAGCTAATAACATGCAGTAAACTATGGAAAATGATGGGACAGACAGGAAGGGAATGCATAAATATCACAGGGAAACAAAATGTTCTCTCATAAGAAATATGCAGATTTCCTGCCTGCATAAATATATATATGTATATATATATATATAGATTTCCTGCCATATATACTTGTGTATGTCAGTGTGCTACATAATACTGTGGTGACTGTGTAATTTCAACTAGGTTGATTTAGTCCTCTCACGTATTCAATTAATTCAATAACACAAAAACAAAAAGGAACTGAGTAGTTCTATGCAGCACATTATATTTCCTCCTAACAACTTATGGAAACAATTTCTTTCCTACTTGCTCTTAAAATATATTAAAATATTAAAACAAAAATGTTTTGTAAATGAAAAAAGAAGTTTTCAAATAGGTTGAAGCCATACATTTTGCTATTTTTATGTCGAAATGAAATACCTGTACATTAAAAGAAAAATACTATTTCTCATAATATGCATAAGCATATTCTTTCATGGAATTAAGCTCAAATTCAAGAGCAGTTTGTTGGTCTTTATGAAATTGCCTGTTTTTTGTTGAATTTGGTGTTTGAAAAAATTATGTTAATCTCTGCTTAAACATAATGTTACAACCTTTATTTAATCGCCTAAAATTAGGAGCTTTTGAATTAAATGTAATTATACTGTCACAGCAACCACTAGTAGCAGGTTTCAGCCCAGTAAATCTTATAGAGATTAGTTTAATTCTATAAAGCCTAAAAATATGACTCACTTGTACTGTGACTGGTCATTTCCTCCAACATCTGGTGATCTTAACTTCTGGAGTAAGATTCTTATAATACTGATGAAAAGTATAAAATTCACCTGCAAAGAAAACAAATACAATGGTGATTTCAGACTTCTCCATTCAAGATGCAGCACCAAGAAATGCTTATCAAATCAGAGTAATCAACTCAGCAGTCAGCACTGTGTACCTCCTGCCAGAACATGTTTAGCTCTACTCAGTTAAATCTATTGTTTGTCTCTTATGTCCACTGCACCTCTACATGGCTACTACTCTTTGTCTGGAAAAGCCTTTGAATGTCCCACTTGTCAGCAATGCTCTGCATCTGAAATCTCAACTGAAGACAGTTTTTTTGGCAGGATGGGACACTGGATAGGATCCAGTGCAATCAATGATTGTCCTGAATTGTTGTTTGGATCCATGATTGGAAGCAAAAGGACAATCTAAGTCCTGCTTACAATTTTGATCCTCCCTTGCCTCTCATCTTCACATTATTTTCTGTCTGGATAGGGAGAATAGAAGATTGCTGAATGGGCAATCTGTTCACTTCCATCAAGCATGAAGAGTTACCTGTCTGCCCTGGGTACTGATGAATACATTATGACTGAAGAAATCGGACTCTTGCAGTATAACATTTTATCCTGGTAACAGCATTCTAGAATAGAACACTAGGACTACCTCATTTCATGGAAGGAGAATGGAAGCACTTGGATAAAAATAAGTTATCAGACCTTGATCAGTCTAGAACATCCAAGACTAACACTCAGCAGGACTATGAATCTCCCTCATAGTTTCTTCATTGGCTTCTGGTATCTTGCATTCCCTAGCTGCTCTGTTCCTGGATATTCTGGTACATTAGAAAACACAGGCCTTTAATGAAGTAAACACATATTTTTCATGCATGATGAGTTTGAAGTTTGACTTGATTAATTCTGGAAAAGTAATAGGTAGCAGACAGTATTCTTGCTGATCCAATCTATGGAATTAAATACCAAAGTATAGCTTACAGACCGAAGGATATACATTAAATACACATATGTGCAGTGGAGCTATTATTTGTGAACAAGGAGAGAGCCTCCATTTCCTCGTATATTTCCTATCCACAAAACAGGAGAAAACAGGAAAACTATTTACATTTGCACAAAAGCAGAACTACTTTTTCTTGACAGACCTCATTAATTTCTACCACAACAGAATAAACTGTCATCCTTTTGGTTCCCGAGGTATCAAATCATCTGCAGAACTACAAAAAGGTGACTCACGTTCTTGCCTGTCATACACATATTACCTTTAAGTCTGTTTTCAAATGTGTCACTTTCACTCTGTAAGCACAATCTCGGATTAGTGAAAAACATGCATTCTTGTTTGGGGTTTGTAACATTCCTTGACGCTGCTGAGTTTGTAAACCCAGTCAGAGGGAACAAAGTGTCCTCCGCGGGTCCCTGCCAGCCTTAACCATTTTGAGATTCTATAAAAATCCTTTGAGTGTGATGTCTTTATACAGGATATAATTTGTACATTGCTGAATGAAAATCTAAGAACAGTAAAATGAGAATATAATATGACTGCAGACGAACTGCAAGACAAAAACAAGTGATGCCTCTTTACTGGAGTAATAGCAAGACGTTGCTGATACCCTTTGTTACTGGCTGACTTGCTGTCAGTTTTTGAGTCTACACACATTGCCTGAGCGATCATTTAAACTGCCTTCATGTTACTTCTTTCTGCTATTTAGTTTGCTACACTAGTTGCCATATGAGATAACATGATGAATGATTTTCATCTGCTTTGTAGTTAAAAGAAGTACAGCTTCCACATGAAAAGTGCTCTTTCTCGAACAAAAGGAGTTCACTACAGTGAAAGTATGAAGAAGGCAGTTGTGGAAGCAATTTGCCAAATGCATGGTACTTCAAATTATCTGTCTGGAATAGGAATCTCTAATTAAACAACTCTGAAATGTGTACAGCATCAAGTATGGCAACCTGCCAGTTAACTTTTTTAAAGCCAAAATTGTCAGGAGGCGATGCCAGAGAAGGCTTCTGACATAATGCATTAATTGCAGCTATTCCCACTTAGGGAAGTGACTTCAGAACTTGCTTTCACAAAGCTATTTAGTTCTGGATAATGAGAATATAGATAATATAACCTCTGACCAGTGAAATGTGTTTGGATGTAGCACAGAAACCAATGGAAAACAGTGAAGATTTTCAGTATCACCTGTCATCTGTGCTTTTCCTCCATGCTATCATGTAAGACAGTCAATAACAGTTCTGAACTCTGGTGTTTTACTATCCTTTATTTTACCAAAATCCAGCTTCTTTCAGAATCTTCCTGTACCCATCTCACTAATTACACGTCTTTGTCCTTCCTAATGCTGAAATCATTTGTTACTGCTGATCATCCTTTTAATCATTCTAAGTTTTGCAGTCCTCAAGAACAGACTGAAGACTCTGTGTGAGTATGATGCAGGAAATCATACCTTCATTCAGAAATGCCACAACTTTCACAACCCCTTTTCAAAGGATTTGTAGTAATCTACTTTCACTGATGAATGGCAGGCAGCCCTGAACTCATTATTCAAAGACTTGTGGCTTCAGTTTTACTTTTTCTTGAAGGTAAGTGGAAATACGTATGTATGTACACTGAAAATGCTTTTCCATGAATGCAGTATTTTTATGCATCAGTGACCAATTTTACATGGCATTTCATTAGCTACTTTTACTCCATGCATGCACTCTGTACAGCAGTAAACTTGAATGGCGTTCTAGATGCCACAGTGGCTGTGATGACTGTGGGCTGATGCTCCAACAATATGTGTTACTTATCTGTCAAGAAAGGGTGAGTATCACTGCCTTGAATAGCTGCCTGTACTTCTGAAATCTCTTTTCACAGCTCCCCAAATGCAAAATGAACAAACTGGTAGAGAATCATCTAATTAGAGCACGGAGGAAGTGGTTTTACACAAAGAAGAATCACTTGGTCATCTTTAGTTGCTCTGATCCCTAAAACATGCTGCCTCAGACAAGAGACATCTCTAGAAGGTAACAGTGGATTCCAAATGTGCACGCCTGGCAAGCCAGAAAAGATCATCAACAAAATGCCTCTATGTGGCTTACAGTCCCACTTACCATGCAAGCAACTGAACCAGTAAAAAACGAGCATGGCTGTTCCTTTGCCTTCATGATTCTGGCCCATATGTTACAATAAATTGGACTTTTACTCACTAACCAAGCAGTACTCCATTTTCTTACCCCTCAATACATTTCCTACTCTGTGCTAAGATTCAGCTGGAATTCAAGTCTGCCAGTGAACACATAGGTAACTTTCATCTCCTCACCTAGGACTTCTTTGGAGAAGTACTGCTATCTGGCACATGAAGTCTCAGCTCAGACAGCTGTTTAAACAGAACCTCAATAGGCTCCATAGGACCTCCATAGGCTTTTTCATGTTTCTGGAAATACCGAGTGGTTTGTTTTGCTTTCATTTTTCAGTGTATTTTGTTTACTCTGGACCATCTCCCATTCTCCTGCTCATCTGAGGTACATATTCTTCCTGTTGTAGCCCTGTTGCACATCTATTTCTTTGTATACTAGAAGATTTTTTGGAGCCCTTGCTTCATCTCATTCCACACTACGCTGCTTACTCTTTAAACACTACAGAAATGATAGCAAGTTTTCTCAAAATGATTTTCAGCAGGCACAAACTGAAAGGAAAGCCCAAATGTCAATTCTGGGCTAATTTAGGCTTTTGGGATTTTGTATAATCTAACAATGACCTACCTTCTCTGACTAAAATTTTAAAACTCAAGCACGTGTATCTGAAAGGAATTAATTTTCCCTGTGACTATTTTCAGAAATTGACATAAACAATAAATTATAATGCACAAATTTAATTACACAGTCATCACAATGAACAGGAATTTTATTATGCTACTCCAGTAATTCTAATGAGCTCCACATAAAGCCCCACGAAGCATTCTCAAACAGTATTCTTTTGCATTAGGCTCCCAATTAAAGAAAGATATACACAGCTATATTTTTTTATGGCTGCAATAATATTAGATTCTCAGTTGCAGAGCTATCTATTTACAAGCAAAATCAAATCTTCAATTCATTGAAAAGCGTAATTAGATTTTTGCTTCCCCCAGGCTCATAAGGAGGAGGGATGTTAAAGAAAGAACGAAACACAAATAAAGGCAACTATTCATTTAATAGGAGACAGATAAATTTTGAAGGCAACAAATCTTAATGTGCTCAGTATCTTACGTTATGTCTTCGACCGTGAATTTCTTCTCATTAAAACAGAATTCTTGCTTGTCTGTAACTAGCAGCAAAGAATAATGGCTACATGCACTGCACAGTGCTGAACTGATATATAATTCATGCTTTAAAGTTTACTTACTATAATAGAAATTAAAATTGGTATTCGTATAACCCACCAAGGACCACCATGTTCATTTGTATCCCAGCAACTATAAAAAAAAGAGGGAAAACTGTGTTGACACTAATACCATCTGGCAAGCAAGATCTATGAAGAGAAGTGTTTGCTATATGCAAGTCCAAGAACATTAAAATCACAAATCCTAGAATTTGGAATTTAATCTTTTTCTGCTTTTTATTTTTGTTTCTCTGTTTTCAATACATATATTCAAATGAGCTCCAATACTAGGCACCAGACCGTAACATTAGAAGTTGTGGAAGATGATGACCTTTAGGAAAACCACGTTAAGTTTCACTTTGTGACAGGATACTTTTGCAGCAGGCACTCAACAACAGCCTCTAGGTAGCAGGAAGATCTAACACAACTGACAGCTACAATTTAAATGTCATCATTTCCCTGTGGGATATTTAGGTTATGGATGGCTAGAACTGGCTTAGGAAAATATGAGACTGAACCTGAAACTTTGTCTGAAAAACTGAAAAATTAATCTTCACTGTCAGCTCAGCAATTCTGGTATAAATACTCTGAGCATGAACACTCTGAAAGAGTAATTTTAAGCAACAGTAATACCCTACAAAGTTCCTCTGAGATAGTAATGATGAAGGAGAAAGGAGCTACCCTTCAGTTTACAAGTTGGAGGTCTTGCAAAGAAAGCAGAATTTATGTGCAATATGATTTTTCAGTTTAAAAGCAGTACTGAACAAAAAATATCAGCCAGATCCATGAAAGTGGAGTGCGATAACTGTTTGTCTCAGGTAACGGCTTTAAGTTGTGGCAGGGGAGGTTCAGGTTGGAAAAATTTCTTCTCAGAAGTGGTGAAGTATTGGAACAAGCTGCCCAACGAGGTGGTGGAGTCACTGTCCGTGGAGATTTTCCAGAAAAAGGTGGCTGTCACATTGAGTGACACGGTTTAGTAGTACGGCGGTGATGGGCTGATGGTTGGACTACATGATCTTAGTGGTCTTTCCAACCTTAACGAGTCTATGATTCTTTGAAATTAGGATGCCCAGTACTGCATGGCAGCACACAATCCAAGGACCCCCACTGCTACTTTAAGTATTGTTCTGACCTTTGAATCAGACAGCTCTACACGCAGGTCTCAAAGGGTAACATCAGTTATAACCTCTCTCTAACCACTCTTGCACTTTGCATTTCAAAGTAAACTGGCAGCATAAGCTGTGTTCTGAAGAGCTTCTGAACATCTAAATCTTTACTGAAATTTTGTCTCCTTCAGAAAAGCAAACTACTTTTGTATGAAAACCACCACATACAAAACATGACTAGTAGTGGCACAGTTGTAGGCTTTAAGCTTTTCTCCCCAGCATACTTACCCAGTGTCCTCTAAAATAATCCGTGTCACTGTCCATGTAATAATGAATATGGTAGGAATTCCTGAAATTGAAGCAAAGAGAACAATCATCAGAAAGTTAGTTCAGACCAGTAGTAACCATTTATTTCCCAAATATTCAGCATATGCTAAACAGTTTAGTAAGGGTGTGAGACCCATCTGATGAGCTAGGACGTAAGCTCACGTGTTACAAAGTCTGCAGAAAAGTGGTTACATTTCTTACATAGTTTTAATTGCTAATACACAAAGCACAAGCCTTTGTTATGTGTCTTTCAAGCCGTCTGAGGGACCTGTAGGGACACAGATACAACTTAAGCATTCCCAGTGTATTTGCAAGGACTACAATATAAAAATGAAGAGTAAGTCATTTCATAAGGATCCAACTCCATACACTGGCTTATTGTAACTTCCAAGCAATACCTAATGTTTTATGATCACTTACTAGTGGAAGTCCATACCTTACTGCACTTTCGGTAATTTACAGGAACACGTGTATTTAGAAACAGATGGAAAATACTATTGGGCTTTTGAAAAGTGCACGTAGAACAGCACAGTCTGTGGCTGTGCAGCTATATTTTCTCTATCCTCCCAAATATAGGACAGACCCACATCATCCTCTTCCTTGAGCAACTCCTGGCATTGTCAGGAGTGCAGACTGGCAGAGGTCAGAGCCAACTAAGAATAAGTTAGCACTGAGGGTTCTGAGGGATGAGCGTGGGGGCTCTGTGCTTATTCCCCCCACCATGCCAAAATGGCTGCACCTATGCTGATGAGCTGATGAGGGGAACTAAAATTCCCAAGGAGTCATGCCCATGCATCAGTCAACAGAAACTGTATCATTTCATCATTTCATGTGAGATACTGAACCTAATACACAGATTAAAATGTATTATTTAATTGGAAGGCGTTTGCGTTCTTACCCCATCCAATCAGCAGATAGACTGTGAAGTGTCTGTTGGGGGAGAATATTAACACAAGGAGGATGTGGAGGTAAAGTCCTTCAACCAATAGCCAGTAAAAGTTCGCCATAACACCGTACTGGAAAAACACTAGAATAGCTTTGCAGCCCACCTGAAATGTGAGAACAGGAGTCAGAGTTGTTGCAGGAAAGATGCTGTGTTATTCTGCTATTACATGTTATGCATCTTAACTCTCTCCAGGAGAAGCACCTTACGTATGTTACTCCCAGATTCAGTAGATTTTTTTTGCCTCTATCATAATCATAGCAAATGCACTCAGAAATTTTGAAAATATCGTAATATAAATTCTGTAAAAGAAGGTGGTTATCAATAAATGCATACATTTTCAATAGTAAATGAATGGCTATTAGATTAAGTGATTGTCTACTAGGTGGCTAATAAATATATTCAAATTTCATCTGTCTTCCTAACACAGTAAAAGGTAATAATGAATGAAATAATGAAATTGCTTTATGAGTTTTTAAAGGCTAAACTGGAAATGGAGTGAAAATTATAACTTTATATGCTGAATCTTCTAAGCAGAAATAGAGGAAAAAGCTGAATGGATTTGTAAGAAATGTTTTCCATTTAGAAAATGTTATGGTTTCTTAATCAAAAAGACACATAAAATGAAGTCACAAAATACTTACAGTCTCTGTGCTAATCTTCAGAATTAATTTTCAGAGCTCTGCTCTGCTGATGTTTCACAGTGCTAGCTGCTGCTACTTCAGCCTTTCTCAGCAGGAATCTGGGATGTGTGAATTGAACATCAAAACATTCCTGCTGAGACTGAGCTGAGAGATGTGATGATATGGCGAATGTAACAGACTAAACAAAATGGACTAAACAAAGCTTACAGCTTCTGTCTGCTTTACTTTTTTCCCTTCTCTTTGTACGTCCACAGCTTTTGTTAAAATTCCAAGTACATGACATACCTAGGCAGGTAATTTACTTATTTATTGGTTGATACCTCTGTCTACACAAGTGTCTGTTATGTGACATACCCTAAGTTAACCTAGACTCCAGGTGCCTGTCCAGAACGTTTTAGTATCCATCAGCCCTACATGGTGTCCCGGATAACTCACTGCATCTTGAGTAACACTGCCTGCCTGTATACATTCAGAAATCTAAATAGAAGCACAAAGTCTTGAATTAATTTCACTTAACTCTTGATATAAGAGTAAGGTTTTTGATGTAAGACAAACACATTATTATATTATTATATATATACAATATACAATATACAATATATAATATATAATATATATTTATATAATAATATATATTATATAATATAATATTACATAATATTATATTAATATTTATATAATAATATAATATATATATAATATATAATATATATTATTATTATTATTATTATATAGTATTTGATACTTCTACAGCTCATGAAGAGAGACAGGCATGTCCAGAGAAAAGTCTTTGATCAGATGAGATAAGCTGCCCAGTCAGAAAGATAGAAGCCTTGAGAAACAGCTTAGTTCAGTGATCTTGTATGGTAGAATCAATCTTACCTCTGGACTTTGTATCCATGGAAAGATTATAAACTGCAGATCAGTAATGGGTTAGAATATTCAACATGGAGAACATTACATATTTCAAAATGCAAGCTAAAATTTGCTTTGATGTTTATGGCTGCTCACAACCAAATTAGCAGTCAATGTCTAAAAATTTTCTCTCCTTAAAATTCCAATCCATATTTACCTGTGTAATTGTGTTCTTGACTTACGTACCAGAAACTTACAACAAAATACTTTCCCTTCCTCCTGCTAATCCTGTATTAGACATCTTTTCAGATGCTGAACAATGAAAGCATCCATCACTAAAGAGTCAGCCAAAATTATACATCACAGAATGATAGAAAAACCTGAGTTGGAAGGGATTCCCAAGGATCATTGAGTCCAGTTCCTGTCTCCACACAGGAATCACCCAAAATTCAAACCATATGTCTGAGAGCATTCTCCAAATGCCCCCTGAATTATGTATCAGTGTTATTCAGATCCAGGACCTAATTACACTGCATTTTGAATTGTTTGCCTTTAAATGTGCATGTGGAACTGTGGAACATCACACACGTGATGAATGTGAGTCAATGTAAGGCAAAACAGCCACAGCCATGTGGTATCAGATCATCCCACATATAATACAAAAGAAATTATTCAGCAGTCTGCAAACATGGACAAATTCCACCAGGAAAGTAAGAGGTTTTCCTACAAAGAATAACTGGAGAATAGAAGAAATTGCAGAAAACAAAGAGCATTCCAGGGTCCACTGACCAATCTTTGAAGGACCTAACCTGATTACTCCTGTTAGTCTGCCTAACTACTTTTCCTAATTTCGGCCTGGACTGGCCCTACTAACCCAAAGCTGTTACATGTTCATTAGAAAGGACCCAGATTGCTAATTCATACATACAGCTTGGTAGTCACTGCTAAGATTTTACACTTTGGGGTAATGTGGATCCATCAATATAAAAATACCTTCTTTCCATTTTATTTCCGCAAGCTTAAACTTTACAAAATTAATTCTGAAGGTATTCGGTTATATTTATAGTTCTTTTGCAGCACTTCTGGCTGAAACAAAGGAGGTAAAGAATGGGGAATATTACACAGTTAGCATTTTTGCAGTAGGACAATATATATTTCTAAACTTTGTGTATGAAAATGCAGTAAACATATTAGATTGCGGTTTAACACAAGCAGCTATGCATCACGCAGCTGTACAGGAGTTTCCCACTTTCCTCCTACCCCAGTTTGTTTTTTTTTGCTCAGCATGACAGCATAAGTTAAGGAATGTTCTTCTGACCAGGTGAAATCAGCTGTCCCAGGGATGTTCCCTCCATACCTCCTGCCCATACACAGCCTACTGGTCTTGTGGGCTGGTTGCAGAGAGACAGCCCTGATGCTGTGTCAGCACTGCTCTGTTACAGCCAAAGCACTGGTGTGATATCAACACTATTCTAGCTACAGGTGCAAAGTATAGCAGCTTGGGAGGGAAAGTTAAGTCTGCACCACCCAGACTTAGCACACTTGCCAAGAATTTAGGTAACAATGCTTCTGTCATATCCAGAAAATAAATCGATAAAGACAACTCCTGCAAATATCTATATCACTGACTCGTTTCATTCCTGGACCCCTGACAGAGCAGCTGGAACACTTCCAGAGAAGGTGCCTTTCACCCTTCTTGGCTGATGGCACTCCTGTTTGCCTTAAAATCTCCCTGTATTAATGCAGTGGCTCCACTTAGCTATAACTGGCTGTAATTTGTTTTGGCAGGTGACCTGCTGTCTGTCTGTACATGGACAAACAAACCAACAACAACTTCTCTTTCTTCTGCTTCTCCTACTTCTGTCTACTTCTAACAGATCACTTGGCCAGTCATTGTATTCTCTACACACTTGCCTATACTGGCAGGTTGGTATACCCAAATAATTACAAGCATCAGGAGGACAATTTAGTGACACAGGAGTATTACATCAGGTTGTAAATGAGGTTTATTACCCATGATGTTTGGTCCTCTGGACAGTGAGCTGTGTTGGAGCTGGAGTAGAGAATATCATCCTTGACTAAAACAGAGATTGCTCTTAGAATGAAGGAGAGGAACAGGTTCAGATGGATGTAGTTCCGAGTGCAATGAAGTTTTCTAAGGAGAGATTTAAAAACAGTCATTTTAGATTTCAAGACTGAAAACCTCTTGAACAGGCTTCTACTCATCTCTGCTTGTTTCTTAGTAATAGGAACCTCAAGTAAGACCTACCCTTTCCTCCTCCGTCATATTTCAGTGCTGCCTCATGTTCCTTTAACATCATCGCAGCATCGTCATCATTATATACTGTCCAAGATATATAAATAAATGATCTCTTACTCCTTTTCAGCAATGCAGACCAAAAGATCCCAAAATGTTTCTCTCCCACTTTAATGTAAATGGACAGTAAACACTGATTATCATTCTGTCTGCACTCATTTTTTATGCAAATAAAACTTTCATTATTATTTTATTCTGCATAAATTTCAGATACACTCTCATCATTTTTTTTCCTGGTTTTATTTTTTAATTTCTCTATATAATGGCTTTTTATCTTATGATGTATGTCAATGCCAGAACAATTAAAAATGCATGTAAAGCATTAAATTGCCTTTCTGTCCAATGAGATGTAAAAATTCCCTTCTTTAGGCATGTTTAGCATTCTTTAGCACACATGTGAAAGACTCACACACAAATGACAAATTAAATATTCCAATTGAGTGTTGAGTGTTCAGGAGAAGTTAGTTCTAAGTTGAAGGCTTTTCAGTTAAGACACATTCTTTCCAAGATCATCCTATGCAACAGAAATTTGTTTTAGCCAATCCCCAGAAACCAAGCTACTGAAAGGGGTTTTTTTGGTCAAAATCAGAACTGTGAACTGTATCTGAATAATAGCCAGAAGCCAGGACATTTTAGCAAGCTGAGCAATGAAAGAATGGAGATGAAATAGGATGTTACAGCTAGCACTTTGGTATGCAATGCCAGCTTGTAAGTCATCTTCATGTTTTTATCATTAAAGAACATTTCTGCAGAACACCAAATAGCACGTTCTGAAATGACTAGCACAAGCACAGTTAGAGAGAGCATTGGGAAATAAATGACAAATCCATCTCGTTAGCCTGCAGTTTGGCCAAGGACATAATACCAGGCTGAACTTAGAGCAGCTGTTTAAAAAAGCACTAATTACTGTGGCTGTATGTGTCCTTCACTGAAAATGGTTCTGAGAAAAGCTGAAATACTACTATTATTTTGGACAGCAACAGACTTTTCTATGGAACTCAATACATGCGAAATACATACCAAGACTGGAGTGGAAGAAAATATTTTCGTGACCAACTTAGATTACTAGCTTTTCATCCCCTTCAGTGTATGAAATTTTAACATTACATCTGCAAAAGGCTGTCAAATCAACCTTTCAGAGTAGGTGGTCAAAAATCTTTTTATTTAGGGCTAGGTACGATGATTCAGAGTAACAAAGAAATGCTGTTTTTTAGCAGCAAAACAAAAGCTGCTATTCTATTCACCATGAGTCATGATAGAAAACTATCTTGAATCTTGACAGACAGTTGATACACATGAAAACACATCTTATAAAAATGATTCAGTCATACTTTTCTTCTTGGTAAGATACACATATTAGTGTCAGGTAGAGAATCTGACTTTTTTGGTTTTGCAATACAGGAGTTATCTTGAAGGAAGTATTCTAAGAGCTCCATAATAGTAACTTGAATCTAAGTGTTACACAAAGACATGCTGTTCTACAATTCATTTTCACTCTGAGTTGGAAAAAAAAAAAAAACATGTTTTAAAGTATGAGAAAAATATTAATTATTTCAAATCAGTTTTCAATTTTCTAAAACTTCATGATATACTAAAATTCAGACATTCAAAATGAAGGAACAGAAATTTACATTGTATGTAGGGTAAAAATACTACTTTTGACTAAGTCAAAATCATTACTTTCAATGTTTATAAAATGTTTACAGAAACAAGACTAGCCCTGGCAATGTGGCAATGTCCAACAGAAAAGTATAGTGCCAGAGAGTTTCCAATTTAGTTTACTCACAGTAAGCACACAGAGAATTACGTGGGGAGTGACACCACGGCAACTTGAAAAACGTTGCCATCTTAATATAGAATGATATTACAGACCTTCATATTCTATGCCTTTATTCTGAGCTTAGAAGATTATTCAGAGATGAAATCCTTTTGTTTTGCAACGCTTCTAAACCTGTCCTTTGCATGTATTAACCATGGAAGGCTATCTAACGGTTTTGTAGGATCAAGTAAAGTGGGAATCATCTTTGGAAGAAACATAACAGATGCACAGAACTGCAACTGCATGGAAACAAACTTCAACTGCATGGAAACTTCCAGGCAAAATCACCTTCTATCATCCAACAGTTCTGCCTTTTTTGTGCTTATAGCTGATATTTTAAACAACTGGAAAGGCTTGAGGCTGCATCTGTTCTGCCAGATATAATATACAACGGAGTGTGGAAGTTAAACAGTAGTACCTGAAAAAGAATTTCCACTTCTTTTTCATGTCCATGTTTTCGTTTATAACGTAATACTGAATATATTCATGATTAAACGCAGTATAATTGGTAGCATACATATACAAATCCAGCGAGGCATAATTATCATAACGTCTGGCTTTAGTAATATGCAAGTTTAAATCTTAATCCTGCTGGGTGAAGTCAGAATTTTCACAACCCTCCTGCTTTAGTGACTCCAGTGATTTTTAGCTATCTTCTTAACTAGCCAATCTCCTGTAGTCAGTGTGATCTGAAAAGTTGTTTAATGTCATTTTTAAATACAACAAAGACAGTTTGCTGATTATATGCAAAGGAGAATGTATTTCAGGGGTGAGTGAACTATCTTCACAAATACTATATTGAAATTACCTATAAAGAACCTCTGGACCCTTTCAGGGCCAAGTGTACTTTTTGGACAGCAGGTGTAAACAGGTAAGTAGCAGAACGCTAAACTTTACAGAATCTTATTTTCAAACTCTGTCCTTAAAAACAGACCAGAATGTACAGGATGGCATACGACTCAGAGATATGCAGAGACATACAGCCCTTTACATTCACATTTCTCACTGACACTTTACAATTGCATCAGCTGCAGTATGACACAAGAAGTGTCTCTTTGCTACATTCAGATGTCTATGATATAATGTCTGAAATGTGTTACTGGGTATTAGCAGTTTTGAAATGCATGATCTGCTTTCAGTGTTTGGTAGTGGACACATTATACCCATAAGTGACTCCATTTTTTTCAAAGATATTCCAAAATAGTATCATGTGTCATTTATCCACTCTGAACTGCCTCTAAATATTCAAATATTGACAAAATCTTACAGTAGTCTATAAAATTTATAGCATGCCACAGCAACAAGCTAATCAGAGGACTGAAACTATACAGCCCTCTACATCTAATATTACATGTAATCTTTTTCTACTAATTTGAGAGATGCATTTTCTTGTTCTTAGAGTGGAAATGAAAAGTTGTGTAAGGTTAATACTGGAGAATATAAAAGCCATTCAATTAGACAGAAATGAAGCATAACGGCATGAAAGTTGAGAAAATGAGGAAAGCTATGATATCAATAATAAGATTTTGCTCTTTCTTTTGACAGATGGGGATAACTTTCTGTCTCAGAAAATGCCCAGAATGCTCAGAAACGAGCCGAAAACAGCAGACAGTACTGCTTTTCCCAACACTGCCTAAGTAAAACACTGCACACCAAGTACTGTCCTTCAGCACAGTTACCCACACCCTTACAAGCCCTCTTGGATTACTTGTGATGCCTGGAGACCACTCAGAAGTTTCTGAACAGCACCAGTTGTCTGGTGTTGAGACCAGCATTCTACTTATTTTCAAGAACAATTCAATGTATTGATTTTTAAAATGAAACAAAAATTACTTTATAGATTCATTCCTAGGTAGGCTGTAATGTCTATACATTTGTAAAGTGCTTTGAATTTTTTTTTAATGACTGGTGCTGGCAAAAGTCCTGTAGGCATTATGTTACTGTCAGCTGTCTAAGAAAATGCAAAAATGATACTTTTTAAAAAAAATCTGGGCAATCAGTAATAAGACAATAATTAAAACTGTTTTATTATTGCACATATTTACTAGCGAAAAATACATACCTGAAAAGGCAAAGAATTATACTTCCTGTTGTGAGAGCAATCAGAGATACACTGTGACCAAGGGTATAAATTGCCTTCACTCTTACATAGAAGTTGACCTGCACAAAAATATACACATGCTGAAACCACTTACTGATATTTGAATTGACTGAAGTGATACAGTTTTCCATTAAATAGTTCTCAAGACCAAATAAATAGCATTATTTTCGCGCTTTGCTCTATATTACACGATGAGAATGTGTTATACCTTTATTCCAACATATTTTTGCAATGCAGCGTATCAAACCAACAGACATCAGTAGAAAATACAGCCTAAGAAATTCAGTCACACAAGTTGCAATTTTAGCTGATTATCCCATGTCTATGAGGTAAAAAAAAAAAAGTATCTGGTCAAAAAATGTTCACAGACATCTGAAAAGTAAGAATGAGATGCAGTTTGAAAGAATGGATTGTCACTGAACGAGGCAATCTCTCAGTCCTTCTGCTCCAGTGTACTTAGTCATGCATTTATACATGAATTTAATTTTAAGGACATTTACGTCCCATTAATTTTAAGGACATCTTTAAATTCCATTCATTTCCTAATCTGTATGTTCAAATACTTGTCACCCAAACAACCCTTTCCCATTCCTTATTTTGTAAAGTTAGTTGCTAAATCTTGGAAAGGGATTATATCAGCAGAGAAAAAGCAGACTGAAGTGTACAGTCTGATCATTAACTACAGTTATATGTAAATTTGCCAGAACTTATTACATTAAAACCCATTCTGAACAACGATGATAATGCTCTCAGAATTAAACTGCTTGTTCATTTGTGCCTACAGCAAAGTGATTGCACAAAGCTAGATAAAATACTAAAATTATAGAATTTTTTGCTATGTGAAATAGAAGTTTTTAACAGCAATATAGAATATGTTAAATAAAACTGACAGAATTTCTATACGTACTGCACATATTAATAGCACTCAGATCTTACAGCTGCATCTCTAAAAGAAGTAATAAAGCAATACCTTTAAGTAAACTGTTAGAAAACGGAAGAGTAACTCACTCAAAATGCTGCAAATACACTGGACACTTTTTTTATTCAGCCTGCCCTGCCCTGCAAAATCATGGAAGAAGGATGCTCCAATAAATGACTTAACAATTTGGCAGCCTCGTGATCTATCATCAGCATTCTAGGAGGTGAAGAATTTTATTCCCTGACCTTGTGCCTATCAAGTGTAGCAAGAACACACTCAAAGCCTGGAAACAATGCACAGCAGTTCCATAATATGTTGTTCTATTTGTTATCATCTTGTTGGCAGTTCCAGGCCCCATTAAAATGCTTTTTTACAGAACATGCAAACAGAAATCTGGAGGGTCTGTAAATCAAAGCTTCTTAACGTCCACCATGTAAATATTGTAAATTTGAAGGAGATAAATGTCACTTGCAAAAGAAGCTGCAGTGACAGCAAATCTGCGTTGTTTAAATACTGAGTGGAAGTTTTCACATTCAGTTTCTCAGACAAAAATGATGAGCAGAGATGCCCTGTAAATAGTAACACTGATGCTCAGCTAAACAGAAGTCAGCACACTGCAGAAGAGCAGCAGTGAGCTGTCTGCTAGTATGATAAAGCCATACACGTAAAACCTGGTAAGATTATGGGGACAACACAGGGAATACTTTACAATGCTCTTGTTTTCTTGAGAACCACAAAGTAGCTTAACAAATCCTGCAATGTTAAAGCAACCATCATCCCTTTGTAACTTGTATTTGCTAGTACTCTTCAAAAGGTAATCACATAAACCAGGCCTTCTGATGCAAAGTGTGTCCTTCAGAGCCCCTGGTAGAAATGACTTCTTCCTTCTCATTTGGGTTTCTCACTGTGCTAGAAAACCTTAAAAAGCTGTATGGTCCCTTTCTGCTGCACAGTGGCAGAAATGTTTTATGAGTCGGTTATACAATCCCCAAAGACAGTCTCCTTCTGCCAAGCAGCAGAAATAACTCCAAGCTGTGTGTAAGTTTGGCATATGTAAGCTCATGCATCTGCTGTTAAACAAATGACTCCACAGATCAAACTGTACGCATCTCCAAGTACCGCGGTCTCTACACTCCAGACAGTTCCCTCTGCCTAGGTGAATCACCTCCCTTCTGCATTCAAAAATTCTCATGTTGACATTTTTATTAGGCTTTGAAATACTTTTTCTGAGAATCCTGTAAACAACTCCGCACACACATGATACACGGGAAGTATTAGAAGCTGACAGGAATAGAAATATTGCTATTTTGAAGCAAGAATCCATAAAAATATTTGAATTACTGAAATATGTTTGCTTACACTAAAGATACTAGCAATTTTGTTTATGTAGTTCTGTTGCTAGTGACTACTTATCCCAGATTTACATGACAGATCAGAATCCAGTAGCTACAAGAAGTAATTTCAACTTGCACGTTTCCTTTCAACAATACACTAGCCATTCTTCAATGCTTGACACTTTTGAGAACTCGTTAATCTGATATTTGGCTTTTACCTGACAATGAATTTAGTTTCACAAAAAAGAGTCATAATTTCCTTTACTATTACATCACCCAAAGGTTTTCCACTTCTTCTGCAGGGAGTGAATTTCTATGAGTACGTGTCTTTATTCTTCTGACTGACTAATCCAAGCTGTGTAACACACACAGATGCAAGCATTACTACATGACTTACTATCACATACACCAAAGTAAATTCAGGTAAGCTATATTAGCACCTTCATGTTTAATGTCTTAAATGTCTTAAATCGTAGTCAGTCAAAAGTGTGCTTTTACTGATCAGTACAGAATACCTCTGTTAATTAATATAATCTCCCTTCTAATACATAAAGGAAAGCCAAGCAGAGAACAATAACATTCTAGCTACAAAATAAGCAGTAAGAAAACCTGCTATTAAATCACTTTTTTGCTGGCTAGACAATCTAAAGTGCAGCTACAAACTCATAACACTGCAGTGAGCATGCCGAATTTAGCACCAGCTGGTTTCAGATCAGTATATGAGATGAGAACGACTTTGTTGGCAATCATGGATGATAATTTACCAAGTGAGACAGGATGAAGATGTCTTCTCATCCGCCACAATCCCACGTTTAGTATTTTACTTTACCCAACTTTTCTGATTCTCATGGCAACATATTAGCTCTCCTTCCTCATCCAGAGATACTGATTGCAGAAAAAAGAACTGCAAGTCAAGAGTCATTCAGTTCACCCCTAAGTAGATATCGCTTCCTGGTCAATTCCACTGACATAATTAACAAAGGATATCCACTATCCTAAATGGTGAACTAGTCCTATTTGAGAAGCCCCAGGGCTTGTAAGACATCTGCATGGCAGATATGACATAGGATCTCTTTACTGTAATGCTGGCAGTGATGCTAAATGCTGCTGGATATCTGTGTTGCAATCACATCAATGCCATTTCCACATACTAGTGATTAGTCATATACGTCTCAAGCATGCATCTTCCTTCAGGAATTTTGATTTGCAAGTTGAATTTCACCTTTCCAGTTTTTAGAGTATGTGATAAGTAAATTTATGCAAATGACTTGAAGAATGCAATGTTGTTAACTATGCTGGTATGGACAAATTCTAAGTCCCAAGAAATCTGTTCTAGCTCTGGCTCTGACATTCTGAACTCAGTCAGATCCAATCAGGTAAGAAAGCCTACTCTGTAAAGTGAAAGTTTTCACACTTGTCTTCTATTGTGAATGGATAAGAAGAAATCTCTTAATTTTTTTAATCACTTCTGATGCAATTACTAGCAACTCAACAAGTTCATTGCTTATAAAACATGCTACTTGTATCATCTTCTAATTCTCATCTATGTATTGTATTTTTATGATGTGCCTATTCCTTTAAAAGGTCCAAGTACACCATATCTACAGAGAGACTGTATCTTCTCCTTAATTTTTGTCTTGACTTGGAAGTATTTGTTTAGGAAATACGTTTGGTGCCAAGTATATAACATATATAACTATGTTTAGACTGCACTGCCTTTGCTCATTTTTTCCCCTATCTTTGCCCATCTTCATTCCAGAATGACTTGCTTTGGTCCTACATTTTTCCCCTCATTCCTACCCTAGACACAGAACACACTATATTTGCATAAATAAAGAACAGAGATCAACTGATTTACAGACTGTAATGACCCACGGTCACTGTACTTGTTAGATGGCCTGCACCAGTAAGATCATAAGAATGATTCTGGATCAGAATTCATTATTGAGAAACTGCAGCCAGACAATGTTCCCACAGGAAAACCTCAATTCTGCTTACATGTTCTGCATTTCTTCATATCAAGAACAACTTGAACTCACTATATATTTTCCTTTCTCTTTTCTTGGAATCACAAGGGATTCCATTACACAGAGTAACAACTTTGAAATTTATCTGCTTGGTGAAATTCATCTGCTATTTTTTTAATGGAACAAATTTTTGCAGAGCTGAATAAAGTTGATCTTTGGATAAGTAATTTTACTGTCCTGTAAACGTTCTTAATGTCCCGGAATGCAGAGTTCCTGTTTTCTTCCTCAGAATAAGTTAGAAACAAGTGCAGGACAGTACAGTAAAGCAAGAGATGCACTAAGCCTTTGAATTTTGCAGCGGTGAATTCATCTCAGCAAGGTTTCTTTATAACCATGGAACAAAAGCAGCAGTGTTATTCATCTTGTCCTTCAAGAAAAATCTAAAATAATTTAGAAGGATAATAAAGTAAAAAGACCTGGTTTATCTTCATTAAATGCAAAGGAAACCAAGAAAGTTCAGAGCAGATGAAGATCGTGGGACTCTAAAGTTGGGCAATATTGCTCTGTCTCAGGCTTTTCTCCACTGACTTGGTTAGCTTTCCATCAGACAATAAAAGCATTACACATTCTTGGGTTCCATTTCTAATAAGATTTTTTTATTTTCAAACTAGTTTTAAAGGCCAGCATTTGAAGCTTAGCATTTTTTCTCGCTTTTGTTTGGAATTTTTTCACCTGAGGTCCAACTCCCACAGAATTTCAGATACCACAGTTCTGTTTCCTTAGTAATAATATCATGAAAAAAACAACCCTAATGTATTTGTAAAAAAAATTTTTCAAATAGCTACAAGAGATAAGGAGAAATGAGTAAGGCTTCCTTTAGCTTAATAATGTATAATATAATAATGAATATAGTAATGGTATATAATCCTTCTAAAAGCTATGAAACTCAACAGAACTAGTCATTCTCTCTCTCTCAAAGGAATTAATGGAAGAGAAGAGACTCTTCTATGCTATGATTCATGTGCTTCATTGTGCTTATGATGATCAAAGAAATTAGGATGACTTGCAGCCAGGCTGCAAAGACTACATCTCTTCTGATACTACAGAAGACAAGGGCTGTCTGCCTTAAATGCAGGTGAGTCCATTGCAGTCAGATAAAGTCTGTCTGAATTTTGATTGTTAGTCACATAAAATGCGTAGTTTTTACTTACTATTAAAAAACCTCAGTTTGGCAGTGTGTCCATATGTTACCATCTTATTATTATTACTGATAACTACTCACAGCACTGTAGTGATGCCAGCATACAACAGAATGAGCATGTATCTCAAAGTTGCAAAAGATTAATGAAAAAGAAAATGCTACTGTTTGGTACAAAGAAATTACATGGAAGTGAGGGAGGAGGCATTTTTTAAAGGAAATTTAATGAATCACACAATTTCTTGAATCGGAAGGGACCTTTAAATATCAGCTAGTCCAATACCCTTGCAATGAACAGAGACTTCTACAGCTAGATCAGGGTGCTCAGAGCCTGGACCAGCCTTGAATGTCTGAGGACTCCAAATCTGGACACAGTACCACAACTGAGGTCTCACCAGCACAGACAGAGGGGCAGGATCACCTCTCCTGCCCTGCTGGCTGCTACTCTTTTGATGCAGCCCAGGATACAGCTGGCATTCCAGGCTGTGATGGCACATTGCTGGCTCATGTCTACCTTGCCATCCACTAAGTCATAGAGGACCCTGAGATGGAAGGGACCCCCAAGGATCATTTAGTCTTGGTAGATGAAATCCTGAATCATCAGGTGCCAGCACCTACTGATTAAGCTACGCATTAAATATTTATTTTTTGCTCACAGAAATTAATAAAAATTACAGATTTGAGTATTTCATTGCATAACTCTTGCAACATATGGGGCCTTTCGTATGCATATGCAGTGATGTAAGCACATAGATTACGTATGCTTTCTAAGTCAGTTACATTCAGGTAATTCAAATAAACTTGTTTTAAATGAAATTGAAGATAATTTAGCTCGGTTCAAAACCATACATTTTAACTGATGAAAGCTTTTGTGTAACCAGAGTTTGGGATTGTCTTCTTAATTCATTTTTTTTCTATTGCTATTTACAGTCATTCCAAGTAAGACACTGGTAAAAGGACTTATCATTCTCATCAGATCTAAAGTGAGCACAGAGCATGTCATGGGCACAGCTCCAATTCTAGATGGTGTAATCTGTAGACGTTTTTGTTTAAAATACCCTTTGTTTTTCTCTTACAAGGTATCTTGCAGAAGACAGTACAGCAGAATGAATTTATAGCATTGTTAAAAAGACCAAGATATATATTTCCAGTTGTTTTTTTTTTCTTAATAGCACGTTGCATGTATTCAAGGAAAAGCTTTGATAAAAAGCCTTAAGAGTTAAAAGCCCTTCCGTAACAACTTATAATCAATTCTGTAACTTCTTATAACCAGTGCCTTACAGCTACATTGCCTCTTAGAATCTCAGTCTACTTTTGCTTTCAGACTTGTGTCCTCTACTTCCCCAGATGTGAGTGTAAAATTGAAATAGGTAGATGGTGAGAGAACAGTATCACAGAAAGGTATTTTTTATTTGGTGTACGGTTATATTTTATTTTTATTCCTTCCCTTAATAATAAAATTCTGTATATATATTTTTTAAACCAATAAAATACTCTACATGGAGTTCTTGACTGAGCTGTCCACAATACTGCCTCTAATTTCCTGGAGATTTGGTATCTAATTCATAAGCTCTCACTGCTCCTGGTTAAGAAGATAAATTTTTCCTTTTAGGTCTACGTTCAATTGGCTACACCATCAAATAAACCTGTTCCTCAAACTACTGCAAGGCTAAATAAACACTACTAGAGTTTGAATCCACAGCATCAAAAATTATGATTGTTTGAATGTATGTGTTATGATTTGCAAAACTAAGTAAAATATTTAGATTATTAGAACTATGACACTCCTAACGATTCAGCAAAAAAACTGGCAAATGAAATTCTGAAATTATGTATTTAATAACTACACAAAGAAAAGCAGACAAAGGACAAAATTCTGCACTGTGTTGTGGCAGTCAAAATCCAGAAAAAGAAATCAAATTATCATTGACCTAGATACAGTTACTATATTTTACACAGCACCACTTTGAGTCTTCATATTGGTACTGCTGCAAAACTAACAGCAAAATAATCAAAAAATCAACAGCACGTGAAAACCAACCTCTTCCACGTAATTTAAGCACATTCTATTTCTTACTATTCTGTGCGAACCATTACCAGTCAGGTCTTAGTTAACTAATTTAGCTTTTTACATCCAGATTAAATTAGAAAGAATAAGACCAACAGAAGTGTAAACAAGGTATGGAGACTCCAAAACAGGATTTAGAACTAAACTGCATGCAGGGTTTTGAAAGATTTTCGTAAAGAGAAAATATCAAAGCTTAGATTTTGTAACTGTTTTCAAAGTATAAGTTGATTCAAGCCATGCATGTGAAGTTAAAATGATATTTTGAAACTGAAATGACTTGAAAATTTCTGCTAGTATTTTTGCCACAGGAGTAAAATATGTGGCCTTGCAAAATACTCACGTGGCTGTCTGAGAAATACTAACTCCAAAATTCAACAATTTTGGAAGAAATTCAACAATTTATTTTTAATGTTTTAAGGCAAGTATTCAAATTGCAACCAATAACCAAGTCAACTGGTGATTGGGTACCACAAAATCAGTGGGTGATGACTTGCACACTTTTTTGTAGACTATAAAGACCTAACGCTTTTTATGGCTAACTAATTCCATGGACATGAAGACATTACACATACAAAGAAGATATTTGATTACAAGTTTGTGTAATTACTGTTATGCTCAAGAGATTTTTTCATAAAATCTATTCCTATGTACAGTTTTGTCTTCTTAGAACACTTTTTTCTGCTAACATTTTCTCTACAGATAGTTTCATGTTTCTTTTACTAAGTTTAAGAGACTGAAGTCTTCTGTTCGTTTACACAGCAGAAACGGCACAGAAGCTCCCTAGGAAAGGTAACAGTTACCCAGGGGATCTTTCATCCTCAGCCTCGGTTTGGAAGGACCTCTAGGGGTAGGAAGGTAATTCTGTGCTCAAGAGCAAAACTGAATTGAGTGTTTGTTCAAAGGAGTATCACTACTGACAGGATGTTATCCTCCATGTAAAAGAAAAATAAATAGCTCTTTATTTATTTAACCAGAAGATATAACTGATTACTTCTAAAGTATGATCATGATCATCACAAATGACTACTTCATTTATTCTAGGGCCCAGTATATTTTTGGAATGCTAAATGTAAATTTCATATTCACAAATGCGATTATTTACAATTATATTAAAATACAAGCTCTTAAATTTTTAGAACACGTTTCAGAATACTGAATAATGTCTAAATACTGATATGAAAGAACACATCAGAAAACTTTAAACTGCACAATGAATATAAGGTTGTTTGGGCCAAGCAACTTGGCTGAGAGCATTAGAAATAGTGATACTTGCAAATGTAGGTGGAAATATAATACAAATCCTAGTTCCTGCCTTTCACAGCATTAACTTCAACAAGTGGCAGCTGTTTCTGAAGTCTTGTAAAACCTTAAATACAAGCTGGAATAAAGAGATTGATCATATGATGGGGACAATGCACTTATTTCTTCATATTTTTGGACGGCACAGCGCAGAACTGAATTTACAAAAATATGTATCTCATAAAATATGTATTCCTTGGTATTTAATAATCTTTAAATAACAGATTAATGTAAAGCCTTTTCCAACATGGTTCTCTTTCAGTTCACTTTAATTGTGGACAATCTATATGAAATAAAAAAAATTCCCACTGTGCTCCCAAAGGAGAGTACATTAGCTTATACTCTTATACTCATGCCCCATCCTTCTCACTTGAGCATGACAGAAGAATTTTGTATTCTCTTTCAGAAATAGGGGTCTCTAATCACATATTGTGAAAAAGTAGTGAAAAATGCAGAATGTAATGTAAACAAAAATAGCATGACTCACAGGCAGACAGAAGAACACTGGCAGACAGCAACTATGCAATACATTTTCTTGAAAGGGACACATTCAATTTAGGCTCAGGACAAACAATCCATTAGTCCAAGGCAATGGTCCACTTCACAGACAGTAGTAATGCACCTGTTTTCTAAAGGCAATTACAGACATTCAGGACAGTGTTTGTCTGACTCAGTCCTGACTTTGCTACCTTGACTGCAACTGTTTTGGGAAGTACCCAAGGCAGCTCACTCAGGGTGTTATCTATGGCAGAAACCTAAGAATGGATGCTTGTGGAAAGTTGCCAAACCACGGATAATCCTTTCACTGATGATGTTCCATATAGGCACGTGCTGCAACAGTTTCATCATGTGTAATAGCACTGAGAATTTTCCTCTCCATGAATTTATCTTTGTATTACTGAAGTGTTTGAACCATATAGCCTGTGATATAATAAATGTCAGGTCAATTCAAGCTAAGATTAGATAATACTGTATTAGCTGACTTGTAGTTGTCTTTTTTTTTTCTTTTTTTTTTTAAATAAAGTGGCCACATTTCAGTCCTTTACATTCATGAGGCAGCTTGACTTGTGCTAGTAATGCTGATAAAGAGCTTGATACCCTCTGAGGACATCTGGACTCGTGCGTCCAACTAAAAGGTCAGAATTGTTGACATGAAAGAAAAGGTTGCAGTGAAGTTTGTTTGGGGTTAACAGACCTTGACATGTTTTTCCCATATGGTCAAATCAAGTCACCCATTTGCCACTGCGGTGCCACAAGCTCAAAGGAAATATACAAGAAAAAAGAAGATACTTATTAGAATGAACAAGATGAATCTGAAAGTTGATCTTGAAGGTCAGCAGCAACCAATTTTCTTACAGGAAAGAGATTGGAAGTATATGCAAAGATTTAAATACACAATTTGATGTGATGTGATAAAAACATAATTGTTTGTTCAGAGTCCTACTCTTCAAGGTGGTTACCTATAAATACAGACCCATTATAGACCCTATAAATGGGTCTATATTTTTATATATATATATATATAAATAAATATTTATATATTTATATATTTATATAAATATATATATAATATAAATTTATATATTTATAAAAAATAAATATATATTTATATATAAATAAATTTATTCAGTAGGGAAGATACAGGTATCAATCTGTAACAATTTCTTCCTCTTCTGCAAACATTTTCTTCAGGGAAAGAGTATGGAAAAACATTTAAGACTTACCATAGGAAAAGTATTTTGTCACTTTTCCTAAAATATTATTTCTGTATTTACTTTAACTCTGAGAATAACCTCATACGTTGCCTGAAAAATATGGCCGCATGTAATTTTTATGTCCAAAACATTTTGTTATTTGAAGAGCTACGATTTCATTTTTAACTCTTTTTGTTGAAAATCTGGGTCAAATACAGTTGAAATATACTGATTAATACTGAGGAACGGCTTTTTGCTTAAAGATGCTACCACTAACTGGTAAGATTTGAATTCGAGAAATCATCTGCTTTCTGTGTAACAGCTGGCATTTAAATGCCTCCTGAAATCTCAATACTGAGTGATATTTGCATTTTCTATAATTTTTCCCATGAAGAGATGCATTTAAACACTTCCTTTCCTGTTTTCCTTTTCAGATTTCATTCTGATAATTCCATCCTTTCTTAATTCTTTCTTAATCAACTTGCATTCCAAATTGCTCCTTTAAGTTAGTAGTAGCTACTTCAAACAAGATCTGCTTTTCTATTTCTACTGCTACTTCTACTAATTGAGTACATCTCACTACCTGAAATTTTGTCATTTGCTCATTTGATTTTTTTAAGTCTTAACCTATTTTGACTCCCTGTGACAAAGTCTGGGTTGATGACAGTGTTTTAAAGGGCTGGTTTAGCAGTAACATGGGATTGTTCCCAAGGAGTCAGATTGCACCAATGTTTTGAAATGTGTCTTCAGAAAGGATAGGAAGGTAATATATTCTAAAAATTCTTTATTGCTCATGCTCATCTACAGGCAGGGCTTTAAAATACAGAAAGAAATGGCAAGAACCATGTCTTAGCTAGAAAGCTAGCACATCTCTGCAGTAGGCTGGAATACATCTGCTAGAGCTGTTCCACATATATAATACAATTCAGGAAAACCCAAACGGTTAAGAATGTTTATCCACGAGATTACTTCATGTGCTCACAATAACAAAAGTACTGACACTGTGATCTGAAAACCATTTTTTGTAAACAAAATCTTGTGCCGCTAGAGTGAGTAGAAAAGCTGGTAGAAAATAGGCAAAACATCATGGAAAGAGTATTTCTCTAAATAACAAAGAACAAGAAATAGTTTCTACAAACTGAACAAATTCATTTTCCATTTGTACTATGTTTATGATGTCTTGATAGCTTTTTGAATCATTTCTAATGGCTAATCCAATTTTAAGTCTAACATAAATCTGCAATAATTCCAGTGACCTATGTTAATTCTATTTTACTCATGATAACTTAGACATATCAGCAATCAAATAGTGCATACATTATTAACAGATTTATTACATTATTAGGATTTGTCATAATAGAAACGTTTGGAAATAACACCATGCAAAACAAGTGCACAAGCTCAGTCAGTATTAGAAATGTGGATGCATTGCTGCACTTAACAACTGATCATAGCCTTATGTTTCAAACAATTACAAAATTCTATATTTCTGTTTTTGTCTTACATGACATTTGCAATCTAAGCACGTGGCAAGCAATGCTACCAAAAATGTCTACAGTTTGTTACTAATTCTGATTGAATAAAATAGGATTATTTGGAAGCACATTATGTCTCATAGCTATTTTGAACATCAGCATTTAAATGAGTTGAAAAAATGTTCTTCCTACCTTATAATCATCCTCATAGTCATTATATCCACAAGTACTTAAGATGTCAGGAAAAATATCTGACCATCCATTACTGGTACAATTTTTGCTAATATTTCCTGTAAAGCAAAATTTGAGAGTTTAAATCAGAAGGATTCAAAAGGCTACTCAACAATGAATGTAGCCAATCTAATTTTGTTATCCTCTGGAAACATGCTGTTAATATACTCTATTTCCTAAGTCTCCTGTTAAATCAACTCATCTGTTTCCTATCATATGCTCTTCATTAACTTTACTTTGACTTTTACTACTGCTCCGAGTAGTCTCTACAGTAAAGAAATATTCCAAGTTGTGATGGTAGGCTTCTGCTCTGGTACAACAGCTATTCCTGTTACATCTGCAAAAGCCTGAAATATTTTGTTGTACTGTCTGAAGTATTCTAGAAGGAGGCTTTCAGTTCATTTTATGAAGAGGATAACTTGTAGATTAGCTAATCTGAAAGAAAAGTAATTTCAGTGAGAGTATTCTGACTTTAACTTTTTCCTAGAAGGCAATACCACATGATCTCCTGAAGAGTTATTAAAGCTCTTAGATATTATGGTGGTGAATTACTGCTACAGCAAACATCAGTGGAGTTCGTAATGGATTTTAAAGGTTGAACTTTGTGAAAGGTTGAGGAATGATGACATGAATACACATGCTGAATCTTAACCTTTGAACCAGTCACTGCTGTTCTTACAAAAGATACAGAAAATGGAAAAGGAATTCTGAACTGTTTCATAAAAGATTTTTTGATTGGAATTGAGAAAATAAGTTGATTTCTCTCCCATGTGAAGTTACTCAAATGAGATTGGGGCAATCTATAATAGTACTCCTTAATCAAACGAATATGCACTAATATTCATCCAATATGAAACAGCTTGAGAAAATCTGATGTTAGAATAAACAAAAGTCATTAAAATTATTATAATTTACTCTTAAAATGTTAAATCATGAGCAACTACCCTTCATCTTTCTTACAGCAATTTAAATATTCATGATGCTTGTCTTTCTAATAACATATTGTTATGGTTTGGAGTTTATTACTGGTCTTTAACTAACTTGAAGATGCCTGCTTTCCATCACCCAGGGGCAAATAAATGTGTCACAGATCAGCTTAAATCAAGAATAACCAAACATATTCGTATAAATTCCAAACTAAAACTTTTCTGATTTTTATCTTGCTCCTCAGTTACTTCTTTGCACAATGTCTTCAGCAGAAAGTTGTACATACACTACGAGGGGTCGATTGGCAAACCACACAACCTCTCTAACCTATTTATACATTCTAAAATGCCTTCACTTTATAAGTAGATAAAGATTCTTTGATTAGGCAGAGCAGAGGAACATGTTAAAAGAATACCTGAAAGGTGCCTACAGTGAGAGCTGTCTGGTCTCTTCTCACTAGTGGCAGGTGACAGGACGAGGGGAAACGGCCTTAAGTTGCACCAGGGCAAGTTTGGGTTGGATACCAGGGAAAACTTCTTTACAGAAAGGGTTGTTAAACACTGGAATAAGCTCCCCATCCCTGGATGTGTTTAAAAACCGTTTGGCTGTGGTGCTCAGGGACGTGATTTAGTGGAGGGTTGTTAGAGGTGGGGTAGTATGGTTTGATAGTGATTGGATTCAATGATCTTTAAGGTCATTCTATGAGCAATTCTATGATCCTATGAACAGGTCTTAGGAATCTTAGTCACTGAGGAGTTCATTTCAGCTTCTATTTAAAAGCAGCATGAAAGGTTTCATAATAATTCCCTTAAATTTTAATAGCAGTAATTTTTTGCTATTATGTGTTAATGTTGGCTCGTAACTCTCATGAAGGCAAGGCAGAGCACCTCTCCTAAGCACAGAAGGAACAACCTGTATGTAATCTGATGGCAGATGTCAGAGATGTCAGTCCGGTTCAGCGGCATTAATTATTAATGCAGACAGGCCCAGAAGAGTAAAAAAAAACATCTACAGCTTTGATGAGCTGCACTGTATCAGAATTTATGCACATTTAGTACCTGAACTAAGAATACCAGATGGACCACAAAGACAATTATTTGGTCCTTCCATGATGTATCATGAACAGCTCTGTAGAAAATCTGTTATTTCAGCTCTTAAAAAAACTAAAACCTTAGGCTCCAAGTCAACATTTTTAACACATTATTTTATCAAACATTAAAAAGAAATGAGAAAAAAATACACTTTGAAGTTAAATACCTGGTTTTCCAGAAAAAAAGCTAAATATTTTTGGGCAAGGGACAGTGACAGTCTCTCCAACCTTTGCAGGACGCCAACAGGTGATGTTATCCCAAACTCCAACACATCCTTAAAGAAAAACAACAGTAAGAGATATGAAAGCTCTGCCTGGGACTAGCCATCCACTGTCTTTACCTCATTAATAAGTATCTAAGACTCAGTGGAAGCTTTGGATTAGTACTTCAAGACAGATTAAACTTGAAAGAAAGCCACAGAGATTATATTTTCTTTGAAAATATTTGGGTAATCACAAAAGTCTAATGATTAATCAGCTTCTTTTAAGTCAGTCAATATACTTGTTTTCAAAATGTCTCATCAAAACCATGTCACGCTAAGGAATGATAAAGAATGTAATAAGTAACTTCTGAGTATTAATATAATCTAGGAGCAACTTCAAAATTTTGAGAATCTCTTAATCACAGTTAAATGAAACTTTTAACGTGCAGTAATTGGCAAACTGAACGTCACAAAGAAATATTTAAGTAATTCATTGGTCTTAGCAATGCCTATATGATGGAAATACATCGTGACTGGAGAATTCTTGGAATAATAGGTATGGACTTACAAAATCTTCTCTCCTAAATTAAGTAATGGAGATTCAAACAAAGAATGCTTCTGTATGTTGATTTCAGGAAGGAGGTCATAAAACTTCATAGGAACATTTGATGGTAATACTAATAACAACTTGTTACTGACAGATTGCGTTCGTTAAGGCTTTGCCCATGCTGACATCTGCATAAATGTTCTCCAGAGGAATAAGTTGTTCATGGAGACTGAGTCCTTCTTCATTCCTTTTAGAAGAACACAGCTCCAAACGAATTCAGAAAGACGATGTCAAAAGTAAGAGATTACTAGGAGGAATACTTCACAAAGTTTACTGTGTGGGTATGTTACATGTAATGCCTTACCCTCCACTGCTTTGTATACTGCATCAACATTTCAATCCCAAAAGATATGCAAATTTATTATATTCCCTACATTGCATACCTTCCCATACTCATTTCAATTAATAGGGTGCGTAAGACAATGTAAAATGGCACCTGGTCAAGCAACTCAAATAAATTTCCATCATAAGTTAGATCCACTCCTACGTCCTGTGCCATCACCACATCCTACTTCATTTGTAATAACGAACCTACTTTTTTTTTTTTGTTTTATAATGCTTTCCATGGCAAGTCCCTTTATATCACTTTGTCTCTAATGGCAGCTGATGGGAGGGTAGGAAAGGGGCAAAGAAGTTATTTCCCGATTATTCCATCTCCCATCTTCTGTACTACCTTGTGGACAATTTACCCACTGCTACAAATTGTTTGTGGGCATCTTTACAACATGTTTTTTTTTCTTGCAAAGTAGGCTGCAAGGTGGCACTCAGTATCCAGGATGTCCTCCAGAAGTACGTGGGTCTGAGAAGAGAGGTTCATCCAGTGTACTTAGAGCAAATCTGACCTGTAAGTACTCTTGACTGGCCTTTAAGACTTCAAGGACCTCATCTCTATAGAATGCACTGCTCACTTGTTTAAATTCATATATTTCTAAAGCAGACTCCTAATAATGTTCAGAGGAATTTCATTCTCAAAACATGCATTTCTTCCCAAGAGAGTCTGAAGTTACTAATTTAGTTGCAGAATCTAGACAGTATGTACTTGTATTCTAATCAATCCCACTCTCATTTGCTTAAAGCTGATAAACATTGGTTTGTCAAGATTTCCAATTACTTTGAAGGGGACTATTTATTCTGGTTCATTTAATAACTCTTAACTCCTAGATCAATATATCTGACTTCTTTCAGCTTTACCTTATGGTAAGGGAAACTTGGGACTAGGAACTATGAAAGTAGCACTCCTTCCAGCTGTATTCTACAACCAGATGAGAAGATCCTGTTGACAACTCTTTCCAGGTTTCTGGTCCTTACCTTTTGAATGAGTTTTTTTAGCGACTGATGTAGAGTGTAAAGGCTCCTTGATCTTCATAATCACTCCTTTTTCCTGATAATCCCACAGTTTGTCCTTTCCAGTGTATCTACCCCTACAGTTGGTTCACACCTTTCTTTCAGAACTGGCTTGTGAGTTTTTTCTAACCTGTGTTTTACCTGCTTATCTTATGCTCCCTCTGATATTTGCGGCTTTTTTTAGCCTTAGTAATGCTACCTCTGAGGCCATGCTGATTTGTCCTTTTATACATAATTTAAAAAAATAAGGTTTATATCTTCATACCCTTTGAAGTCAACAGAACTTAAACATGTTTGGGTGCTTCCTGAGTTGCAGTACTGGATTAAAATTAAGCCTTACTCCCGTGATCTAACAGTAGAGTTTATGCAAAACAGAAGAATGCAAACCCCAGCCAAATCAGGTCATGCTTCCTTTCCAGTTGATTTAAAGCCAGAAACAACATCAACAACATCACATACAAGTAATCACAGAGACAAAGAAACTGTTTTCTTCATCTGCCACCACTCATAACTATAGTGGCAAAATGAAATTCTTTTGGCTTGGATAGACGTACTGCCTGAGCCAGCATGAACAAGTTCTGGAGTGCACAGTAATAATCAGCAGCTTGTGTGACTTCAGACCTTTTTATTTCACCCCAGTTTTCACTAACAATTGAGAGCTGAGATGAGACATCAAAGCATTCATGCACATCCATAAAAACTGATTACTTGCACAGATTTTCTCTTCTGTTTAATAAACACTCTGTAAGACGGTGGATTTGCTATCGTAATCTGCACACAACTCAGAAGCCTTTATCAATTAGTATCGTGCTACTATATGGACTAAGAAAAGCTTTTGCTAAAAAGGCAGCTGAACAGTGTAGACCTTGGAGTGTCATTAGTAACACACACAAAAACAAAAATCCTAACAACCAAATCACGGAATTCCCAAACTCTTATTCAAGCTTTGCTTAACATAAAATCTCACACAGAAATACAGTGGTCCAAGTGTAATTCTCATCACTATCTATCAACACAATTTGCTTCACATCTTGAAGATAGCTTGGCAGGAAGTAAAACAGTATGCAAATTTTTGATGTTCAAAACATTACAAGTCACAAACAATTTGCATGGAATAGATGTTTTACCTCAGATCTTCCTTGGTATTTTAGGATTTTAGAGGCATTTACTGTGGAGAAAAGAACGATAGTTTTTTGTACTCCTTCAATCAAACAGATGAAATAGCACAAAAGATGCATTTCTACAGAAGAACACTTTCAAATGCATCAACAATCATCAGAGAGAAGTTTGAGTGTTTGTCATCAGAATTCTATGAGCATCACACCTCAATTTACGTATACCTGTAAGTGTATTTACTATCGTACAGGAAATCTGAGAAAACTGCTAAGATGTCCTAGAAGCATTTATATTCACTGAACAACTACAGTGTGATTCTGAAAACTGGTCTACAGCTAACAGCTGAAATGTGCCTGTTATTGCACACTGTACTGCTAGAGGCTTCTAGAAGAGTAACTGCGAAACAATACTCACATTTCTGGGCTCTCAGCTCACCTTTTCCCATTCCCACTCCAATTACTACATACTTTTAACAATATTGCAGTCATTTTTTTACCAAAACTGTTTTGTTATGGACTTGTTGAACAAGTCCATAAACTTCCATAAGCCTGTCTTTTCCATGTCAGCTTTCCCTCATAGTTTCATCATAAGTTTCGTAAGTTTCATCACGCACGACTGAAAACTGCAATTAGTTTCCTGCCAATCTTGGAAATTCAAAACGGAGACCTAGATGGGATTTGCAGGACTTCAAGCAGATACTGCTCTTTACCACTGTCTCATTTTACAGTCAACACTGAGATACATGAAATATTGTCAGAGGCTCATATGCTAATATTCTTACCTAGTGGAAAACATATAATTTACTTGAATGTTTGGTCTGTAATGCTTGTGATATACCTCCAGATACCTCATAATGAAAGGAATTTTTAAAGACTGTAACCTAAATTTTGTTTCTCATTTTTTGCAGTTTCCATATAGGCATATTCATCGTCCTTCTACCTGACACTTGGTCTCTGAGAAATAAGCTTGCTTATAAACATGCTTCTTCACCTCTTACAGTATAACACTGGGTTACCACTTGAAAATGCTGCATATATATATATATATGTATATATATATATATATACACACACATATAATAGCCACTAGGTGGCACTTTGCATTTGCATTTTAAAATTGCCAATTCAGAGAGAGGTTTAACATTTTTTTAAACTAAATGTTCATGATACATGAAACAAAGTGAAATTCCTTTGAAAATCCGCCAGGAAGTTGTCAACTACTCTATGGTTTATTTTTCAAGCAGGGAAACATTTTGATTTTTGTACTTAACTTGACAAAGCAGAAACAACCTCACCTCTTATGGGCAATGTTTTCCAGACTGTAGGTCTGAACACCACTGCATGTAATTTAGGCTACATGGGAATTTATGAACATATACGGAATGAAATTCTTTCTACATTTTAATACGAGTAATAAGAAAGAAAGGAAAAGGAGGGAGTCCAGAAACAATGAGCTAGCAAATTGGAAGCAAAGAAAACACAGAAGAACAGCTCAAAGAGGTAGCAGGAAGAAGACAGTGGCAAAAGCCTTTGCTGTTTGAAGTTACTTTGCTAAAATTATCTTCCATGTACCTTTGCCCAGAACCTGAATACATCACAGTGTTCCTGTGCAGCCTCAGCTGGGGATGTCCCAGTCTTCTGACCATGGTTCCATCCCAGCTCAGGCCTGGGTCTTCAACTGTGCTGCTGGTGCACATCTTCAGCCTCCCCACAGCCATGCCCATGCCTGCTTCCACCTGGGCCCTGACTCACTGCTGTGGCCCTACCTGGACATTCTAGGGCTTTCTAACCCTTGTTCCCTGCATCAGGCTTGGTCATTACTCCCACCCACGGCCCGATGCCTCCCAAGAGGTGCCTGATGCCTGCACTCTGCTCTGCTCCATGCCTATGGGTGGAAGAGGTCCACGAGCTGGCAGAAACATGCTCCTGTGTATGTGAGAAGATAGGCTGCAACGCTGTCCAGAAGCACCTCCAATACACCTGTCTTTAACAAAAACACTCTTGTGAAACTGTGCACAGTGTATAAAAGCTCTGATTAGTCAGAAACAGAGGAAATGGAAATATAAACTTTTTAAATTACTGATCAACAGAAACGAATCATGCACAGCAAGCAGAATTTTGGAAGTTTACACACACTATACCAGATTGAACTAATAAAAATAAACATGAAAACAATAGATTTTAATCTCCTATTGACCTAAGACGTTTGCCATTTACAGATTTTTAAAAGCCAGTCCTATTAGTAGGAGTGTTAAAAATTGTGTTCTTGATGCTTCCTGGAGGATTACTCAAGTTTTCACTTAACAAAACATTTAAAAGAACATTATTTCCTTTCTGAAGAACATCTGCCCACCAGAAAACCAAAAATCAACAGGTCGATTTTATTTTTTGAGGTAATTCATATATTCTTAGAGTAATGTAATGAAATATGCAAGTTTTTCCATTCAAACTTTCTACAAAGTATATCTCACTTTCCAATTACTTACAACAGCATGTTTTGTGTAAGCAGACTGCATTCCCATCTCACTACACAAAAAAATTTAATATACAGAAAAAATAATTATCATATAGTCAATTATGGTATAATATGGTCAAAGCTGCTAATACCATTAAATATCAATCTCGTTTTCATAGAGAATTCACCAGAAAATATTGAAAGTAAAGTATTGAAGAGATTCTCATCTACGAGCTATTTGTTGTATTAACCAGTAATTTTTTAGAGCTTTGGTATTCAGAATTGCTTCTTCATGGATGACATGGATGCCTGCCATGGCCAAAGACGTCTCTACCAGCACTCAAATTCAAAACTACACAGGGCAGATGTTTCTTAAGAATCTTCCAGAGAGCAAAATTAATTCTCTTACAGATGTACAACTCATTTTTCAGGGCTCCAATTATTAACATTCACTGCTCACTTTCTACTTACCTTTTGGGGGCACAGGAATTTTAGACCTTCAAAATCGCAGAATATACCTGTGGCCACTCAATGCCTCCTTTCTTTGAAAAATACATTTCTTACTGTCACTCTTAGTAACTCCATGATGTGGAATTTGGAATGAGGCTGACCAAGATATTTTCTTGATCTTTTTATTTATCACAGATTAGTTAGTTTTCAGTAGGAAACTACACTTCCCATACCTTCTTTCATTCAAAGTACTTTCTCACCTATGGTCTGGCTCCTCATAAGACTAGCCAGCTATTTTCTGCTCTGAAATAATTAAGTATAACTTTCACCATAGACAGTTTTACATGGTTCCATTAACAATGACAGCTCAACTAATTAAAACCATGAGTAACCAAACATTCAAAGCAGACCCCTCAGCTCCTTAAATATTTTTAAAAATTGTGTGAACCAAAAAGCAGCATGCTTGTACTACAGCAAGAAAGGCAGCAATTCAGATCTGAAAAAGCCAAAGTGTTCCTTAACAACCCACTGGTGCTGTGTGAAAGAAGTTCCATGGTCCAGTTATCATTTAATTCTATATTTAATGCTACCTCAGATAAATTTAAGCAGTCTAACCAAAACATAACCCTGACTACTGAGCTGACAGCCTTGCCCACAGCAGCGGGTTTGGAGCTTGAGGATCTTTAAGGGCCATTCCTATCTATGCCAGTCCATGATTCTACGGAACACACCTTACAGAGCAAACAAGTGCAAAAACAAACAGGAACTGACAGAGGACCCTGAAAAGACTGCAAGGATTAAGAAAGAGGAGACCCATCAGGAGAAACACCTCATCCAGCTTTGTATAAGTCTCCAACATAAGCAAGAGAAGAGAGCGATCTTCAGGATGGCATAGTTACACTCACAGTCAGTCCTTCACTTGTGCAACACAGAGTTATATACGTGTGCGTATGAGTCTGGAATGCAAGACAGACACCTTCCTTACTGGAGAAATAACCTTAATAGCAGAGGTTAGTTAGACAAACTAGCTTTTGGTCCATTAGAATATTTACCCCACCATTTTGAAGAGCTTTCAGAGAAATTTGGTGTTGGAATCACCGCGTGAAATTCTACTGACTGTAATTCCAGTGATTAGATTACGGTTTAACTTCTTTTTCCAAAGCCATTTCTCTTTCCACCTGTATTCTTTCCTCAGTGTTAAGATGTCATATTTAAAGTAAATATGTTGTCTGACAGACAGGTCTCACAAAAATGCATTCTGGAGACCAAGATCCAAAAAGACTCATTTAATTATATAGCCATTCAGTCCAAAATGAATTTAAAAAAAAAAAAAAATATATATATATATATATATATATATATACACTTCTTGTTCTAGAATCCTGTTACAAAGTCTGTTGATTTAGTTTTAACATTTGGATTCTAAGACTTCACTTTTCACTTAAAGGAACAGAAATGAATCAATTGTTCTGTAAGGTAAAATTCTAAATACAGAGGAAATGCCAAAATTTGCAATCAGCCAATTTTTACGTGTGTACAATTTATATAATAGGAGCTTTCTATTTTATTGTGAAAACACAAGCCATGGGTAGAAGGTAAAAGATGAAATACTGTTTTCTCATACAGACCTCAAGGTCTGCAACTTCTGAGCAATTTAGAAATGGAAATCACCTGCCCTCTGAAAACAAGATGACAAAAAACCTCACCCCACCTCTCAGGCTTCCAGCTTAGGTGCATCTGTACCTTGAGAATAAACAAATGAGGATGGAGGCTGTCTTTATTGAATAAACAACTAGATTTGCTAGAGATCACCACACAGGCAAAGGCCCCAACACAGACCTCTGGAGAGTGGTTTTTTTCCCTACAAGGAGCGCAATGCTCTCCACTAATAGAAGAGAGGCTAATGCCTGAAATTCCCCCAAAGGGTGCGAAGTAGAAAGTTATGTGCTTTTAATATATCATTAACATTGTTCAAAGGATATTTACAGAGCATTTACACAGTGTTTCCATGCAAAACCCACTGATGCCTTCTTAAACCATGAAGCAAGGTCTTTGTGGACTTCATAGCTAATGATTTACTCAGTTAAATTCTACTGCATGTCATAAGGTAGATGACTATCACATCATTTTATGATGTAAAAAAAATACCCATTATCATTAAATCTTTCCTCAATGTGTCCCTACCACACACTTGAGAATAGTCAACATATATACAGTATTCCTAATGTAATTACTGTCCAGACCAAAGAAAAAACTGCCTGTCCCATAAAACTCAGCAGTTCCAAAATTCATTAGTGTTGTATGCTGGTCAAATTCTGGAGCGTATTACACAGAGCTGTGAAGGCCACACAGCTGTTCCGAAAGTTAAAAGAAACATTTTAATAATTGATAATTTGAACTGGGGCTCAAGCCTCCCACTGAGCCTTCGTTTCCAAATCCTAGACAGAACCTTGGGTTTCACTGCAACTTTTGTGAGGCAGGTAGCATTTACTGATGTCAGAAAAGTGTGACGAGGACTGTACAGTTATCTTTCTCATTCAGGAAAAACCAAAGTGGGTTTTGTGGATTTATTGTAATGAATTGATTTCAAGCGCAATACAAGTATTGGGGGCAGAGTTAGAGCTTGGACCAGTTCCAGCTTGCCAATTTTCATTAGTAACTCTTCTTTATCAGCAGTCAGAGCATCACTGCAACAATCGGCATGTCTCTGTTTTAATATTCCTTACATCTCTCCATGAATACAGAGTTTATTAGGAAAATAAGGACACAGAGAGAATTAATACTTTAGGAAATGGATGTTTCTGACATAGACTCTTCTGGTCGAGTTCTCAGTGAAGATATCTATAACATGAAGCACAGGGTATGTTCTATTATATCAAACATACAGTTTCTAAGGGTTCGTTACCATTGGGGCTACGTTCCAATCTCCTCTGAAGTGGAATTTGTTTAAGCCAGGCATTCAATTAAATGTATAAATGTATAAATCCTTCCACTGCTGCATTATCTCTACCTGCAGGGCTGAATCAACAGCATCAGACATACAGTCTTCCAAGATACAAAGCTCTTACACAGCAGTTTGCTGTCAGGAAGCCCCCATCTTCCCCACTCTGGCAGAAACATTGCCAGAAAAAACTTCTTCCCCTGGGAAGCCCAAAATAAAACTGTTGTGTATGACAGGGATTCCCTTGGAGCAGCCCAGTATCTGGATCACAAAAACAGATCTTCAAGAAAGCTTGACTTTCAAAGCTTTATAATAGCTAATAATGTGTTTATTAATTCATCATTTAATTCATTAAGCAGGCCAATAATTATTTATCCATCTGGCTTCACACTCATATTATTTGTGTAACAGCCATCTATCTTATCACTCATACAAATAAAATGTAAATGGTGTATTTTTATTATAATAGTTTTAATTACTGATCTGGATTAATCAAAAATAGCTTGTACTAAAACACAAACTACTGATGATCCTTATAATTATTTTATTGTATCTAAATTGGTATTAGAGCATACACTGAGGAACTTATTCTCCCAAATCAAAAAGTGGAGTGGAGAAGGGATCCTGACTTGAGATTGGTGTTTATGCTCATAGGACATTGCTGGTGGCAGATCCTTAAGGTACCATCTTCAGACAGAATTCAAAACAGATTGTGAAAAACCAAATACACCACGTATCATCTAACAGTACCAAGGGAAAACTACTGCACTACAAGAGCTGCAACCTTCCAAGGAGCCCAGTTATTCTGAGATGACAGAACCCGGACTACAAGAGAAAAAGGCAGGACATCAATGACCAATTCAATCAAACTAATTTGAAACTACATACTTACAGCCACCTGAAAAGCGTTTGACAACAGAAATTTAATGATGCGTCACTACTTTGCAAATATCAAGATCTTCTTTTGGACTTAAAAGCATGCAGTTGCTCTTAGATCTAAAGTCTCCCACTTCTTTTCCAGCACCTTGCTGAAAACCCACCCTTCCCTTCAATATTTTACATGTTACCAGAAGAGCATTGGACGTGTAATGCATGCAAATAAAGCGTTCCAAGAAGAACTTTACCCTGCTCGTGTGTTCTGGCATACTGTTTACAAAAGATAATTAATTATAAAACACTTATACTTTTGCTAGTTTAAAAAACAAAACAAGCAAACAAAAGCAACACAGAAATTCAATACTGACTTCCAACTTTCCGAAAAAGCTCCAATTTTTAACAAAGTTCTGCCTTTCAAATAAAATGCAAACATAAAAAAAATACATAAAAGATAAATTCTTCCTTTCAATTTCAAATTACCATTGGGTATATTTGCAAAGAAAGTAAAAGCACTACAGTAACATAGGATATTAATTTTCTAAATGTCACACTATTGTCCAATTTTTCCTTTGCATGACTGTGGTCTTCTTGGGGTGAATGTTATCTTTTGCCTACATCATCTTCTGCCTGCTAAACCCAGTGATTCTACCACTAGTATTTTACTTTTAACAAGTTCCAGAGAGAGACTTTAGTACCAAGGCTTTTAGCTTTTCCTCAGTTCTCAGTTCCTTGTTCTTCCCTGTCACCACCAGCACACAGCTCCTCTGCCCGTGCAACATAGCACGAGCATACACTTTCTCTCATCCAGCATCACACCCAGTGCATGCCCAGCCTGACACAATTCTCACCATACGCTAACTCCAGTTGCAATTTTAAGGCTAAAGCTGCATGTGATCCAGAATACATAGAAATTATATGCACAATATAGAGAAATGTGGCAACCGCAACCAAGTGAGCAAAAAAGGTGAAGAGAGAAAAATGTGATACTCCAGTTTTCTCTACATTATAGTTCATCTTTTCTTACCTTTGTAGTCCACTGGTTTTGCATGCTTTAAAAGTTCCATGCATTTTGTTTCCTCCTTGTGAATCTCCAGCTGAAATCTGCATTCTGGATGGACACCAATCACCTGTGTCAAATTAACAAAGAAGCCAGGGTCTTGAAACACAAATCAAAATGCTTTATGAAGGGTGCAACTACTGATAGTGAAAACCACAACCTGAACTGATGCTATTTTTACCAAGTATGTGCTGGGCATTTTACACACACAGTCAGTGCCCATTTTGGCTTCTCACATAAGGACTTCTCAGAACAAAATATTAAAGTAATGCACCAGAGCATTTAATGATTCTCCATGTAGCATTCCAAAGCCAATTGTCATTTACACAAAAATACTTAACTGTCTAGTGAATTCACTAATGCTGGTGCTTCCCTTTTTCCAGAAAAGCAATTGGTTAAACTGAAGCAGGAAAATAACACATTTGCTGCTTCCTCCCCTCCCCCCCATCTTTCTTTAAGCATATGCTCTTCTATTAAGTCAGGAAGCTGAAAGTTTCAATATGAGTGACAGAACATGAAAACTGGTCAGCCTTTATTATCTTTGACATGGTAAATTTTGATTTTCTTCTTCCTTTTTCCACCATGTATACTTTATCTCTGAAGGTCTCAGAGCATGATTGTTTGATTCAAGCAAGTGCTACACGGGAAAAAAGCCTTCCTTTTAAAATCCTATTTTTAAAATTGTATTCTCTTCATTCATTTATGGCTCTGGCTCTGCTTATTTATGTTGATGGGAAGAGACAGGGATGGAGATGGGAGACAGAAAAAAGGCACCGGAAACTGTGCTGATATCAGTTGGATTTTCAGAGATCATAATGAAATAAAACATCGGTATGTGTACTTCAGTCATCCAGTAGAAAGAAAAGACACAATACCCCCACAGTAAAAGCGAGATCTTTCCTCCTTTTTCTAGGAGACAATAGCACAGTCTGGTAATAGCCTATGATTCATCACACACAACTTTTCATAATGGCAATAATTAATTAATATGTGATTGTAGATCCAAGAACCTTGGAGCCAGAGTTAGGACTGAGAACCTGTTGTCCCACAGGCTCCTGGTAGCCAGGTGCACAGCTATTTAGAATGCAGTGTGGTGGCCATAAGCACAGCAGGGGCTGCTATAAAACTCATGTGAATGTCTCTTCTCCTCCAAACTAATCATTTCACATCAGAGCCTTACCTCCTTTTACCATATTACGACTATTTTTATTCTACACTTTCAAGTAGATTTCTTCTAGGGAGTCCAGATCCTTAAATTAGGATTTCCAGCAGTTATCACAGGAAGTTCAGAGTTAAACTGAAGATATCACTTTGCTATGTACTGTCTGCTCTCCAAATAGCTCCTATTTCTAATGAAGGCTTGAGTAAACGTAGTGACTTATCTAGATTTTCCTTTCACGTAACAGATTTTGGAAAGAAAAAGAAAATGCTTTCCCAATTGCAAACATTCAGTAGATCTCTTACGCATCAAAAAGTGTTATGATTAGCAAGTCTGAGGAGGGTGAGTTCCACTGCACAGAAACGTTAAATAGTTGAAGAGCAAATCAAATCAGCTACTGAGATGAAGAAAACTTGCAAATCTTCGACCTCTGGCACTTGTGGAGTAAGTACAGGCTTCCCGCTATCGATGATCTATAGTGAAGATTACTTTGAGAACATCAATTTGGTTGCACTTGAAGGCAATGCAACATCACTTTTCAAACACAGAACGTGTGCCAAACCGTACAGCTGCCCCAGCACACAGCCCTCCAGACGTACCTCTCCAGGCTGAGGAGATGGGGGGCTCCAGCCTGACAGCACCCTGTTACATCCAGGACCCCAGAAGGAATGCCGAGGGCACTCGCTCAGGGCCGGTCACCGAAGTGCATCGCCCTGCTTTCCCAAGCGCAGGTTGTTTGTAAGCAGGGATTAGACGGATCAATGCTTAAAAACGCAGATATGAACGGAAGGCACCTTAAAGGTTTTCATACTCGGGCTGATTTTTACAGCAGCGCCCGTGAAACACCTCGGTCCCGGCGGGGCAGAGCAGCGCCCTTCTGCTCCGTCCGCGGCGCCCGCACTCCCTCTCACGAGGCGCTCTCCCGCACCTGCTCCGCTCCGCCTGAGCGCCCGCCGACTTACCCGCCGCAGGTTCCAGCTGAGGGAGAGGAGGAGGAGGATCGGCAGGTTCCTCATGCCAGCCGAGTGCCGGCGGGCCGCGCTGCCCCGCGCCGCTCCGCGGGCCCCCTCGGAAGGCGGCGAGCAGCAGCCGGGTCCCGCCGCCGCACCATAGGGCCCGAGGGGCGCCCGGCCGAGCCCCTGCCCCTCGGGCGGCCGCCGCCCTGCGGCTGTAGGCGGCTCCCGCGCCTGCCCCCGCCGGCCGCCCGCTCCGGCTGGCAGCTCCCGGCCCGACTGTGCGCTGCCCGCAGCCTCGCTGCGTTCAGCTCCTCCTCTGCACTCCGGCTCGCTTTCCTCCCGCTTACTCCTCAACCCCTCTCCTCTGCTTTTCTCCTCCTCCCTCTTCTCGCCGCTCCCGCTCCCTCCCAGAAGTGCGAGCCGCTGCCCTTCGACGGGACGTCCCCCCGGCGCCCTTCAGGTGCTCCCTGGGGCTCCTGGCAGCGTTCCCGCTCTCTGCCAGCCTCCTGCTGCCAGAGGAGCCCTTCTGCTCGTACAGAGCAGCCCTCGTGGCTGTCCCAGGCGCACGGAGTGCCGGCAGCGGGCACAGGTAAAAGCACGAACCCACGAACGGGTGTAGGATGTGCCAAGAAGAGACCGGGGCAGGGCAGCCTTACCGCCTCACAAGACATGTAGAATATTTATTTTAGTGAGATTCGTGTGAGCCCATGCATGCTGCCACAGAAAAACGGAGTTCACGAGCTGGCTTTGGGATGAGAATGAGAATAAATTAGGTTTGTTTTTCTGCTGTCTTTATATGTGCTGTAATTTCAATGGTATATATTAAAAGGGACTGAGCGGGCTACGTAAGACTCCTGCACAGTCTTAGGCCACCCAAAATAATCAGCTATAAGCAGAACCAAGGACACTTCTGAGACAAAGCTGAAGAGAGCATTCGTATTTTTAAAATCCATTTGCAAAAATGTTAATAACAAAGATCTGATTATCACCTCTGTGATAACATTAAGAAGAAACACTACGTGCTGTACTGAGCAGAGTTATGACCTGTGTGCTGAGAGTAGAGGGAAATATTAAAGTAGAAATAAAGACTTTTTGTAGGATGGCGTATCAGCAAGCAGTGGAAGGATTTTCACTGTAAAAGAAAATTGTACCTCCTTTGGATTGAATTTGATCTGTACGTGACAGGTGAACTGAAATGTCAGATAGTATCCACACCAAAAACAGCTGCTGTGGAGGGGAACCTTCCTGTGCCGATACCTCTCAGCCTGTGGGGCAGACCCACAGGTCAAACATCTTGGAAATGAGGAGCTGCACATTGCAAGGGCTGGGAACTAGATGATCTTTGAGGTCTCCTTCAACCCAAGCCATTCTGTAATTGTGTGATTCCCGAGACTAGTCTGAGGTTCCTCTTTGGTTTCCTGGTTGTTGACACCTGCTAACTAGGACTGTTCTTTCTTCAGAGCCATCACGGATTCCAAAATAACAATCTCAATACCTTTTCCCCTCTATTACAGAATTTGATGTCTTACTGTTATTTCTAGTCTTTGGAAAATCCTTACTTCTTTAGAAGTTACTGCACTTCGTGACGAATGACTCCCTGCTAAGAAAATAGTCATTAAATACAGTTTCTGAGTGAAATTTCAAAATCTCAGGGCTCTTCAGATACTTCAGCAGTAAACTGGACAGCAGACCCTTATGTAGAAGAGCTGTCATGCAGACTGTCCATCAGCAGAACTGCCTCAGCAGCTGATATAAGAGATGCCAGACACTAAAACCCAGCGTTCAGTTCTTTCAGCAAATGATTCATTAGTCTGCTGCAGCTGAGATTCCTGGGAAAACCAATTAACAAATTAGTGTTAACATTTTGTGTAGAAACATTCTTGGAAATTGTCATTGTTATTCCTTTTGTGGAATGACAGAAATTTGTATCTTGGGTATAAGGCAACCCACATGTTGTGGAATTAGCAAAGAAGTTTTGAAACTTGTGTCTGTTCTATCAGAAGATTGTCCAGAGTCAGATTTTTGTGATATTTTGTTTTCAAAGAGTCAACATTTTGAGACAAAAATTAAAATTATCAGATATTTCCCAGACATTGCTTCTGTCACTATTCCCAATGACTCTTTGACATGAAAGAGACAACAGATGAAAGAGAGATGCATCAAATACTAATGTTTTCATTTAGATATAGCTAAGTATTTTTGTTTTCCTTTTTTTGTCCAAAGAGGACAAAAAGTATTCACAGATGAAGTCTGGAAAATGTAATTCAAGTTATTTTTGCTTAAACATAGCACAGTTCAGTGCACTGTCACAGCAGCTGTAGAGGAAAAATTGAAACAAAAAAATAACTAAAACAGCTGTATGTATGGAGATATACAGAAATTAGACTGATACTCTTAGGCAACCAAGAGTGGATAGTGTTAGGAAGGAAGCAAAAAAGCATATAAACATAAGCAGACTTGTCATTTCCAGGAATGTCCTGGTAAATTTGTAGGAAAGATTAGAGAGATTTCATGGAGGTGCCCTCTTGGCACAGACTGAGCTGACATGCAGGAAGAGGATGAAGTCCAAGAAAGAGAGAGAAATTCCTCCTCTTCTCAAAGGAGATGGTGAAAAAGTTTGGTTGAATTGGATACTGCTTTGAATCAGCAGTGTCTGGTGTATAGAATGGGCAATAAACATGATTATGGGAATTTAGCAACAGATAATGGTCCCATCGATTAATGTCAATGTAGATAATGGTCCCATAGATTAATGTCAATGTCCTGTGAGCTCTCTGTTCCCATAACACTTAGAAAAGATGAAAAGTTTTCTTGCATTCCAGATGTTGGAAGAGTCTGCCTACGAAGAAAGATTTGTAGTAGTTACTGTACCAATAACAAGTACTTTCTGTTCTGTACTGTCGCTTCAGAGACCTCTGTTACGTGCTGTAGGCAATCAGTAGCTGGTCAGATTTTTGCAGGCACATGGAGAAGCTGACAGCTTTCCATACTGAAGTGATTACATTGATCCCCTTTTTGCTGAAGCCTTATTTATGTTGTTTGTGGAGTTCAAGATGTTTTGAAAATGTCTATATACAAATCATGCTCTTGTCTTTGCTGTCACTGCTTGAAAGTTTTTCTTTTCTTCAACCATCTAAAAAACATTGTTTACAGAATTCATACCATACATTTGCCCCAAATACCCAAACAGTATAAAGAAACTTAGGATTTTCCTCAAAATGCATACAAGCTGTCTTGGACCATGTGACTCTTTCAGGACTGGTGACCTTAAGCTATTGTATGTTTTTCTAGTTCTACTTTCTAGAAGTCAGAGGGATCTTTGTCTTAGTATAGAACACAGACCTAGGTCAAAGTGCAAAAGGGGTGCTCTTCACACTAAGTCTTTGTGAGATGTTCTTAAATGCCCCACGGTGCACTGTTCTGTCGTCTTGTATTTCATTAGGCCTTGTTTTCTGCAGTGCAGATGTGTAAGGGAAGATTTCATTAGCAATGGAAGTGGTATTTAGAGAGGGTTTCCATGAAAAAGGAAAAATTTGCTTGTGCCTTTCAGGTACTAGTGGTAGGAGCTTTTATTTTGTAGAAAATGAAAGAAATCACATCAGTATTTTTTTCTGAACTGTTAAAACGTGGTATTATTGAGCCTGTTTCAATTAACCGATTGAAGCACAATAGATAAACTGCCTTTTCTTTGTATGGACTTCCGTGCCTGAGTGGAGCCAACCATTTGTGTCCTGCTCATGCTTGTGGGAACTGACAACCTTGCCCAGGCTTCCAGGGGCTGGTGGCCCTGTGAAGAGCATCATATTGTTGCTACTGTGCAACAGGTGACCATCTGTACCAAATGCTGTAGTTGCTGTCAGAGGTGAATATAATATGCAGATTCTCTGAATAAACAAAAGGAGCTTTAGTCGTTTCTAATCTGCCTCTTCCATCAGATGTTCACATTCGAAAAGTCCTCCTAACTATTTTGAACTTTTGCAGTCGTTGGTGGTCACTCTCTATCTACATCACTTCTTGAACCCAGTGCTTGTTTCATAAACAAAGCAGTGCTATGCAGAAGGGAAAGTTTTCTTAGGAAAGGCTGTACTTAAGCATCATCAGGAGTGCCCTGCTGTCTCTAGACATGAATAGTAGTTCATACTATAGCTTCAGGCTGTAGCTGAGATCGTGTCTGTTAGAGGTAATGCTTGAACTGCTCCATGAACTGCTTTTTGTTTGTTTCTTTTCACACTGGCCTGCAAAATGGCAGTTTACCAATAACAGCATAACAGATATATCCAAACAGTACACTCACATAAGCAACAAAACAGTGACATGAAGAAGTCTTCAGAGTCTCCGGAGAGATCCTTCTATAATTTGCAAGTAGCTTGGCTACTAAAAAAAATATGTTTGTACAGCTTAGAAATACAAAGAAGTTGTTTAAATATAAAAAAGGGGGAAAAAAGGAAGACTTCATTTTGCTGTGTTGATTTCAGGACTCACTTCAAATTGGTTTGCATAAGGAGGTGTCTGTAACAATGAAGTCTTCAGTCTGAATGTAGCACAGGGATGCTGTTTGTGGAAGACTTAGTGTGTAGTCTATAACAGACTTAGTGTAAATTATGCAATTTCATACTCTCTCCCTAAAATCTGTACGACTCTCAAGTCTTCTTTGATTTCAAAAATGACTCTTCAGTGCAAGAAAACTTTTCAATTTTTGTGCCCAGGGGATTCTATTTTTCCTATTTCCATTGTAAGCAGATTCTTTTATTAATATCTATTGAACATGCTAAATTAATGGGCATTCTGTTATATTAACATGGCTAGAGGGAGTAGAATCTGGTATTTAAACTGTAAAAATTTAATGTAAAATAAATAATTTGGGCAGTGGGTATTCTGGAAAATACTTGGCTAATACCATGTCACATATGATTTACTACAAAGTTCTAGGTTTGATTGGTGATTTATGAGTTTTCCTGAACGTAAAGAAATATTTTCATTTCAGAAAATTAGAAGTAATTTTTATTCTACTGCAACAAGGGACCAATTGTCCCAGTTGGTTTAGAGTTGTTGCAATGGTTACTTATTATTACTTTTTTTTTTTTTTTTTTTTTTAAAGAGGGATACAATTTAAAGTAAATGATCAACTTTGCACAGAACTCTAAAGCCAAACCCAACAAAACTCAAAAACTATAGAAAAATTGAATTGACTGACTAGCAGACATGTCTTTAGGAAAGTAAAGAAGAGTATAAGGGAAGGCAAATGAAAAATAGAATCTGATAGTTTACTAAAACATTCCATCTAAACAAAGAAAATGCATCAAACTTATTCCAGATAGCTGTTAGTAAAGCATTTGATACAGTGTCATAGAAATTGCTAGTTAAACCTGAAATGCTGGAGCTTAATGAGAGGAAAAAAAAAAGCTATTTGACTAAAATAGGATTAAACTGATCTGACAAATAGTGTAGATGTGTAAATAGGTGGATAAAAGGAGATAACAGTGCAGTTCTTTGGTGGTCAAACTGAGGTCCTACTTTATTAATTTCAATAATATTTTAAATTTTTGACAACAAAAAATCATCTTGTGATTCAAGATGTCAGGATCTGGATATCTTACGAAACTGTATCACCTGGAAATGAATTATGACAAAAAAGCTGAAAATTTAAGAGAGCAAAATGGAAGGTCATGCTAGAGAACAATGAATAAGTTTTTCAACCATAAGACAAAGGATAATAGCAGGAACTCCAGTGTGTTCAAGTCAGTGTTTGACAAATATGAGTATTGATGTGAAATGGCTGTGATAAATAAGTGTGATCTTAGGACATACAGGAGAGATGCTTACTGTAGAATTAGAAGTGTAATGAGGCTGGGTGACACACAAGGGACTGGTCAGATCTCATCCGGAGTGTTGTGTATAATATTAGCAATCCACAGTAAAGAAAGATGAATAAGTGCAGAGCAACGAAATGAAGACTTAAGGATTTTAGAGTACGTGGTTCAGTAACTTGCTAAAATACAAATCTGAGGTAAAATATGTTACCAGGGAAGGAGCTAAAGGAAATTTGGCAGAATGACTGAATTAGTCATTGACTCTATCTACAATTTGAAGTGAGCATAAATGTAGTGACTGATATCCAGGTAACTGTTCAGGACACCCATTTTAACAGTGACAGCAAATAAATTGTATTGCAGGGTAGAATTTAACCAGGCAGTGAAAAGGATTTGGGTGCATCAACAAAGCAGACAAAGTTTTTCTACGAGTCTTTTCCAAGTCCCTGTGCTATTCTGTGGTAAGTAGTCCAAGCCTTTCCATCAAAATTTCCATCAAAACTGATTGTAGAGAATATTCAGTTACATTAAGTTAGAGATACAGGTTGTATTTATTATGAGTATGCAGGTTGTATTTATTATGAGTATTTATATCTTTAGGATAGAATGTTTTTTACACTGTGTGGGTTTTTTTTTTTTTTTTCTTGTTTCCTTTTAAATACTTCAGAAGGAAGACAGAAGCTCAGCATACTTCAGGAATTTAGGATACTCTGTGTAAAAACTTCAAATAACCACCAGCCTAGTTGTTGTATTAAAAGCAAGAATTTTAGAAAGAAGAGATATGAGATGTCAGTATCTTTATCAAGATAAGACTTGGTTTCTATTGCTTCACTCAAGTCTACCCAGGAGATATGAAAGGGGAAATTTCATCTTGAGCATAATCAAACTTCTAAACAATCTAAAATTTTTATCTCCAACATAAAAAAGAGCAGTGGTAAGAGCAGCCTAATTATCCAGCATAGTATGATTTGAATGACACTCTAATCAGAGATGAATTACTGATGGTTGTATGAGGAATTTTCCCACATAGGAGAAGGAAAGAAATACGTGTTGGCAAATCAAACCCCTCCAGGAATGTTTCACAGACAAAATCAATACCACCCACTTTAGTTGCCCAAGTTAAATAGTAAACATCTGAAAAGCAGGGGGAAGCAGGGCAGTTGTGACACAGGCTGCCAGTGTTAGTGGGCGAGGAAATAGAAGTGTTCAGGTAAGCAGGGATATGTCTGTAAAATGAAATATTAGGAGCAGATGTGTACTCTGTTCTTCTCTGCAGTTTACATGCCTTTGTCCATTCAGGATCCAGAATCACAGAATCACAGAATGACCAGGGTTGGAAGGGACCTCAAGGATCATGCATCTCCAACCCCCCTGCCACGTGCAGGGCCACCAACCTCCACATTTACTATTAGACCAGGCTGCCTAGGGCCCCATCCAACCTGACCTTGAACACCTCCAGGGACGGGGCATCCACAGCCTCTCTGGGCAGCTGTTCCAGCACCTCACCACTCTCTCTGTAAAGAGTTTACCCCTGACATTCAACCTAAATCTCCCCTCCCTCAACTTCAAACCATTTCCCCTTGTCCTGCAGTTATCAACCCTTTCAAAGAGTTGATTCCTCTCCTCTTTGTAAGCTCCCTTTCGGTACTGAAAGGCTGCAATGAGGTCACCCCACAGCCTTCTTTTCTCCAGGCTGAACAAGCCCAGCTCCCTCAGCCTGTCTTCGTATGGGAGCTGCTCCAGCCCCCTGATCATCTTTGTAGCCCTCTTCTGGACCTCTCCAACAGCTCCCTGTCTTTTTTGTACTGTGGGCTCCACACTTGGACGTGGTACTCCAGATGGGGCCTCACAAGAGCAGAGTAGAGGGGGACAATCACCTCCCTGTCCCTGCTGGCCACCCCTCTTCTGATAGAGCCCAGGATACCATTTGCTTTTCAAGCTGCAAGAGCACGCTGCGGGCTCATGTTAAGCTTTTCATAAGCTTTGTGAATAACAAAGGCCTACTTGGGCAGAATTCATTTCTAAAAAAAGACTTGATAAACAAAAAAAACCAGTAGGGTAGGAAGAACTAGTATGAACCTTGTGGCATAGTAGTGCCAGGTTTGCTGAGGACATTATTTCCACATATTCTTCAGTCTGACCAGGTTCAAGGCCGTTCCTGTGACTGAGCAGGAGTGGGACTGAATGATGGTTGAGATTGTGCTGTTCTCTGTCCCTCAGTCATGGTGACAGACAAGCCTCTTTCCTGTTTGCTGTGATTCTATAGAGGTGTTGAGTATCCTTGGGTTGAGGAGCTGCAGTGGATAATGAGAATTATGGCTCAGACTGGAGTCATTGGGCTCTCAGAAGAAAACAATTCTTGTCCCGTTCCCCTTAGCCCTGCATTTGCAGCCCAGCCCTGTTCTCCTTGAGATCAGTGGCAACGGTCCCTGGGCTTCAACTGGGAGCACAATCAAGCATTTGGCTGTGGAATCATGTAAATACTGCCCAAACCTTAAAGTTCTATAAATCACACTGCTCTTTTTAGGTGAGCACATAGCTGACTTGGTTATGATCAAAACAGAAATGATGGCACAAGTCATGTCCTTTTCTACAGCTCCTTTACGACAGCTATAATGTGGGACACCGTATATGTTGTGGAAAGACAAGCACTAACTAACTAACTAACTAAATATGCCTGAAATTAAATAACACACCAATCTCCAGAACTGAAACGCTAGTTCAATTTTTCCCTAGTCAGAATGCTATTTTCAGTTAGAAACTTAGAAATTAATCCTAAGAGATGCCATTTCCCTGCTTTAATATATACTGTTTTTTAATGGAATTGTGCAGAATGATTAGTGAGAGGCAAATGTCAAAATACCAGACAGAAACTGACTCACTGGTCTTAGGACTTAATATTAGGGTCAGGCTATGGAAGTACAATGCAGAGTCTTTATTGCCTTGCACCTTATGTAGTGATTTACATTGGAACAAAATGACTGGAATGGACGTAATGAGCTATTTTTCTAAATTTGGTAGTATTTAGCATATTTCTTACACAGTTGTTAGAATGACATGGCACAAGGCAATTGAAACAAGACAAGAACCAAAACTAAAGGAACAAGTTCAGAATGTCCTAGACAATGATTATGAAAAATTGGGGATATACTATTTTTTAAAATTACTTTATATAAGGTTAGGATATGGTGCTGAAGAACATGCACAATGTTCCCTTCCTAGTCATTCTACATTTGTCCTCTTTGTTTTCTTTTAAATGCATTTGCATATACTACATGGCAACAAACCTTTAATGTTGATATATTTTCTTGTAAAACAAATTTCATCCCTCCATCCCAGAGCTTTGATCACATGGACTTCCTCAAAGTAAATGAGCTTCAAATTACATTATACTTAAACTAACTGCATCTACTCACTAAAAGTATTTCAATGCACAGCAACAGAAGATGACATGAAAGGTTGATCAAATGAGAGGTAGATCAAATGCTAACATCAGCTTTCACACAGTGCTGAACTTATGTGTAGATGTTATTACTGTTACTGAAACAGCCCCCGGCTCAAATCCTACAAGTCTTTGGTGCAGTTCTGTCCCTTAAATGCTATTCATCACCCACTGCCTCTGATTTGCATTTTGGTTGTAATATGATGATGAATTACAGGGCTCAGATTCGAAGTATCATCAACTCATGCGTGAGAGCATGAGTTTACTGTTGTCTCCTGACCTTCTGCAATTCTGTCTATCCACTCAGGACACTAGATAGCATGTAGCAGTCATTTCAGTCTTGTTTTCTCAGCAGCTTTTTAAGATCATTAACCAACTCCCACTTGCCAAGCCATAAAGCTAACCATAATGCTAAGGGGTTATCTGAATTACAAATACCTGGATTTTGAAAAAAAAATATCTGGATTTCAAAATACATAGTAGCTATGATTTTGACTACAGCAGTCACAGCCACTACTTCATTTTGAATGTACTGCTCATAGAGGTCACTTACCTAACTGAATTGGAAATGAAGAGCTTTTCTGTTGTTTCTGAAAAGAAAATTAAAAAAAAAAAAGTGTTTCTGAAAATGAATAGTATGTTCTGCTTTTTTTGTAGCTACTCTAGATGTGAAAGGCTTGCCATTCTGCCAAGGTCTGAGTGCATTGATTATGTTAATGCTGTTGGGAAAAAAGATGCAGACATGACGCTGCAGAAAGGATGCATAAGGGAATAATCAAATTCAAGGAGTGTGCACAAAGTTGGAGAAGAAGGTGATTGGCCATGAAATGATAAGATGCAACATATGTTCATGGAATTGTAAAAGTACAGACAGATTTTTCGGATGATCTTCAACAATGTGTTTCTGTGTTATGGGTTAAAGGATCTGTAATGACTTTAGGAACGTCCTAGATATCGGTGTATTTGAATTGTGATAGGAGATACATAAACAAAAAGAATCTGGGGAGTTTAATAGAAAACACAGAGAAGCTTCTAAAGAAAGAACCAAGCCCAAATGAGGAAAACCAGAAAGATCATAAAATTCTGTGGAATGCACATGAACAAGCGAAGTAGGACCAGAGATGAACTTCCAAATGGTAACAATACTACTAATAAAACCTTTTTCAAACATTTCAGAAGCAGCAAGCCTGCCAGAGCCTCAGTACAACAAATAGAGGATCAAGATACATCAACATTTTAAAAAAGATAACCCATAGGAAAAAAAAACAACAAACCAACAGGTTTTTTACAGCTGTGATCTCAATGGAGGAGTCTGGAGAGCTCCCCGTGGCAGATCCTTCCTTGTGAGCAGTGCTTCAGTAAAATCAAGATTTTGGTAGAAGATATGTAATGAAACCACTCCCAGAGGATTCTAAAGGAATTCTGAAGTGAAAGAACTGAGCTGCTAACTACAGTGTGCATTTTCTCATGTAAAAATGATTTGGTAGAGAAGACTGGCAGTAAGTTAATACGGCACAAATTTTTAAACAGTGTTCCAGGAGAGTCTTGTAGGTAGCATAAAGATGAATACTAAACAATTGCTGGTACTCTGTCTCAAAAAAAGACACGGGGACATGAAATCACACTATCAAGCTAAAGGGAAGAGATACTTTATTACACGCAATGCAAGGATGACACATAGACCTTTCCAAAGGATGTCAGAGTTGATAAAATTTTGTAATTATTAAATATTTTTAAACATAATGGGAGAAAATTCTATAGTGAGTGTAACTGCTGAATCACATCCTGAACCTCTGGTTGACCACCTGCAGCAATCAATGAGGCAGCCCTGGGAGCACAGGTGAAAACAATTCTCCTGTGCTAGAGAAAGGGATGGAGACTGGCTCCACCTCTCCTAGGCTCCATTTAATAGCTGACTACCACTATGGATGGATCTCTTTTGGAGATTGCTCCTCTTACAGTCTTCTCAGTGGGCCCAGGACAAGGGTAAGCTTTCCATCCATTCTTCTTTACTGTAATAACCTGTTTTGCCTGACTTTCTTCTGTATTTCATAATTATATCATCTGTATATTCATTGATTATACAGTGAGTTAAGTGTAAATTTGTTATTGCTGGTTTAGAAAACATAAATTGCTGGGTTCTGAGGAAATAATTATGAAAGACCAACTATATTTATTCCCGTTCTTATGCTTTTCTGTACATACTTGCTATTTGCAACTGTCCAACACAAGATGTCAGAATGGCTTGGAAGTACTTGTGGTGTTATTTATGTTCCAGCAGTTTCCATAATTAAATGTATCTTTAGTGTCTTTATTGCTTCATCTGCAAGTATTTAATAGAAAGAAGGCAAAGAAAGCAATGCTCCTTCTCCGGAATCCTCCTTGATAACCTGCAGCAGTGCAGGATCTGGGGAGATGAGAGGCAAATACATGAGGGTAGGTTCTTCTCAGTGATGTATAGCAAGAAGATAAGGAGTAATGGCCTAAAATTTGAACATAAGAAACTCTGTACAAACGTGTGGAAGAACTTCCTTTTGGTAAGGGTGGCAGAGCACTGGAGCAGGCTGCCCAGAGAGGTTGTGGAGTTTTTTTTTTGTTTGTTTGTTTGTTTTTTAATATATGGAGATATTCCAGACTCATCTGGATGTCTACCTGTGTGACCTATTGTAGAGTACCTGCTTTGGCAGAGAGGTTGGACTCGATGTTCTCTTAAGGTAAACCCTTGTGATTCTGAGATTCTGTGATTAACAGTGATGTCCTGGGTATGAACGAGTGAGGGAATTAATTGCTGGATCTTTGTCTTCTGCAACTCTACCATAGCTTGTAAGAAGGAACTGAAAACAGATAAAGAAACAAGAGAAGGGCAGGTAGAGGGAAGTGTTGCTTTTTGGTTAACTTAATTTTTCTCATTTAAGTTTTAATTTCAGTTTGCATATGCTTTATGTGCCAATGTTAGTAAACATCTTGCTTACTAGTTTAAAGTGCGCATGCATTTTTTTGCTGATGGTCAAGATTATTCATAACTTTTTATGAGATTGTTTTCCATTTTAAGTTGTGTAACAATGTTTAGGTGACCACTTAATTGAAAGTTGTGATCATATTGGCCTCAAATATTTTCTTAAAATGCAGAAGCAGAAACTACTTATGTATTAGTCAGGCCATGTTCCCAAACTAGTGAGCACTGAAAGGTCCATTTAAATTGATATTTTATTTAGCAAATAAATTGATTCTTACACCACCTATTTCATAGATCAATCAGGTACAGTGCACTCATCAAGTCTAGGAATCTCACCATCCTTGATGTTTAATACAATGTTTCACAAAAGAAGCACCACAGACTTGTAACATATCAGTAAAGACTTGTAACATATCAGTATTCATGATAATTCACTACTTCCAAAACAAAATTTGCGTTAGTGTTCATTTACTGTCTGCAGCATGGCTCACCTCTATCAGAGGCAGAAGTGAAAAATCTCCTGAGATGCTCTTTATTAGTTCTCAACAGCAAAGATATGGTATTTCTTCTGCTGTGTTGTATCCTCTTAAGCGAAACAAACAGAAGGAGTTTACTTTTAACACAGCCCCATATGTAAGTGGAAATCTGCAGAATCATGGAACAGAAAGCAAAAGAGTAGAAAGGAGAAAAAGTGAAATATCTCTTTGATGGAAAACCGATACACCACTTCTCAAATGAACAGAGGGAATTTCTCAAGTAAGAAGAGGGTGATGCTCTGAGGTGTAATGCTACAGGCAGAAGCTCATTGGGTTTCCTCCCAAGTCCAGTGTGGAGCACTCCCAGCAGAAGCAACTTCTACAGGTACTGCTAGAATGGAAATATACAGGTTTATATAAATGCATCCATAAGGATTGTCACCTGCAAGGGAGCTATCCTCAACTGAATGTCATCAGTTATTTGGCTGAGTCTGTGAATGTCATCCTTAGAGAGCTTGTCCTTGCTTTATGAATAAGTGGGGGGTTAACTGGCTTGGTCACCCAAAATTAGTTATTTGGTAACATGTAGTTTTCTATGATGATTAATAAGTGACATGAGTAACACCCAAGAACCAATTGCTTCCATATTGGTATGAGAACTTGGGCTACTTCTTCACAGATCTTAACACTGCACAGAAGTTTAAGCTGGTATACCTAATACAGAAATGCAGGGCATGGAGTGTTTTAGGAAAGCAGGTGCACACTTCTTTGAATCTTATGAGGCAAATATGAATAAGTTCTATTCCTATACAAGAACACTGTATGTCAGGCCTTTCTTAAGATACATAATAAGATGTTATATAATGGTTATTTTTTAATCTTCGTTATGACAGTATGGCGAGTTTGATTTAATTTTTTCTAAAGACTATCCAAATGTCTCCTATAGGCTTGTTTGTATTTTTAAAATTAAGAACAACCTAGCAGAGCTTACTTTAAATAATATTGAATGACTAAAATTTTGATGGTTTTTAAAATTTTTAAAATTGAATTTTAAAATGACTTTTAATAAGGAAGAGTCCTATAAGTCCCATTCACAATTGCTGAACAACTGGTGAACAAAAGAGAAAACATACTCCTGAAATTTCTGGGCTCAGTTCTAGTACTTGCTGGCTGCGCCAATGAGAAGAATAGGTATATTGCCAGCTCCTCATGTTCACGTTCTTGGAAAATTGTGATTTGCATAAGCTTTTGACAGTGTGTTTCTAGGCACACAAGATAAACTTTCTAGGTCAACTTGCTCGTGGCACCTTCCAAAATGAGACTGCAGTATTTCTTGTGTACTTCTTTTTGTTTCTTTACTTCATTGCATATACACAGGCACACGAGTGGACAAACTTAAAATATCCTCTGCTGTCCACCCTGGCTTTTGAAAGATCTTCCCTCCACTTCCTTCCCTAGAATGCATGAACATATAAAAACAATGTGAATTAAAACTATGAAATTAAAAAGATGGTATTAACTGGTTGCAATACTGTCAACACAATATTAAGTTGCTTTCAGTTTCACATCAACTGATCTCCAAATAGTCATAAAAATTGTTTATATGGTTCCAATTCATAGCGTTGCCTTGACATTTTCCTTTTAGGCTAATATCTGTATGTGCATTTCTTCATAATATTTTTTCATAATATTTTTCATTTCCTGACCATGGACACAAACATTTGTTCAGTTATAACTATAAAGCATATGTCACCTGGGTCTTAAACATTTAGGTAAGAATTTCTCATCTCTCTTGAATTCACATACTAAGATTTAAGATGAAGGTTAATCTGGAGATACATCTGCTAATTTGAAGCCCACTCATTTAATGATAGCTTGCAAAAAATGGTATCTGATTCTCTATGGCTATGAGCCCTTTGTGATGGCATTGCTGATATGTATCACTTTTCTAATGTGTAAAAATAAGTATTTGGGATGAGGGTTATTTGGGGATTTTTTTTTTGTCTGTTGTTCTTTTCCTCTATAGAAACTCCTGTAAACATCAAGTCTTATCTCATTTTTGTTTGGTCATTATTTCAAGAAATTAGAGTAGTTTGTTCTAAGCTGTTAATAACTTTTTTTTTTAAGTGGGATGCCAAATACTTTTAAAAAAAGTTAGTCAGTTCTGGGAGTTAAATTGGGAATAATAAAGAGTCATGAAAACATAGAATATTGTAGTCAGCATTCTATTCTGAATAGTTCAATTTTTCACTGCCTTAGGTGTTGATGTAGGCTTCTGATCTAGGACATCTCACTAGTCTACTTAACTTTCCAGAGAAATTTTTCAATCTGCTTGTATCAGAATAAAAGGCATATAACTTTTATTTTACTTTTTGTTGCAACTTCATCAATCCCCATAGTATAAAGAGAGGAAATTATATTTTAACTCACTCTATCAAGCAGAGTAAATCCTGCAGGAAAAGCTGAGGTTTCCCATAAGAATCTGGTATAATTGGAACAATTGCTTAAACACACCTTATTGGAACAGACGACCTTCCCAAAGCACAAAACTTTTTTTCTGGACAAAGGAATGGGCTTACAGAATTTTAAAATCAAATAGCATTATCAAGAAAACAGCAGGATCAATGGAGGAGATTTAAAAATATATAAAATTGTCAGGATTTGTGTTTATGAGTGCAGGGAACTCCCATGGAAGGAAAATCTTGATTGCATTCATCAGTGCCTAAGAAGGTTAAGTTCCTACTGATACTTTGCCCATGGTTAGGATATTTCTAATATTTCTTCTTTGTAGGAAACCCTGAACTATTATTGGGTTCTTCTATTATGCCCAACATAGGAGAAATTTTTCCTTTTTGATTGGGCTCTCTGTCTTTGTAAAACTTTTGTGAACTGAGTGACTTCTCATAGTAACCACGGTGCCATGACTGTGGCTTGTATTTGAATGCAAATACCTCTGTCCTCAATATGCTTTACTGTATACAAAAGTCCATTTTAAGCAAAGATAAAAATGACATGAACCAAAATATCTTTCTGGACACCACTTTTCTAAAAAGTGAGAGAATTGTGATCTATACTGCTCCAAAAATGCACACCCTTAGCTTTAGCTTAATGTTAAGCATCTGTCTTAGATAGCTACATGATGCTAATGGCTGCAAGTGCATACGGCCTGTGTATCTGCACAGCTTTTGCTTTCATGGCTAGCAAAAATAGACCTATTCTTCTTGTCTCACAGAGGAGAGACTGAGATTAAATGACAGAAAAAAAATTAGTAAAGTAACAATAATATGAAGAAAAGCTGTTTTGTGGAATAAAGAAGGCATATATGAAATGTGATCCTGAAAACTCCGCTTCAGCCATTACTTATCTTTGAACAGATAAGAAACACGCAGTCTGTATTCTTGATTATGTGTTCCCTGCTGCATGACATTCTGCTCCTGCAGCCCATAGTATCTGAGGTCTTAATAGCATTAAGCAGCTTTGTGAAGTGACTGTCCCAAAGGCCATTCTAGATTCAAAAATCAGATGTTTTCATCTACTGCCCTTACATTTGAGAATCTGAGGAAAGCAGTGAATTAATCAGTTTGGCTACTCTGAAGAAAGAAATTGAATGTGCGTCCCAAAATCAACATCAGCAAAATCAAGCTTTTCTCTTTTTCCTGAATATTTTACTCGAAGACAGATAAATTCTCTGAAACATCACATCACAAATTCCTGTGTCAGTAGAAAAAGTATTTTCTGACTTGTGCTAACAGTCGTCTACTAAGTAGCTCATTTGGGAGTGGGATTGACATCCTGAAATAAAGGCTGATGTTCATCTAATAGGATGTTTTTGGTGGTAGTAATATTTTTTTTCTAAAATAAATGTAGCTTAATTGAAAGTTGGTGAAGAATTTTAGTTGCCTGTTTTGGAGGCCAGGTGGTAACAGTATTCTGTTCATTAAAACCTGATTTTTAGTTGTTGCTGAGATACCATCAGTACAATTGAAGTGCTCACAGAAGTTATTGTGAAGAAAACAGGAGATGAAGAGCATGTCTTCTCTGTAATTTAAATAAAAGCAACCAGAATTTCAGAATTGCTGAGCTCTCACCAGCTCCTTCAGTGTGGTGCTTCCTCCATCGTCACTTTAAAACATATGGGAGAGTTGTATCTAGGCAGCATAACTTGTGGTTGTCAAATTGTACCAAATGTTTGCTGGAAGATTCAGCAGCCCAAATGTTAGTACCGAATCACTGTGTGACCAAATCACCTGAAGACCTGCAGTGACAGCACCAGTCCTGGGCTCTGTGCTGTTAGGCACTTCTCAGACATGCACTTGCAAGAACTGTTGGCAAAAAGAAGTGAAGTGGCTTGTCCAAGAACACGTGACATGTTCACACACACACTATGTATATCTGCAGGGCAGGCTTTAGAGCTGTGTTTTTGCTGCTCAGTTCCCTGAGATGGCTGTGGATGAGGTGTGCTTTGTCTTCTGTCTGTGTGGCTGCCAGGCAGTCCCTCCGTATACTTCAATATTATAATACCTAACTCTTTCCTCACTCAGCCCATTAGCACTGTGCAATGATTTGCAACTATAATTTTAAAACATTACTTAAGCTTGTAAACATGTCTATATGAATCAGTGGCCCCAAATCTCATCTGTTGCTTTAGAATTTTTTTTACGGTAAAAGCATAAGCCATCAGACTTAAACTGTTGCTTTGGTTTGTTGCTCTCTGGGTCCTTGATCCAAGTTCTGCTGGATCTCAGCAAAAGTAAAGATGGGAGTCACATGCTGAGTGCATTGGAGCAAAAACATCTGAGGATTCTGATTTTTTAATTTAATGTCTTTGAACGCTAAACAAGGTCTGGATGCTATCAGGTTCTGAAAGGCTGGAAAAATCCAGTGAATTTGAGATGCTTGGAAGTATTTGCTGTTAGTTTTATGTGCAGGAGTCACTCTTGTGGTGATTCAAAACATGATATTCTAAAAATAGAAAAACAGAGGGAAAAGGAGAGAGGAAGGAGGAAACAAAGGTGGAAGGGAGTGAAGGAGGAAGGAAAGAAAAAAGGGAAAGGAAGGAATGAGGGAGGAGAGAATGGAAGGAAGAGGGAAAGGTTAACTGCCATCGTAAAGGCAAGCCTTCAAAATGGAAGATGTAAAGTTGTCTGTCACAATTTTTTTTAGCATTCTGGTGTATGCATTACAATTCAGATCATTATTATGTAACTTTTCCTAGTATCTCTGCTTCATTCTGTGCATAGAAATATAATATTTCCTCTTATTTTTATTCAATATGTGACCTTAGATCTTGCATAATTAGTGCAGTCCAAACCCTCCTCAGAACAGAGGTTTGTCAATTTTCTCACCAGTTATTCTGAGCTGTGTTCAGTTTCAGAGTGTTTGGATACTTCATAAATGTAATGGATTAATTTTCATAGCACCCAGCTGAGGTGGGAGGAATTATTATTAGCACTTGTAGGGACTTTATGATGTGTGCCTGACTGAAATGATGGGATTCTAATTGCTTCAGGTTTCTTATAGTACTTTCTAGCAAATTACATACTGCAATTTTAAGATGCTTTGATGAGAGTTCCAGACAGTCCAGTCCTAATGAAATCAACATGGACTTTGATGTGATCAATCAACCTCTTGTATCAGAAAGAGAGAAGCCAGTCTGTACTTCTGCCTTTATAATACTGCTTATTTTCACTTCTACCTCCAAGGGCCTGACTGCACCCTGGACTGCTTGCATGCCTGTTTCTTCAGCCTCAGCTCTTTTAAAAGACTACACAGGGAGAACTCAGTACACAATGGCCCATGGTCATCACCTCACGCGGCCCACTGGTGCCAGCAGTCAGGCAATCCTTCATGTATTTTTATGCATGTGGCAGGTGTATTTGGGAGACAAGCCTTTATTACACTACCATGGACAGAAAGACTTTGATCTCGTCATTCAAGCATGACTGTAGAAAGAGAAGAAGCACTCACAACCATATTAAATATCAGTTGTTGCTTTGCTGCTACCTAGAAGCTACTTTGTTCTGTTACTTGAGTCAACAAAACAGACAACCACCAAGTTCTAGCTTAAGCCTCCCTTTACTTGTAGCTCAGCCTTAAGTTCAAACCAATGGTGTACTTCCTCCCATAGAACTGAACTGGGTAGAAGAAGACGAGGCAAGCAAATCTCAAATAGAAAAATAGCAAATAAATTACAGTATACCCACATCTCCAATGTACAGCATTCTTTTCACTGCTGGTATCTTCGGCGATAAGGCTGTTGCAAAAACAGCAGGCTTTGGTTGTTCTTATCATTCCACTTCCACAACTCTGCCTTCAGAGTCAACTTAAGGCCAGAATGTTCCTGTGATAAATATAATAAATGGTCCATACATGATTGTATGTCTTGACTCATCTGAATTTGAGCAGTCAAATTGGAAAGAAGTATAAGCTGTGGATAAGAAGAGGGTCTTTCCCTCCCTAGCATGATGATCTTGGGAAGTCTCAAGACTGTGATGATAACAACTTAAAAAGATTAAAGGAAGAGTATTTAGTGGACAGAAGGGTGAAAAAAGATGAGTCTGGACCGTAAATGAACAATGGCTGAATTGAAATGTGTAAGGAACAAAATGATGGGGAAATAGCCATCATGGTGGTCAAACAGTTATGTCTGAGTGTGGAAAAGCCCGGCTACGAGGTCATTGTGCCTGCTTGGGGGATCCAGTCTTAACTGGCCCTAAAGCCAGAAAAGGGCTTATAAAGCTATAGGGGAATGCAGGTATACATGCTGCTGCTCTCCTGTGTGGGATTGGTGAACTCTGCTGGGGCCTTTTGGTAATCCAGCAATAAAAGTGGTCAGTATTAGATTCTTCAGTGCGATTTAGATCTCCTGGATCTCAGCATAACAATTATGTATGTAACACCTACTCACATCTTGTATTTATTATCTTTAGAAGGCTTTACTTCAACCATTACACTAAGAGTAATTTTAGATGTCATTTCAAGTTGTGAAAATGGTAAAATAACACCAGCAGATGTACATAGGGAGATATCCTCTTAATAACTTAACTGAAGTGTTTGCCATGGTTTTCAACATGTGCTTCTGGCATAAATTCAGGATTTGAGATTCTGTTTTTTACTAAATATTCACCATATTTATATTATATCCTGAACGCTTTTTTCTCTGTTTCCTCTGTTTCAGGGAAACTTTCATAGTGCTTTCAGCACCACCAAGAGAAATTGCAATTGCAAGGAGAGAATGGCTGAAACTGTGCAGGCAGGGATTGCAGTGTAAAGGGTACAAATGAAATCTCAGAAGAATCACCTAGCTATGAAATACTAGCAACTTTCTCTTGCTGACTGATTTTTCAGAACTTTGCAGCATGTCCAAATTTTGGAAGATTTATTTGGGAATGGAGTTGGGACAAACCTCCAAACCACAGAAGTTCTTTAGTTTCTCAGTGGAAGGGTTGTTTTAATGTCAAATTGTGAAAAGCAGAATGTTGCCGGGAACCTCAGAGTTTTAAATGGAAAATGCTAGTCAGCTCTGGTCAGTTCTGACTGCATTAATCTCTGCTGAAATAGCTTGATAGTTGTTTTCTTTTCTTTTACTAATGCTGCTTTAGCTTTCTTATCATGACATTGAAGGGCTTTCAACAAGCAAACTTGTTCATTTGCACTTTTATTAAAAAGCTAGTAATTGCAGATCATGGAAATTGCTGGCACTGTCCTTAGAGCACTGTAAAACAGTGTTGACTTAGCTTTATCTACTCTCTGTGTACTTCTGCTTCATTTGCAACTGGTGAGTTATGGAGAACTGGAAGCAGTGAGTACCTTGTTGAGGGAGAATAAAGTAAAAAGTCTTTGCAGTCTGGATATCAAGAGTTTCATGGTTATGGATGAATTTGTTTTGTATGTGGTTGTACAAGCTCAGTGACTTCTGAAGATTGTAGTGGTGAACCCAGATTAGATGGCAACTATAAAAAGGAGCAAAACAGGGTTTTCCGTATTGAATTTGGGAAACCAACATCCCTAAAGTCTTCAAGAAAGCAGGCATTTTCTTGTTTCAGGAGTCCTGCACAAGAAGCAATCCTTGTCACTCTGTTCTGGTTTGATCTCTAGCTAGTAGTTTCTGGGATTCAGATCATCATCAGCGAACTAGTGCTGTGGCAATTCACTCAGAGTCTAAGTAGTACACAACATTTTTTAAGTTAGCAAAAACTTCTGTGCTGAATATTTCTGTTCTTTTGCAACACAGAATAACAGTCTTTCCAAATATACTTAAAACTTCACAGAGAACTTGCCAGTAGCGAGCTGATTATTGAATTAATTCTGTAAAACATTTATGTTTTGCACAATTCTTTAATTCTTTTCAAATTGTATATTTTAAAACTTGCTTTATAATCCGATTTAATTCATGTGGCCTCCTCCTTTCATTATTTTTAATGTAATTAAATTCTGTGAGACTTTTTCATAAAGATTGTTGAGCTGTTTCCAGAAAATTCATTGTTAGTTGTACTTCAAACTGTCTGTTTTGTTCTAGTGTTAGAAATCTCCTTCTCTACCATTTCTACCTCCATGCTGAGCCTAAGTACATATCTATGCATGATGGATGTTTTTGATAATTTGTTTTAAGCTGGTGGAATACTTATAAAGACAAAGAAGAGGGGAAAAAAAAAAAATGGGTTCTGTGTGTTGGCAGAACACAGATGCAGCTAATAAGAAGTGACGCTATTTATGAGCGCAGTGGGGTGTACTTTTTTCTGGCTCCAGGTGCAAACCAGCAGGATTTCAAGTGCATTCTCTCATCACTTGTCCCAGTCCTGATGCCTGCAATGTGAGTGCAGTCAGGGATGGAAGAGGAAGAGGATGTGGAGGAGCAGGACCACGTGTACACAGTGCCAAGCACAAGTGGATGCTTCTTGTGAGAGCCAGCATCTTGGCTGCTTTATACACCCATAGGCAAGCCAAGACTTCAGTCTCTATCATTGGCTCAGTAACACAAAAAAGAGGAGCTGAAGTAGTGGAGTCAAGTTTTAAATGAACTGATGACTTTTATGAAAGAATACAAATCACTTTAAAGCCTTTTCTGGAGTTCAAAAATAGGCCAAGCTATTTGTACTGACACTGCTGATGTGTTTTCTTCCCTAAGTGAAGGTTTATGTGAAGACATCTGTTAGCTGGACCCAAGATTTTGCTCATACAACCTGCCTGAAATTAAAAAAAAAAAGAAAGGTGTAGGAAGAAGACAAGCTCGCAGAATGGGAATTAAATAGATTTCCTGACATAATAAGAGAAGGGCTTTTTACAACTTCAACTTGATTTTCACAATATCGAGCTGTAGTAAAATCTCTTTAAGCAAAGAACTGATTTGCTGGATTACTGACTGCTAGAAGTTGTTGGTTGCTGCTTTAGCACTTTCAGACAGACGTGGCTGCCAATTGTAAAGAGAAAAAAAAATCTTTTTCAGATACTGTGAAATATTAATGTGGAATATATCAAGAAACTTTGCAAAAATCTCATGATGGAAATTCAATGCAGCTGAATGTTACCGTCCTGTGTCAAACTTTTCCTGATATGGATTCACAGCTACAATATATTTGTGTAACTAGTTATCTGCAGCCCATTCATCATCATATTTTGTCTACAACATGAAATGATGAAGAATGCAATGACAGTATGAAAACAGGAAGAATTATGTTTATCTCTAGCTACTGTCAGCATTGGATTATTTTTTTCACATTCAGTAAGTGTGCTTGTACAAAGCACTTGTAATTGCAGATTTAACTGAGAAAAAAAGTTGATGATAAAAATTAGTACTTGTTATATACATAATTAAAAGTTACTAGCGTTATCTTTTATTAAGAGAGGAGGAAAAGTTGAGGTTATGCAGTAGCTTCTGACCTGAGACTCCAGTGCTGTGGTCCAGATAATGCTCACCAGAGTGTTTATTCATTTGCTGTTAAGATACATGCAAAAGGATTTGTCATACAAATTAACAAATTAGCAGTGTTATATTTGCATTGCAACAGCTCCAGTCAGTACAAGATCATCACACTAACAGTACAAACAAATATTTCTGACCTGCAGAGCTTAAAGTCTAAATTCAGACTCAATAAACAAAGAAAATAAATGGAAAGACTGGAGAAAAGGACGGGCGGGAAACAATGATAAGAACACTTAGTTGCATAGGCCATGTACATGCATAATTGCAGCTCTATTTATAAGCTAGAACTAAACATGAGATATTAATGAGGTTAGTAATCCCTGCTGGCCAGCTGCCTAGCCATTAAAGGAACGATGATTTGTCTGGAAGGAGAATATTCCTACACCCTGCTGTGTTGCTGAGAAGGATTGTATAAATGCCAAGGGGTTTATTCAGTTTCTTAATGTTGGTGGCCTTACCTTCTTGAGTCAGCTATGCAAAGGCAGAAGTACTACCGCTTATGGCTATATATTCCCTTCCATCCTGTTTAATACTGCAGTGAAATTAGGCTTGATCTCTTTATGTCCCTTCCGACTCCTGCAATTCTGTGGTTCTGTGGAAGTTCTTTCCCATGCCATTCTCTACAAGGAAACCGCTTGACATGGTGGAGTAAAAGAACACTTGTAACACCAGAGAGATTAAAAGTGGCCTCCTTTTTAATGACAGGGCTTTTTGTTTTAGTGGCAACAGGATCTCTCATAATATGCAGTTATATTACAAGGTAATAAACATGTTCTAGTAATAAAAAACTTGATCAAGATCTACTGATCTCCTCCTTTCCTCTGCACTTCTTGAAGCTTAATCCTAAATTAACAGACTGTAACTGCTTCTTGTGGTGTTGGGATTTGTTGTTGACGTGATGCTCTCTAGTATTTTCTCCTCTGCCATGTGCTGTCATCCTTGGAGTGATGATGCTTTTTCCCCTGAGGAGCAGCAAGCAGTGGCTGTAGGGCAGAGGGGTGCTGATGGACACATGGGGGCCAGTGCATTTGTGGGAAGAATGCACATGTGTATGTCAGACTAAATGCTTTCCTCACAGGTAGTTCTGCCTCTGGATAGCAAGAGTGGCTTCTCTCCGTGTTGGTCTCAGTCTCCTGGGAGACAGAACTTTCCTCTGCTTTTGTTCACACAAGCCGGGACCTGAATACAGGGAGAAACCAGTAGTTAACAGCAGCAGCCATTAGGAGGGAATTTTAGCTCCCATCTTTCCACCCACCCTTCCCTCATTCTCCTCAGTAGTTTTGAAATTGCGTAAGGTGGGAAAAAATAAGACAAACCTTCTCATTACCCTTTGCTGATGAGATGCTACTGCCCTGTGGCCTGCTGTACATGCAAAGATCAGCTCAGAGCAGTGGGCGCTGCTTGTGCCATGTGAGGGAAGCTGCTGTAGGGCAGTGGGCAGTGAATTTGGAGGTAGAAAGAAGATGTTCAGCAATTGCAATCTCCCTGTAGTTCCCATGGAAAGGAACTGCCTTTCTCCTGGACATTCAGTTCTCAGCATGAGAATACTGTCACCAGTTGGAGAAAGCCATAAAACATGAGCCACTGGGAGCACCCCCGGGGAGGCATGAATTTGTGCTTGTGCTGTTGTTGTACTTTTAACTTGGCATCTGCTGCTGGTTGGATACCAGACTAGACAAGCCTTTGGTCTGCATGGAGCTGTTCTTGCATTTTTATGGTCTTGTCTCCCATCATGCTGATTTCCTATGCTCAGGAAGTAATCTACGATAAGATAGCTGGCCTCATCATTTGTGTTACTCTCCAGCCCGTTCATTCATGCACTTCTCTTTCAACTTTAAGATTTTAGGCAATTTTAAAAATTATTTTCCTTTTTTGTTTTCACACTGCCCTGGTCTCCTGGGAGTTGAATATGAATAACAGAAATACTATGAGAAAGCCTTTTCTCAGGCTATTTACAGCTTATTTAGAAGCAGAAAGGACTAAAAAAAAACCCATAGAAAAAAAAAACCGAACAGTTCTCACAAGACTGTCCAACCTCATTTAGCAGATAAAAGGGATTTGAACTATTCAGACTTTTGGGTTGTTCTCAGGCCTGACCTTTTTCAACAGTTTATGGGTTACTGATCACAGTCTTTATATCATTGTTAGGAGAACAATTTTTGTTTCTTGCACAGTTGTCTATATGGAAGTAAATTTTATTGTCCATTCTGAACACACAGAGTTTTATTTACAGTCAATGAAGGTAAGTGCCTAACTTGTGTTCGCTGCATGCTCTTCTAGAGCCATCAGAGATGACACATTGGACTTGTACCCATGATTTAGGGGTTTAGGCACCTTCCTCAGTTTTAGAGTTTTGAATATTCCTGTGAGTCCCAATGTAACAAAAGTCTTTCTCCAAAAGTGGCTAAGTCACTTTGGAAAGTCTCCATACTGTGGTTCCACTCAGTGAGTGAAAATGGCTCTGTGGGCCATAAGCAAAACTAGCTATGAAAATAAAGGAAGTTTTTGACAGTAAAAAAGAAAAAAAATAAAAAAATTCCAAAGAATAGTCTAGCCTGGTATCCAACCAGCAGCAGTGCCAAGTTGAGAAGACTGCTCTTTTTTACATTGTACACCTTTCTTGAAAGCTGAAAGGAAGTTGGTACTGAAAAAGATCCAGTGCAGATAAGTGCTTTAGCTCCTGCATTTTCCCCAGAAGGAAATGCCTGCAAGATATCTACAGTCCTCAAGTTGCAACATTGGTCACAATAAATTCAGTGGAAAAACTCCCATTGCATTTAGCTGGATCTGTTTTTCTCTCAGGTATTTTTCTCCTGGGGTGTTAATAAGCTGATATTGCAGACTTTTGAAGGACTGACATAATTGTGCGGAGAATCCACCTCCTCCTCCACCCTAACCAGACAATCAACCCCAAATCCTTGAATCTTATATAGAAGTGGGCTTTTACTCCTAAGTTTTGATCAGGGCAGTTGCTGCCTAGTCAGCAGTGTTGTGGTATCCTTGATGAGTTTACTCTGGTGTGGCAGAGCTTAAATGCTAATTACTCATGTTGAGAATCAGCCTGCAGTGCAGTCACACCCATCACCTTATATACACAACTGATTATGAAGAAGAATAGAATGGACCACAAGCAGTACTGCAGTCTGTAGCTCTGCAAATCTCTTTTTAGTCATTTATGGAATGCAAGAGTGTTAAGGACAGAGGTTTAAAACACTAGGCCCTGTGTAATTCGTCGTGACTGTGCCCAGGCTCTAAAGAAAAACAGCTTAGAAAGTCACAGTGTAAGGACAGAATGGCAAACAGCTTGATGGACAGCCATGTATAATTTCATACAGCCAAAATTCATGCTGAAACAAAATCTTCTCCGTTTAGGTTACAATTCAAAACTTGCCTATTTGCTGCTAGCTCTGTCAGTGCCCACTAGCCAACTGTGTTCCCAGCGAGTCAAATACAAGCAGTTTAGCACTGCTCACTCAGCAGCAGATTTGGGGACCTGCTCTCTGCACACATTATTTCCTCCTTTGTCTAATGCACAGTCGCATGATTTTCTGAGAAAATTATCACAAAATCCTCAAAGTGTCCCTTTGCATAGTATGCTATGTTGAGCAGAAATTAATTAGACTGGAAGACTTGGCAGTGACAGAAAGAGTAGACAGTCTGACCACACTGAAGTCTGCATTTACAAAAATCTTTCACTGTATGTACAGCTAGAACAGAGTTGGAGACTGGAAAGCAGGGATGGGCAAATTCAATAGAAATTCATTGAGAATTAACAACAAATTTCCATCAACTTTTTTTTTTTTTTTTTTAAAAAAACAACTTCTGAGTCATTAAGAATTGCCCTGAGGAATCAGAAGCAGTTCATTGAGGTTACAGGCAGGATTTTCCAAAGGGAAGTTGATGATTGAATGCAGCATTGGAGAGAAGGAGGATAGGCAAGGAACCACAGCCCATGTGGAAGTGGGAAGAAAATGAAAAGCCGGGGAGGGTAATGTCAAGTAAATGTTAAAGGATGGCAGTGAAAATAAGGGAGTCATCATAGAAAGGTCAGATTGCATTTGCATGTGTTGAGACCAAGACTACTCCCATGCTTCCTCTCTAAAGATGATACATAATTATTTGATTGTACGTTGTCCCAGGAGAAATCCTTGTCCTAGTGATATCTATTCTGCTCTATTTATAGTATTTTAAATCAAAAATAGCTATGACAGGAGGGAGTCATTTAAGGAAAGCAGTTTGCTTATGAAAATACTTTTTTTCTTGTTTCTGTACAAGATTCTATACATTCTATACATTCTATACATTATATACAACCATACACTTACATGTGCATAGCCACATCTCACAAGCAATTTTTTTCTAAAGAGGATCAGTAAAGCAAACACTAATAATACTTTCTCACAGCTTTGCTTACTAACAGTGTTCAGAACAAAGAGTCCAGTTCAAAACCCGTTGAATTTGGTGGACAGATGCCCATTGACTTCATTGTGAGTTGAATCATGTCCCAAGTCTCTCCCTATTTAGAAACTGGAAAACAGAGTACAATTTCTTAGTATATATGGGCTAGCTGGGCCTGAAATTAAGCATGCAGAAAAGCCCTACATACCCACAGTTGTACCTTACAAATGAATCTTTTGTTTTTATCAACCCATGGATCACTGAGTTATTCAAAGTCAGTCAATCAAATAATGCTTCTGGTCATTGGATTTTCTGTCCTTACAAGGTTTGGCAGCTCTCAGAGTTGTTATCTGCAAGATGTAACCACCCCTTTGGTCATGCCAAAATACAAATCTGGTCTTCTGCAACAATGAAAATTAATCTTTTTTGGAAATTAGTGGAGGAAGAGTGGGAGAAGTAAGGACATACTTTGAAGAAAGTATTTTTTAGTTTCTCTTCTACAAAATAGATATTCCTCAGTCCTCTAATAAGCTTGAATAAAAAGAAGCATCAGTGGGATTAACATGAATTTCCCCCTACAGCACAGTTTTACTGAAAGAGTTTTGCAAAAGTTTAAAATGAATGACCAGTGAAACCTTTTGCATGACTGGGGCAGTGCTGACCATGCTAATTCTGGTGCTCTTCTTTAGAATTAATTAGTATGACTAGCTTTCTACCTTCTTTCTTTCTAGACTTATTCAATTTTTTACTACACAGTATTTTGAATAATAAGAATTTATATTATATATAAATATGATCTCCTTCACTTCTCATATAAGGAATTACTTAAAGAGGTGGGGAAGAAGAAGTATTTCTCCATTCAGATATCTGCTTTTGTAATATCCCGTAAACCACAAAGCAACAGTGTTTGTTACAGACTTCAATACAAATATAGGAATTAATTCATTTTGGAATAAATCTCGCCAGAGACCCAATCTGGAAACTAAAGATCACTGATCTAGAACTGTGCAGTAACTATCTAGAAATACAAATATTCTTCTTCACAATAAAGTCTTCACAGTGAGAGTGATGGAAACCGATCAGCTCCTGCTGAACTCATTCATAATTGTCCATTAATCAAACTCCATTTGCTAATTGCAAAAATCATTTTTCTGGTTGACAAGATGATATTGGAAACTTATTCTAGCTGCTACCCATTAGCACTTCTTAAATATAAAGTAACATTAGGGACCTTTGTTCTCACAGGCTTTTTTGGGAAGGTTTTCAGAATGCTGATGTTCTTCTGTGTCTGAAGAGGATTACTTTAATAGACTTTGCAAGCGCTTATGAATTTGACAAGAAAAATTTACACTCTGTAAAAATATACTCTAAAACAGCATGATTTTACATGAAGCATACATATATGTATATATAGCTATATTAAGCTATATATTAAGCAGTGAAGACTGCACACTTACTCTGCAAGACTGCTGTGCACTGGATACCAGAAATTGCCAATGCTGCAAACTATAGTTCTTGGCTGTAAGTATGCAAGTGTGGAGACTGATCTCGTATAACTAAAACTTTAGAATCATAAACTTGGTGTTCTACTGATGTGTCACGGATCCAAGTGAGGACAAAACAAAATCAGCACATCCCTGAACAAGGTGCTTGCTCTCAGAGCTGAGATATCTCACTATAGCTCTGGCCTCATCAACTCCTAGGATCTGAGAATGTATGGAAAAATTATGTGTCTGTGTGCATGTACTCCTTCTTGGAGAGGAGCAACCTTCTTGAATACATGCCTTCAGTGTAGTGTCAAAGCAGGGTTCCCCTCATTTTGCTGCCAATAACATACAGCAAACACTGAGACAATAGGCTACTTTAAATATTTCCTCTGATGTCTTAATAAATTTTATGCTCACAGAGAAAGAGAAGAGAAAATGAGGTTTATCTTTGGTTTTCTCTGTAAAACTAAAGGTTTATTTTTGTAAGAAATGAGATAAGATCACTTGGCAGAAAGACTTCTAAGTCACACGAGACTAGACAAGTTAGGGCAATAATAGAAATACCAAACAAGAAATTGCTGAGGAAGTTCCTTAACATCTGATGGCATTTTCTCAGTCGTCTAGTAACAAAGTATGTAATTAAGATCGATGCTGTAATATCCCTCTTGGGCCCTAGGAAGGCCTTGTTACAATTTTGGAAACTTATTTATGTGTTTGTTCCCTACATCTTTAAGCCATCACCCACCCTTGCTCCCTTTTCTGTTTTCTCAATCTTATACCAACCATGCAACCCTCCACATGTAGCAAATAGGACCATACTCAGTTTTTTCTTCCCTGAAAGCAATACCCCATCACCTTGGGGTGCTCCTGATGACCCATTCCAAGGGACATCAGCCAGAACAAGGACTACAGATAAGCATTCCTTTTTGCTTTCAGGTTGCAAGCTTTTGAATACCATCCTAGCACTATCCTGGTTCAAGCTTTACAAGAATTTATGGCTACAGAACAATAACACAACATAAAGGTTTAACTCTTGATATAAATTTTGATCCTCAGTCCAACCTGTATCTTTAAATGTACAGTGTCTTATAATCTGTATCTTACCAACCTTTTTATCTTGTCAGTATTTTAATGGATATAAGTCCAATCTGTACATTTTACGTTGTAGTTACAGATCTTCTTCGGTACAATTTGTTGCCAATTAATTTTGCATTCCTTTTCCCACAAGCATGTTAATTTACCAGAGAAAATGATGTTTGGAAATAAGTCTATTTCATAAGACAAAAAAAAAAAAAAAAAAAGGTTTCATAATGGTTCAACTGTACCAAAACAAATGAAATGTTAACTGTAAGTAATTTAATGTTACAAGAGTTACCCATTTTTGCCTATGTCTTTGTATTCTCAACAAAGAAAGCAATCTTGAAATGAAAGGATGTATTTTTTTCAAGATTTATAACTTGCTCAGATAAAAGTAGATAGTATCTCCTTGTAACCTGCTTTCTTGCACTGGGATAGGTTCAGCTGAAGCACTAACAGCCTGCTATATGGTGAAAATGAACTTTGGTACAGGGCATTCAGGATTTCCAAAGGTGTGGTGGGCTACAGTTTTTGTTCACTAATGAAATTTACCCAGTGTGTTAGGCATACCATTTTCATCCAATTTTTATTTTATTTAATTCTTGAATGTTTTCCTCTACAGTGTTTCATATGTGAATAAAGCTTTTTTTTTTTTTTTTTTTTTTTTTTTTTAAGAGAAAGATAACTATCCTGATAGCGCTGACAATCAGCCTTTGTTTACCTTTCCAGCAACTTACTGCCCTTAAAAATTCCCATAGGTACTTGATATTTATGGCCACAGTTTATTACCCCGGAGCATAATTTTAGTTGTGGGAAGGCACGCTAATGTTCTGCATTACATAATTTCTTTTATTATTATTATTTTTTTTTAATTCATCCTCCAATATTTCTATGAATTTATTAATTTTAAATAGGAATTGCTTCACCTAAGAGGGAAGGTATCAGAACAAACCCATTTTTTCCCTTCTATCAGCAATTTATAGTAAAAAACACTTGGGAAGAAACAATTCATCCCAGCTGTCTGGGATATTTAAGGAGAATCTTCAGAAGGTGCTTTTGTCCCATCACTGAAGAAAGTGTTCTAAGTGTATCTGGATCTCTATTGAACCAAAACTAGTTAAAAATAAAAATCAGAGATTCTCTAATCAGCCCCAAATCTTTTCCAATGACAGCGCTCATGTAAATCTGAGCATTTCAGCAATGGTCTGGAGTCTCGGTTTTACACTGTTTGCCCAATATGCAAAAGAAAAAGAAGCAAAGGGAGTCAGAATCCGCAGCAATGGCATTCACACAAGTTACTCAGATGTCCATGCGCCCAGCCACTGCTATACTAACAGTTATACCTTGGTAAGGAAGGGAGAAGCAGCCTGAATATGTCAGGCAGGAGTTTCTGGGCTGATTATCTGGGAAATTTGATGACTGGAACAAATCCCAAAATGTGCTTTCTTTTGTCCTTCCTTTTTTTTGTGATCATAAAGACCATGGATAGCTCGTGCTGCTGCATTCCCCTTGGGCTGCTTTTTCCAGTATGTGGAGCTCTGTGCCCTGGGACTCAAAATTTCTGACCAGACAAGCAATAGCATACTCAGCCCTCTGCTACTAGGGACGGACTACTACAGTACATTTTCCTCACCTTTCAAAACAATGTTTAAACTGTTGGCAGTCATTACTGGAGAGTCAGTGTAGTCAATTCTCCTGCTGTTTTACAAATCCATTAATGCTTCATAGTAAATCCAGCAATGTTCAAATCCTAGTACACAAGCAACTTTCAACAGCAAGAGGATGAAGCAAGATCTGTTACCAAGACTGCATTTACTAAACAGAATATGATGTACTTTGCCAAAAAGAAGGAAAAATAAGCAAAATAAGTACCAAAAACATTAGCTGGATTTTGTTCTGAATTACACTTACATAAACTGAAGAAAACATGCAGAGATTTTTCTTGCATTTATGACAAGTAAACATCATTTGGGTGCTATGTTTCGAGGTACGTAACCAAAATTCTATTTGAAGGTTTCCAAGAAGATCACAGAATTTGTCACATTGATGCAAATGCAGAAAGTCAGAGTTTTGGGACACAAGTAGATGAAAAAATTCCTAAAGGTCTTGATTTTGTCCAACCATCCAAACTGTCAACTCAACTACTACAACACTGCAGACAGTATAGGATGTATGAATAGATTTCTTCCACTTAACACTCTTCATAAACTCTCTTTGAGAGAAACACAAACACACAGCGCATGAATAAAGTTTTTACTGTCTTTTATGTTTCCACTCTTCAGAAACCGGGCAAGCGTTCAGCCTTTGGCTGCCTGTTACTAACTTTAGCTTGTTTAGTTGCTTGTTAGTGCCCAATTAATCAATTCATCAAGGGAAATGCTCCATGCTGGCTCCAGAGCTGGCACCTCTGAAAATATTTACTTCCCCATTTCTTTTGTTTTTGTTTAATCTTTTCTATTATTGTCAAATTCGTATTACCTACAAGAGGTGGGCTAGTCTCCTCACTGAAGTGAAAGATTGATATGGGAACATGTGTAAAACACAGCTAGTTGGCAGTTTCAGAAGCAAATACTTATTGTGCTGATTTTTTATTTCTATTTTTGTCCTTATTTATTTGCTTCAATGTGAGAGATACCTTCAGTTTCATCGTATAATTATCAAGGCCCAGTTCCTTCAGAAAGTTGATTCTGTATCAACAAGACACCCCCAAATGTTAGAGATCCCAGTAGCATGGTTACTTTGTTGACCTCATCATTTTCCCAAACTAAGTAGTGCATTACACCTTCAACACCTTTTGCCTATATACTACGTTCTCTACTTAAATATCGTACAAGTAATCTAATTCTGCATTTGATTTAGATTTTCTTTACATTTGAATAAAAGTTTTGGTTTTTGAAAGCTCAGGATGTTGCTTTATCTGACAAAGTCATTTTGCAGATTTTTTTTTTTTTCTAAAAAAGGAAGTTCCATGTGAGGTGCATTAAAAATGGCCCAAATCAACCTGATTTGGTTTTCAAAGCAAATTTCTTTCAGATCTTCTGTGAAACTTTCATTTTGGAGCACATGACCAAATTTCAGATGAGATAATCTAATTTTAAAAAGAAATATATAAAAAACCTTATTCTTACTTTAATTCTCTCATACATATCTGGAATTTGTGAATCTGGAATTTCTCTGAAGTGAGAAAACGTGAAATCTCTAGAATTGTAACTTAGATCCAGATTTTTCCTTAAACGTGGTTCATCTGAAGCAAGACCCCTTCTCCTTTTTCTAATCTACAATGTCTACACCAGTATGTTAACAAACAGAAAAAAAGGTTGCAGCTGAGGAAAAAAGATTGACTTGCTTATCTCTAAGGACCAGATCTGACCCAGGCCATGATCCTTCAGAGAACTGCACAGGATATTTGGAAAATTCTAAACATACCACAGTAGAAATATGGTAGGTATATAGTAGCTTGTTGTAATTTTTTTTTTTTTTTTTTTTTTTTTTGTCATCTAAACTGTGTTCAATTTCTTCTTTTCAGTTCCTTGTCTCTCACTTCATAAGAACCCTGATAGGAAAGAAAGAAATAGCGGAATTTACTCAAATAACAAGTAATATTTTCACAGGGAAATAAAAAATAAAGAACTTATCAGGAATGAAGAAAACCTCAAATAAATTAAATAAATATAAATATCTTTCCAGGTTGGAAAAAAGGAAGAATGAAAAAATAATCCATTCATATTCGAGCCATATGGCACAAAGTGAAATAAAGGATGCATCATGACATATTTATGATCTAAAAACACAGGAGTTTCCACATTTTTTAAAGGCTATTCACATTCAGAAGGGACTTAGCCTTGGAGCTGGGTATATATTTATAGATATTCCACAGAGTCTTCCAGCACAAAATGGAATACTAGGCATACTTTCTTTATTAGCAGTGCAAGAACTGTTACATTCAGGGCTGATAGCGGTAATGTAAAGACAGAATGTCCCAGAAATAAAGTGTAAATAAGCTCTCCAGTCAGTGTGTTCAAGTGATTCTGTCTCACTCTAAACACAGGGATTATATATGCATAACACTTTAACTTCAAAAGAAGCAGTTATACCACTTTGAATTTACTCCTAAATAAGCATAAGATCATCTTGCCTGAATGGGGAACACCTCTTGGAACTCGAGCAGAAAAATAAAATGTATGCTGTCTTGAAGCAAGTTCAGGCTTCACAGGGAGATTACAGAGCTGCAGTTTGCATTTATAGGGAGAAAATAAGAAAAGCCAAAGCTCTACTTGAGTTGACACTGGCCATTGTGTTGACAGACAACAAAAAAGACTTAAAACGTGAACAGCAAGAGGATGTCTAAGGAAAACACTGTACTGATACTTGATGAAAATGATCACCTGACAAACAGGGATGAGGAAAAAGCAGAGGCATGTAATGCCTTTTTTCAGCTCAGTTTTTAGTATTAGTGATAGATCTTGGGTTACCTGGTCCTCTGAACTGCAGGACCATGGCTGAGAGAACAGTGACTTTCCATTTCTGATCACCGTAATTGTAAGGGGTTGGTCACATCAGTTGATTGTTCGTAAGTCCCTGGCTTAAAAAAAGGAAGTGTGAGAAAATCCAAATGAGACCAAGAAAGAAATCAATCACACAAGCCATAGTGATACATCAGTCATACTGCCTGCCAGTAACAGAAATGGTGAGAGCACTGACTCTGCTTCTGGTGTTAGGAGGAGTTACCAGCACCACCACCTTCTGACACATGCTGAATGGGCAATGCAGCAAGGAGTGTATGTTTTTCAGGGCTTTGAAGCAGAGGAAATAAGTTGTGGTCATTTGGTGGTTTTAGAGATCTTCATCTGTGCATAGGAATTACCCTGTTTAGCAGGTTACCTGCCGTGCTACTTCTGCATTGGATTCATCTGGATACCGTGATTGAATCCCACCCACTAAGCTGAGTGTCATTTTGGGGCTCAGGCACTAATGCTCATCAACCAGAAGAAATCTTCTTGGCTGAATGCAAATATTTGCAGGGAGAAGGAAGGGACAGTGAGCTCTTCATTTCCAAAAATAGTTCTTCAAAAGGATAATCTAACCCAAATTATTATTATTTTTTTTAAATGCTACTTAGTATTGCCAGTAGAAAAGGCTATGAACTTTCTATAGGAATTCTAACATGCTATTTACAACTATAGTTCAGCCAGTAATTCAGTTTTCCTAGGTCTAGATTCAGGGTATGATGTGTAAAAAGAACCAATTCAAGAGACGTATGAATGAAATTAGAAATTCAAGCGTATGTGATTCATTCTGTCAGCATCATCAGCTTGATAAATGCAGGTTCAAAATGCCCAAGGTCCATAATTCTATGAGAAGAGTGAAAGGTAAGTAAATTCATGAAAAACAACAAAAACTTCACTGTTGTAATGAGAGAATTATGAGTGAGAGATATGTTCCTTCCAGAAATTAGTTTTCCACAAGGCATGAAAGGTAACGATAAAAGTGTAATAATCTGAGTGTCAAAATAGTCAATTATTTATCTGACTCTGAATTCTTTCATACAATCAGACAAGAGATAAGAAAAAAGAGCTTTTCCATTCCCATTTCTTCATCCATTTGATGTTCTGTTAGTTTCCCTACAAATTGCTGTGCCACAAATAACATTGCTCTTTTCTATGTTTCCCTGTCAGGCATTGAAACACCTGTCATAACATCCCTATAGTTTAATTCTCAGAACATTAGAATTAGTGCACTGTAGGACAAGCCTACACAGTTGTTATACATTCTTTTCTTTTCAGCATTTGCTATTTTCCTGAGGCACTTGCTTTTAAAATCGTGCAGTCATTCACATGTAAATGAGGAAGTTATACTTGAAGTAAAGATTCATTTGGTCTTGAGGTCCTAAATTTGCAGTGACCAAATTTCACTCAGAATGATGATGTATCTAGCTTCCCAATTTGTAATACTGTGTCCATGTGATTATTCCTTGGATCTGCATTTTACATATAAGATACATGAAAGCAAGTTGTTTTAATACTCATTGCTCTCTAATGTAATGCTGAAATCAGAAAGTACTGGCTGCTCAGCACTTTTTTGTTATGACTGCCTATTAACCTTTTTTTTTTTCCAAAGGGATGAGAACTTCTATTCAGTTGGTCTGCTACTGATTGTTTTGTAAAAGAGCTGTATCATTAGCAAAGCTCAAGTAGTGTTCTGCTGTCAGACTAGTCTGTTCACATTTTGTCTGTCTTAAAATCCTACCAATTCAGTGCCAAACACAGTGTTGAGAGAACCCCTCTGGTATCATTGCCAACACTGTCACTGTCTGGCTACTTTGTACAAGCTACACTCTGATATAAAACCATTATATAACATATATATGTATTGCTTATATAGTATTAAAAAAAGGACTCTATCAAATACTCTCTTAAAAACCATAGTGCATATTTTAAACATCTACTGCTGTTTGATGTATCTTTGATTTGCTTTTCAGGGCTGATAATGCAGTTGAAAAGCAATTAAAATCTACCTTGCTCCTGATAAGCTTTGTCTTTATTCTCTTAAAGATGGTTTTGTGGCATTCTGCTGCTGAACTTTTCACAGTTGAAACTTCGTAATCTATTTAGCAATTATAAATCAGAATATTATAGATGATCTACAAATCTTGTTGTTTACTATCATCTCTTCCAACAGTTTCTCCATTTCTGTATAATTCATGTAAATACTCTTGGATTTTTCTTTACTGCTTTTACTGATGTGAATTTTAGTGATTTTTGCTACACACTGAAGAGTTGCAAGTTTGAAGATCGTGAGTGTTCTTGAAAAATGATTGCTTATTTTGGCTGGTTCCTTTTTGCTGGGAAGAAAACTGTGTTTTCTCATTTACACATGTGAGGGGATTGCCTCTCTACAAACTGGATGAGTTTTTTTGTTTGTTTGTTTTTTGAGAATTTATGATACTGTCATACCGATAATGCTTCAAGATGATGTCCTGTGATAAGTTGAGCCTTGCTGTATGTCAGCTCTTCTGTCTGAAACTGCTGCAGTAAACAACACTACTTCTAGTCTATTGTGGTCAGCTCTGCTTTACTTTACAGTGTGTTGTTTTCTTAAATTTCATCTGCTTTCTTATCACGTATAGCTTGTTGTATTTAATTCTGAGGATCTGGATATCCAGATACTCATGCATGCTTTTTCCCAAATATTTATGGTACCTGATAGCTCTGTTGGGAGAAGTCCAAATTACTTCACAAATATCTTCATGAAGTAACAGAAATAATTCATGAGCCCCTGTGCCAGAGACAATTCAGACATCTATGCATCATTCTGGTTTGGAAACTCATGCCATATTTGTACATTTATTTCTATTTGTTTTCACAGACATAGGGTTTGAAGTTCCTCGTTAAGCAATTTGCTGTAAGCCTCTCTAAAGGTCAAAGCTTATGTGAAAACTGGAAAAGATCTTGCCTAGATTTTTTATTTAGTTTGGATTTGCTTTTTCTTGATTTTTCATTTGTTTGTTTATTTTTTTTCCTATTTTTTTCTTAAAATAAAAAGTTCCCCACGGCTAGATGTAGTTTAGGTTACAGGAATGGAATGAGGCAGAGACACGAAATGTGTTCTCAGTGTGCTTGACAGTTCCATGTTTATTCATTGATAGTACCTTTAGAGGTATACTTCTGTAAACAGAAGGTTCCCATAGCATGGCAGTGCATACAGGTGAGAGGTGCCTTTGTGTACCAGCAGCCCAGGTTTTGTTACCAGTAGAGCCTCACTGTGTGTTCTCAATGTTGAGTTGTGCCTAAGCTTGCAAAGTGAACATTAATCTCTACTTTGTATGAATAACCGATTCAGTTCTATATTGAAATGTAAGCTTTGGTTTGAATGTAGAAGTAAATCTTATCTTTGTGCTGGATGGGAACCTAGCTGGCTGTTACAAACAGAGGCAGATGGCGGAGGTACCATTCCCATAATTAGGTTATTTTCAAATATTTTATAATTTTTTTTGGTACCATGTTGTTGATATGATCTAGGGATTAGAAGCACATGTTTTTGTTCCTCTTATTTCTAGTGATCAATTTGTATTTCTTCTACTGCAGTATATGACAAGAACGTACTGCACTGAAAAGAGAGTTAAACCAGTGTAAGTGAAATTGGAATGAGGCTCTTAAGTGCAGTTATGCTCACCATATGGTAGGAATTATTATTATGCAATTTACAAAGGTAAAGTATTGTTTTAAGATAAAACATTTAGAGAAGCCTTCTTAGAACTCTAGATGCCTTTAAACAATCCATCCAGACTCCTAATCCTTTAAAGGCCTTTTTGACCATTAATCAAGCCACACTGGCTTTTGCCCTTCACATTTTTCTTCAGACTAATCCACAGAAACAAGTAAATAAATTATATGTTAAAATTTATGAGTACAAATTTTTTCTTTCCTCTTAACTAATGTGTGTGATTTTCCCTGGAGAAATTGCCTCCTGCGTAAGAAATTAAAGATTTAAAGCAGAGAATAATTTTACTGTCAGGAAAAAAAAAGCAAAACCATTGCCATGCTCACATTATTTTCAACTTTTTTTTACAGTTTTGAATGCTTTGTTGTTCATACGAATGAGGACTTAATAATGTACATAACCACAGTTATCTCCCGACTGCTGCAGGTATGAAATACAGTATAAAAAAACTTCTACTGGGTTAAATATTTTTTCTGTCAGCGAAAAAATTCTGTGACAGTTTATTCTTTAAAGAATCCTCAAAAGGAAGAAAATACGCTACACAGCAAAACCTTTTGATCTCCTGGCAGTTGAAAACAACAATCACAGAGCCTATGAAGGCTTTGGCTCCCATTCCCATCAACTGCTTTTGAAGGAGGTTACCTGTTTACAAGGAATGGTCAGAAAATAATGGGTGTGTGACTTGAGAAAGCTGTCTCAGTTTAGATGAAAATTTTCATCAGCTTGTGAAGACTCAGCAAAATTCAAGATAGGCTGTTATTTTAGTCAAGAGTAACACTTTGAGCTCAAAATTGACCTTTTGAAAATCAGAAATGAGAAGATGCTAGCAACACTGTAGACTCCTGCTTATCTGATAAGTTACAAGGGTATTGCCAATGGAAGTTATTGCACTGTAGTTCTTAGCAGCATTTCTTGCATAATATCCTTTTCAAAACCAGATTGTTTGTGCAGAAAAGTAAGAGCTTTGTCTTGGCTTCCAAGAATATACCCATTGCACTTTATCAGCTACACTATAAATACATATTTCTGCATGTGAAAGAAAGCATAATTGTCTACTTCCAGCAGAGCTGATGGAAGATAGCGATTATTTAAGGTCACACCAACATGAAGCCTTGATTAGTTCTACATTAAGCCAAACTACACTCTGCATCAAACATTTCAGTCAAGCAAGCCTTAGTTTTAACATAGTGTAAGTAAGAATGTTACCTATATCCTGCTAATGTTGCTAATGTTTTCCCACTGAAGAGTACCACCAAGGAAGGAAATTTCACCTGCAGTTTACCCAGCATTTTAAACACATGTATTTGGTTGTACATTCCCTGCAATAAGACATCACCAAATAGACAGCAGTAGACTAGCATCCTCTTTGCAGTCGACCTGTTCAATGTAATTATACCTTACAATTGCTTATATAAATCTGTTTTCCTAAACAGCAGAACAAGGGGCAGTACATTTTATTTGACTTCCCTGGGAAATAACTTCACTGAGATCAGTTGGGTATTATTTATGGAAGAAATACAGAAAAAAATAATAATTGCTGATTACGGATTAGGTTTGAATCAACCCTGCAGTAAACTGGCAAATGATTTTATTCTATACAATACAAAACAAGGGAAATGTGCTTTTCTGAGTTATAAAAAATAGCAGGAAGAAAACATTAGAAAGCTTGTACTTTCTCATTTTATCTTCAAGAGAGCTTACCTGTAGGATTTGACTTTTCTAAAGAAGGGGGTATTTTAAGACTGTATTGCCAGAGGAATTACAAAAATGTTTACTTAGAAGTCAGACACAAAAGTAATTTTTAGAATGGAAAAGCAATTCATTTGTTTCAAGCAGTTCTAATGATTCTTAAAACTACAGAATTGAGCATGTTACTTCCACTTTGGTTGTGGCTGCTCAGTTCTAGCATTTCTATTTCAAGGTAAATTTGATTTTCCTGTGCAAAGCAGAGGTTTCCCATGTTGTGCAATGTTCAGAAGAGAGGTTGTATTGCTCTAGAAATGAGTGACCCTTTCACTGGAACTTTTAAGCTATGCTTGGTCTCTGAATATGATGAAAAAATGTGGAGGATATGAAAGTCTGTCTTTTCACCTGGAAAGAGATTTAATGGACCCAAGAGACAGTGCAGCTTCATGCATTTGAGGGAAAAATAGTTTTATGGAAAAAGAGTTTTTGTTTTTGATATAACTCAGAGACACAGTGGAGCAGGCTGGGACTAAAAAGATCTTTCACAGCAGAGGAAAAGAGATAAAGGAATGGACAGCCAAATACTTGAATAATTTTTTTTGACATAGCTAGACTCTCGACTATAGACAAATTGAATCACATATCTTAAAAAAACTGGAATTACATTCATTTTCTATATTTCAGTCTTCCCATATCTGTTCTACAAACTGATAAGTTCAGTAAGGCCACTGAGATTTTGGATGCTTAGATTAAGCCAAAATTCAGTGCCAAAATTTAGATGCCTATCTCACTGCAAGTATTGGAAAAAAAACCCCAACACATTATCCTACAAAAATAACTGGTACTACTTGTTCTCATAATTTAGAGGCGTAAGGTGGGGAGGAATTTTTTTTTGTTTTGTTTGTTTGTTTGAAATCTTAAATATGAAAATTGCCAATGTCTGTGGGAATGGGAACTCATAATAGCAGCATTTTGTGTTTCTCTTCACAAGCCTAATCAAAGTATCTGATTATAACCCTTCCCTTAGCCCTTTGTGTATTGTCTCCTTGGGAGGACAATAGATGTAATTTCACTCTTTCAGACTAAATGATTTTCATGCTAATTTCATTGCCATTATCCATCCCAAATGTGGTGGTTTTTCTATATAGACGTGTCTGACCCATGGCTTCTAACAGTTATCTGAAAAAAATAGCTCTCAAACATAATAAGAGGTAGAAGTCATATCAAAGAGAGTAAATAACAGAAAGTACAGATATAAAAGCAACTTAGACACTACACATTTTTTAAACAGCAGCTGAGTTAGAGGGGGTTATGAGAGCATACTTTGATAATCTTCAGTGGAAAAGATCTTCTTGTAAGCATATCACCGATGTTAACTCTTGCTGGATTATTATGTTTATCAAAAATGTCATTTGTGTGAATGTCTGAGGTATCACAGACCTCTGTAGAAGATTAAAAAATTGGGATTTACCATTGTCTTTGCCATTCAAGTATTACAATTATGACATATATGTGGGCTAGAAGACACAGAAGTTAGTTTCTGCTTCAATTTAGATAAAAAATAAACAAAGAATCATCCTTCTTGGGAAATTTTCCTCATTCACTTTACCATACTGTTGCTACAAAACATTAAAGAAACTTTACTGTGCCCAAACTTCTTTTTATTTTGTAATTTCTCCTTTCACTGAATGGGTATGCTACCACGTCTGTTATGTTTGTAGGGTTGGCTTTCACAGAATCACAGAATCACAGCTTTGTTTCATACCTGGTGGTATATGACTAGGAAATACTATAATTAAGTTAATATTGCATCTAAAATCCATTCAAGGCCTCAACTTCAAAACAGCACAATGCTGGAAATGTAAAGGTTCAAGCTCATGTAGCTTGATCCTCCCTTACTAGAGAGTTGGGCACAAGAGAAAGGTGTATGTCCTAATCTGTGGAGAAAGATCTCCAGTCTTCCTTGGGCTTTATAGGGAAGGGAAACGGGCAGAAACTGAAACACAGGAAGCTCCATAGCGATGCATGGAAGAACTTCTCGATTGTCAGAATAGCAGAGCACTGAAATAGACTGCTTGGAGAGGTTGTGGAGTCTCCTTCTCCAGAGATATTCAACACCTTCCTGGACAACTACTGTGTGACCTGCTGCAGGGAACAGGTTTAACAAGGGATTGGAGTCAATTTCAAGAGGTCCCTTCCAACCCTTACAATTCTGTGATTATCTTGAAGCAAACACCACGTCACATCAGATGATGAATGAGGTCATAGAATCATAGAATCATTGAATGGTTTGTGTTGAAAAGACCATCCACTTCTACTCCTTGCTGTGGGTAGGGTTGCCACCCACTAGATCAGGCTGCCAGGACCCCATCCAAACTAGCACTGAACACCTTCAGGGATGGGACATACACAGCTTCTCTGGACAACCTGTTCCTCACCACCTTCTAAGTAAAAATTTTCTTCCTACTATCTAATCTAAATATCTAGGTCATCTAGAACCACAACAGAGTTGATATAACCTGCCTTGCTCTGAGCTGTGCCTGTTCCCAGGGCATCCAGTAGTTCCTGGCCCACTTGTGCTCCAGCCAGCTGAAATTGTCTGGCTTTGTGAATTTAGGAAAAAAGAGGAATAGATCCTATCTTGGATGGTGCCTTTATTCAGCAATTGTCAGAGGGTGTCATAAGCACTTTGCAGAGTAGGTATGTTGTGCCTCTCGTATTCCCGATCTTAAATTTCGTTTTGTTTTCCTTCTGTGTGATGGGAATGTGCCTGTTTCTATAGAATTGTTTGTTGTCCATTTAGGCTTTCTATCTTGAACATGGGCCATAGACAACACTACTTACTGTTTGTTTTTGCCCTGTCTCTTTCAGAAGTTGTTCGGGAGAGCAGTCTTTGCACCTTATATGGGTGAATATGTAAGCAAGACTTGAAAACATGAAGTTTCCTGGTGCACTCATAGGCTTCGTGTAACAAATGACTAGCTATCACTATCTAGTCCATAGATGAGAATGTTGTCATGGAGACAAAACTACATGGAAATACTAAAAATACAGCCAGCCAGACAAGCTTGATAGCTTTTTAGGCAGCAAACCAAAGTGAGGGATTGCCATGGATGTACTTGGATTTCAGACAAGCATTTGATAAGGTAACATATGATCATCTAGGAAGAAAATTAAATCAATTTGTATTAGATAACAACACAATTAGTCCAATCAGAAGCTGGCTGACAATGGAAAAATTTAAATAATTCATTAAGGAGAGAGAAAATGGCTGGTAAAGTCGCACAAGAATTGATACTGGGCTACCTGGTTATTGTCTGTCTGGATAAATGTATCTACAAAATTGTATAGAGAATAAGGCATTTTTCAAGATACACTTAAAAGAAAGAACAATTTGGACGACTTCACAAAACTAGTGAGTAATTAATATGTATCACCATGCCAGCTGCTAAGAGTAGTGTGTTGAGAGAGGATTGGTGAAAATGCATGACCAAAATTTCTAACCTTCCCAACCTTTGGATTTTTTACCTGCCACAGCAACATTTAAGTAAGTAGGCCTGGTTTTGCAAGTCTCCTTCTACCACAGTTCTGAAAATAGCCCAAAGAATTGAGCCTTAGTTTTATTTGATGGAGAATCCAAAATCCTTTTCTAACTATTTTCTTACCTTCAGACCTGTGTTTCCCAGCATTTCTTTCAATATCAACCAAGCTGAGTAGCACAGTAAGAGCAGCCCAGCACTGCAGGTCTCTGGGCCATGTTAGATAGCCAGTCACACAAAACTCTTCTCTATTACCAAGTAGTAACTCAAGATATAGCAGCAACTTTATCCAGCTGTATGACCATGCATGATTAAGCTAGAATCCTGACAGGAATGTCTACAATAGAAAAAGTAATTATTTATTTTACTTTCTCCATAACGAGAGTTTTCATTGTCTGGTCTCCCATATCAACATCTTTACAGTGGAGAGCACTGTGCTAATAAGGTAAATGGACCACAGAGAAATATTTGGGGTAGCTGTAATTTCTCAGTCTCTCACACTACAATTAATCATTGAAGTCATCCAACTTTTGCAAACATGAAGTTAAAATAAGCACGAGCAGCCAAACTTATAAATACTTCAGCAGTCAAGTCTTGTTTACACTTGAAAATGTGGTGAGATAGCCAGAATAACTGTTTCAATGTAAACCCTCAAACCACTATTTTCTTAAACAGCTATTTCACTTAATGTCTGGGTACAGACAACCACTGAGTCATCAAAACTACCTCCCTTATCACTGGAAAGGTTTTTCAGATAGACAGTTTTATTTTAGGTCTCTTCCTCACGGTCTGCTGATTTATCTATTATTCACATAACTACATCTTCTGCTGTTCTTGAATAATTTAAACTGTTATGCATCTGGAAAAACACCCTTTCCAGTCTTCCCAGCAAGATCCTATTATAAGCAGATACTTGTGTCTAATCACACATATTAGTGAACCTAATGATGTAATACATCAAACGTTAAGATATTCCTTGGGTGCAAGAATCTGTAAATGTTCTTTATAAAATGCTTTGAGTTTTCACTTTACGCTTTATTTGGAAACAATGTTGTTATGGAACGAAAATCTCCCCCAAATTAACCTACAGAATCTCAGGCTGGAGACAAAATTTGTGCTTGTGAATTAAAACTACCATCTTACTCAGAGTGTGTTTATTACCCTACTGCTCGATAATACATTTGTTAGAGATAATTTAAATATGAATCAATAACAAAAATAAATAGAATTCTCCTAGGATCAAATAAATTAAGAAACTGAAAGATGCTTAAAAATCAATCTATCTCAAGTAGCTATTTCAAAAAGTTGAGAGTAGAGTCAGATACCGGGACACAGAGCTACACAATGCATAGCTCTGCATTAAGCCCCTGTCTCTCAGGGAAGAGGGACTCATTCATCTGCCTCTGCAGGCAAGGAGCATCCTGCTCAGCCCATGCTCTTCCAAACCCACCCTGTGTCAACTGTCTGCCTCTGAAGGGGCTCACTTTTCTTAATGAGCTCTGAAGTGCCATTGTGCTGAATCAATCTCATATAGCTTGGTATCAAATTCTTGATAAGGTAATTTGTAATTCAGGTTACCTGACACTATGTGGAAATAGATGCTACAGGAACTGATTTGAGCTATCTGAAAAATGATCACCTAATAGGCATCCTGTAATTCCTCTTCTTCAGTAAGGTGAAATTACGGATTTTTTAGAATTATTTACTTAAGGAAAAAGCTGCACATGAGCTTACTCACAGAAACACTCACTACTTGATTGTTTTCTTTAGGTAGCCTTCCTGTAACACAAACTATACCTCCAAAGAGGATAGGCTAAGAGGGCTGGGGCCTGGAGAAGGGAAAGCTCCAAGGTGACATGAGAGTAGCCTCGCAGTGACAATAGAAGAGCTGAAAACCACAAAGTAGTTTGATGTAAATTTGTGGTTCTGGCTTGAAGGGGAACTTCTGAATTTTGTCTTAGGTCTTCCTTTTCCGGAGTTCTAATCTGCTTGGACAACTTGACAGTCTATTTGAGAAGAATTGAAAGAAATACATTTTATGTCCTAAAATGTCCTAAGCATCCGAAACAAGAGAAACCTGTACCATGCTGCATGCTCCTGCAGACATTAAATCTCTGTTAAGAGTGAAGTGGTAGTGGAAGAGTAAGTGCAAAGTCATTAGCTCTAAAAATTGTCACAACTTCAGCAGAATATGAACCAAGAAAAATATATGGCTCGCAGCTGACCTCCTCTTGGTTGGATATTGCATACATACTCTTAAATTCACTGAACTGCAGAACTGGTGTCACCTCAGAAGAGCATGCAGGCAAACACAACCCAAGCATCTCTGTCCTCTGGGCTCTGCTTTTCCCTGCCACAGTTTTGCAAGTCGTGGCCATTCTGCTGCTTGTGCTCAGCTGCTCCTTGGAGAGGTATGGCCTCAGTCACCCAACTCCTGGCTGACCAGAAAACAGAGAAATCTTGTAGAAGAAATGTTTTCTAATATATTTCAGTAAAGATGAAGTGCTTTGGCCAGTGCCTGCTCTCTGATCTAGGCCAGAGACTTTAATTCTTGGGAAAAGCAAGAAAAGAAGAGATTCTGAATCTACTGAGGTGAACTGTACAGCTGCATACTTATTTTTCCTATTCACCATAGTAGTTTGCGATCACTTTCTTTGTGTGGCAGAGCTTTTTGCTTTTAAAGATTTGTTGAATCTGCAATATTGACTGCAGTATTTGGCCATTAGTTCTTTAAAATTACGTGTGGTTCAGACACTATTTGTTGCTTCAGACCATTACAGCACACATGTGGGTATATTTCTCAATCTGGGAGTAAGAATACCTAGAACCAGTTGCACATTGCTCAAGATAATATTGAAATATGAAGGATTTTTGTATAGCATTTGCAATACTGCTTTTCACAGAAATGTTCACTAAAAGTTTTCATCCTTTCACTTGACATCATTTATGGGACGCTATACAGAGTTTCTTTTACCTCCAAAAATATCCTGCATGTGCCATTTATCAGTTGGAGGTTGATGTTTCCACTTCAGTGACCATAGCATCAGGCCTATAGTTTATTCCGTGACTCTGGTTTAAAACCATTCCATACATCTTCATATCTGATATGACTCGGCATAGGAGTGAAATTAGAAAAATACATTAACAGGGATACATATTTGGATATTGAGAGTAGAAAGAAATGATGGAACAAAGGATTTTTGGTTTGTGCATCAACACTAGTATTCTGTGAAAATAGAAGGAATTTACAGATTTCTAACGACAGATGATTTCTGAAGTCACTTGTTTGCTGAAGGCTTTCAATCCAACTGAGTGATGCCATGAGCATATATTCCACAGCATCATATAATGCCTTCTACATTATGAAACGTGTTTGTTGTTCATTAAATTTGTGTTGAGATTTCAGTCTTTCCTAATCACAGGAAAGAGTGGGCTCTCCAAGTCCAAGATGAAACAGTGATGCTCCTTTTAACTCAAAAACTTTTACTAAAAATAATCTAAAATAATAGCTGTATAGCAGACTCAATTCACATTTTAAGGATTCCTGTCTTAGTATGAAACATCTCTTGGAATGTATCAAATATACAATTATTATTATTATTATTAAGTCAATATTTAAATCTTGATTAAGTCATGTTTAATCAGCCTGATTTGCTTCTATGATGACATGACCAGCCTAATGGATGAGAGGAAAGCAAAGGATGTTGTCTTCCTAAAGGGCAAATCCTAAAGTCTTCCTAAAAGACTTTTTTTTTCCCCCTATTGGTTGTCTGCATTTCTTTTTCATACAGACTAGTACACAGATTCGCATGCAATATTCTCAGCAGGGTTCCATCCATACTATGCAAGGTGTCATTAAAACTACTCTGTATCTACAGAAAGTACGCAGCATCTGGAAATCCTACCACTGTCTTTCATTTCTGATAGATGCACCATAACAACAAATCAAAGTCATTCTGTGATCAGGTAATTCAGCCAGACTTCTTTTTATTTTAGTGCAAAGAGGAAATAAACAGCAACAGCCAGTGGGTTAGTTTGTGTTAACTGTATTATGGACATGCAGCACCCAGCCAGCTGTTCTCCCAAATATGCCACTTCAGCACTGAAAAAAGCAGTTAAAAACCTAAGGACCACTGCAACCAACTTACACAGAAATGCAAAGCAGACTGAAGGTGGAGAGTAAACAAAAGGAAGTAAAAAAAGGAGACTTATTTATAGCAGAAGACACAAAGTGCGGTTTACTGTGATGATATCTTCATATGCCGCACATTATTGTACAGATGATAACAGAATGCATTTGTAATAGCGTATTTATAATCCCACAAAGACATATTAATGTAAATGAACTACAAGGTATTAGAAGAAAAAGCCATCTGTGCTAAATATTAGCATTCCAAACCCTCAGCCTGTGTTCAATGGAGTTAGACTTTTTTTTGTGGAATTATAAATGATTCAGTGTTGTATAATACAGTACACAAAGATTTCAGAGAAAAGTGCTATTGTAATGCAGCAAAATACTCTGTTCCTTTGTAATTAGGAAAACATTTTGAAATTAGCTTCCTTTATGGCATGAGCAGTCACGAGTCTAAAAATAAATGCATTTTGGCTTTCAAAGCAAATTATGCCCTCATCTTAGAGCACAAATTGGTGCAAGTCAGCCTGTAGTTCTCATGCACTTGTGTGATACTCTGAGTTACGTGTACCCAGCATGGAAGAAAGAAGTTTAGTTTCAAAAATATTATTGTTCTCAATGACTTTCAAAAAACATGGAAGTATTTGTATCCTGAGTAGTCCATTTTAGGAGAAAATCTAAAACTCTGGGCCTTAATGTTGACTGAAAACTCTCTCATCATTGCCTATGTTACCACCAGTAATCCAACCACAGTTTAGTGAACTAAAGAAGGAAAACAAGGATTTCTATTTTAAGATGCTCACAAACCTTGTTGGAATTAAAACACACTGCAAATGTAACCCCTGAAGTGATAGCAGTCTTTTAAATCATTTTCTGAAGTTTTAGTGGAGATGCTTAAATGAGTAATTACTCATTTGTTATTGCAATTCTGTCCAAACTCTTTTAGCCTAAAATCCAAGTCCCCTCCATATATTTGCAAGAGGTACCAGGTGGCAGTAAACACCTGAAGCAGCCTCAGACTTGAAGACCCTGACTTGAAGTCCTCTGCCAAGCAGTCTTGCAGCCAACTACATGATATTTTTAGCAGAGAAGAATCAACATCGGACTTCTGCTGAAAATCTGAGTTTTCCCAAAGTTGAGGCATACCTATAATTTTGCTCTGGATTTCTCTTTCTTCCTGTAATGCAGAAAGAATGGTTTGCTTAAGTACCTGGATCAGACAGCAACTGAAAGGTTTAATCATCAGTGAGAAAAGTGCCTGTTAAGGAATCCTAGGGCTGCATGTTAAAAATGGAACAAAACAATCAATGTCTCCCACTTCAAGAAATTCAGAAATTAGTGGTGGGATACGCACTCGAATCAGCAGCTGTCATTGCTGTGAAACTTCATTTCAGTTTAGCAGCTATTATGCTGAGAAGAAGAGAGCCCTGATTCCTAATCTGCTCTGCTTGTTTCAAGCTGAACGGCTTAGTTTTTCCCACTGGAAAATCTTTCCTCATTGCCTCTGACGTCTACATTACAGAACAGTAATATGTGGGCAACAATTTGCTGTAACCAGTTTTATTCCCGCTGTATCTGTAATACCATCCAGCTCATCCTTTTCAGGAGTTTTTAACTGCAACCAATGAACAGTTAAGCAATTTTTCCCTTTTAGACTGCTGCCCTAAATACAGAGATAGAAGACATGGGAGAGGCAGGATGGAAAAGAAACAAAGTGAGTACTGCCTTCATGGAAACAATTGCTCATGTGCACTGTACATGAGCTATGGCATACAGTGAGTGAATCAGATTTCGTCTTGCCATATTATACTTCACCGAGAAGCGTTGCATGCTACAAAATGTGGCCTTGGAGAAAACAGAGTACATTGGTTCATCATAACAGAGCAGCTGGGGCATGCAATGAGAAGCAAAATGAATTAGAAAGTTCTGCTAAGGACCAAGAGTCGCTCTGGCTCCTGCTGTCTGTCGCCTCCAGGAAGAGTATCTCCATGCTCTGCAAGGCTCTGCAAGATGATTTAGGATGCAGTATTTGCTATGGTCCCAACTTACAGGTATGGAGATTAAGTTCTGGAAAAAAATAAAGAATTTGCTCAGAAACTTGATCCTTTCCTCAAACTCTATTCTTGCCTCTACTTCTGACAAAAAACTCACATCTGTATATTCCAAGAGAAAACTGATGAATTCTGAAATGCTTCTCCCTGTATGCTCATCACATCTTGTGGTTTTTCCTGTGTTAGTCTGTATTCTCTAATTACTGACTTAAATAAATAAACCCTCCTACCTCTTTAACTGTTCATTCAGTAAGTTCTTATGTAAATTGTTGTCCTTTTCAATTCCCACATGGGGATCCTCTACAGCTCTGTCTTTTCTGTTTACATCTTATCCAAGTAAATGTCATCCACAGACACTAATTCTTCCTCCACCCCTGTGCCTGACTTCTTCCCTGTGTTTTTTCTCTGTAGATGGATTTCGAATCTATGAATGCAAATATTTCTGAATCCACAAACACAAGCACTGTGTTGTCTAAAATCAAGCCAATAATATTCAAAGAACTGTAGGGTTCAACTCAACCTACTTCTGAAGAGCAGCTCTAAGATAAGGCACCTGAATCATGTCCTAAATGTCCTTTTTTCTTCATTTACTATGAAGAGTAATATCTATATTTTAGCTTTATAAACGTAGGTGAAATAAATCCTGCTCTTGTCCAAACTAAATTCCTAGTCTGTCTGTAACACTTTGTAGATTCTTTGGCTCAACATGGCTAACTTAAAACTAGCATTATCTGCTCCTTTCTTCTGGGCAGAAGTATCAAGCATTTGATTGCATGAGAACATAACCTGACCATCACGATCTTGAGCAGTCAGTCTAATTCTTACAATATCTTTCTGCCTGGCATCTTTAAATACACCGTTTCCGATTCATTCACTCAGCTCAAACTGTTATCAGGTTCACATCTCATTCATGGGGCATGCTTTTCTTGGGCCCATGTAGTAGTTATATATATTTGTATGGATAATTAAGTCTGTTATTCACCCACGCCACTAGCCTCTTTCTATCTCTCGAGGTTCCTCCTCTCTATCATATCTGAGAAAGGCTTTGGGAACTTCCCAGCCAATAATATCTTCTTTTTCCCCTCAGATTTGCCCCTGAAGCCATCTTCAGTCTTTTTTGGGAGGATGTTTCTAGCCTATACCTAGCCAGACTTTCAAAGAGCAGCTTTGTGTTTTCTTTCCAGATTCTGCTCATGTTTGAGAGCAGCCTCTGTCAAAGAAGTGTAAAACTTCCCGCTGTATCTTCAGTCACCTTTCTAAACTTTCCTTTTCTGCTATGATTCAACAGTCCATTGGTTACTTTGGAAATTTCCCTGTTCTCTTACTTGCTGACAATAATTTATATCACTTTTATTGATCTTCTGGCTCTTCCCCTGGTTAGATTCTGAGTTCACAGGACTTTGACTTTTTTGTTGTTCTGTTTTTTGTACATCTCCTACAACACCAAAGTCGCAGCATGTATGTTCAAGTATACCACATCTGCTCCTCCATCTCAGCAAACGTGACAGATTGCAGAGGATTTCTGTACTGGAAAGATTCATCAAACATGAGGATTTTAACCAACATGTTCAAGAGGTATCTACATTATGCAAAGATTTATTTATTCATATTTATTTCCTTTCTCAGCAGTAAAGACGGGGCTCTTGCAGGGCAGAAGAGACAGTTAAAGCATCAGTGTTCAAAAGTATAAATGATTTGTCCTAAGTCAACAGACATTGAGGGAAAGGGCACTTAAGGTGACTGTAAGGCACAAGGGAATGCAAGGAAACCCCACATGTTTATTTAATTATTTTTACTTGGAATTGTTTTACATTCTTGATTAACCAAATCCAATAACAACAAAAATTTGCTGTGAATATTATCCAGCTACCTTGGAGGTACAGGGATAATACTGCAGGTAGATTTTCTAATGTAGTTTCCCTTCTGGAAATAAAGCTTTCAGTGCATAGTACACTGAAGCAAAACAAAGGTAGAAACTGATGCTCTAAAAGTATTTCTAAAGCATACAAATGGTCTTTGTAACACAAAGGAGCTGTAACTGCAGACTCAGAGTTATTCAGCAAAAGCTGTGCAAAAGTTGTCATTCAGCCTTACATGGGGAAGCTGGAGTTCCAATTCCCTCTTGTGAAGAAAATTCCAGACAATAATTAGTTCTGAAAAATATAAAGTCCTCATTTAGGAACATTAAGTTGATGCTTCAGTGGTGAACAACAATTGCAGAACATGGCTACTAGATTGGGCTAATTAAAGGTGAATAGAATGATTAAAAACAAAACAAAGCAAAGTAGCTGTTGCTTAGCTAGCTTCAATTGTTCAAAGCATTGCTTCAAACAATCAAAAAAGAGACAAAGGATGGATCCGTACAAGTGGCACAAGAGACACACTGTGCTTCACTCCTTCCTGTGTCTTCCTCAAATGCACTATGGCTTGCTAATTCTGGCTTATTTCTCCTCCTGTCCTGCTCAGAAAGCTCTGATGACCAAGTAGAAGATAGTTTTTTATTCTTCCTTTGGTTCTGCAGTGTGTCTATACAGGTGTAATGCTGCTTTCAACCTCTTTACTTCCATTTTACAACAAGTCTTACTCAAAACAAGATGAATTCAAAGCAATGAGAAAGCCCGTTCCCTTCCACAAATGAAGCACAGATGATAAACTGAAGTCATTATAACACGAAGGCTGCTATAAAGAAGAAATTAAATAAAGCTCCTCTTCAAAGAAATCAAAACACACTAAGGCAGCAAATGTAGAACAGACAAATGTAGAACCAAAATAAGCATTTCTTCCTGGGAGAGAGCTCACAAAGAGGAACTCCTTGTGAAACACTTAAACGGATTCAGAAGCGAGAGAAATAAAATGTTCCTATCATGAGAATGGGACCACTGAATGTTGTTGCAGTGACAAAGGTTTCCAACTACTGAGTACAGTGTACGCCATTTTCAAATTTAACTTGTTTGGACTTTTCCTCAAGAAATGCTTATCTTTCTGAGCTCTTAAAGCCAAGGGAAGTAATGATAGCTTGGATGTGGAGAGTGTCCATAAGATGCTCAGGGGACTGGAGAACCTGTCCTATGAGAGAATTGGTGTTGTTCAGCCTAAAGAAGAGAAGGCTCTGAGAAGATCTGATAGTGGCCTTGCAGTACTTAAAGGTGCCCTATAGGAAAGCTGGAGAGGGATTCTTTATCATGTTGGATGGGGGCCATGGGCAACCTGATCTGATAGGAAATGTCTCTGTCCATAGATGGGGGATGGAACTGGATGGACTTTAAGGTCCTTTCCAACGTAAATCATTCTGTAATTCTGCGGTTTTATGTGTTTTGTTTTGTTTTGTTTTGTTTCATCACAAATACAAGCTTTATGTTCTCAAACCTAATACCAACATAAGTGGGTATGGGTAATAATGTGAATATCAGTGTTTTAACAGTCCTACAAGAGGTGTATCCCTCTGATATGAACAGAGGGATAATAATTTTCAAAAGGGGAATTCAGTAACAGTTATTTGAAATGGAACCCCACCACTGGAACATAGTATCTCAGAAAGAAAGGCTGAGATTAATGTTTCTTTTTCCTGAAGCTGTGTAATTTCTATCTCACACTTATTTTCTTCTTATCCTTTTTGTTGATAACATTCTTCATGTACTGGCATTAAAAACCAGGTTCCCCACATGCTGAGTTTGAACCCACAGAAATTATCTCAGCTCTGAGTAGAGCAGTGTGTAACTGTGAGGTACAAGTACATTGAGGTACTGGGGAGCACCACACAGTGCAGCAGTAACTTGAGGACATCTGTCATGAAGTTACAACATAACTTACACTCTTCTTCACAAATGCTGCTTGGCAATTAGTTTCTACTCCTGTGAATTGGCACTGCAAGCCTTTTTCAAAATTCAAAATTCAAAGACCAGGAGATTGAAGGGATTTGAATCTGAGCTTGAGATTTAACTCCGTTTTAAACAAGTAATTGTTTGTTTCTTCAGATAAGAAAAAACCCACATTAATTTGAGGTAGAGAGCTATCTACAGAAGTCTAGATGCTTAGATGCTGTGTGTCAACTACCTGAAAATTAGGCAGGCACCCAGCAGAAAGAGACCTACAAGTCCATTTATCTCACCAGTGGCAGAGACACTTTTGTGTGTGAGGACTCCACAGGACAAAACTTGAGGACAACCTCAAGGACCAAAAGGGCTCAGGAGTTAGGCAGTTTCTTGGAGTCTCAAGTAGGAATACCTGGGCACACGTACTGCATCTAAGCTTCTTTGAGAGATATACTATCACTGAAGCAAGGAACAAAGAAAAATTGGCCCAAAATTCAGTGATGATTATTAAGTCCCCAACCACAGATCCAACCAAGCTCAGGAAACCTTCTCAGCATGCAAAAGCAGAGGCTGAAACTACAAGAATAAAAATTGTATGTAGAAGGTGGCAAGTTTCAGTTATGTTGCACTCATTCAACTGTTCTTATCTATTGTCTTCCTGCATTTAATGTGGGTGCTTCTTTTTATGAACACATATGTAATTAGCTTCTGAGCAGAGCACATAGTGGCACCTCTGAGGTTGTAGCATGATACATGTGATTTCAGTTCTTTGATATTATCATTATGAAGTCAAGTGGCAGGAGGCCAGCAATTGCTAATCGGGGGACAATAGAGCTAATTACAACTATCTGCAAGATGAACAGTCACCAGACAGCAACAATTCTCTTTCATTATGGCTGAGCCCCATCCTGAATTTCATTTCAATGCAATCTGTTCTGAACCGCAAAAAGTTGGAATTCAACAAAATCCTTTCCAGGGTAGTTCCTCAAGCTCCAGCTTATGGGCTGTTCTACTCAGCTGAGTCTCTTTTGTTGGTGCACAACAGCGTGGACTTAAAGTGCTGTACATAAACCCAACTGATATGTGGGTTCATTATCACTTTACATAAACCCAACTGATACGTGCTTTCATTATCAAATGTGTCTCCTAGTGTCTCCAATAGGACATTTAGGCTAACTAAGGACTGAACTCACTTTTGATGCATCATAGAGCATTTTCAAGGTTGATTCAAATTATACAGGTCCAATTCTGCTCCTCCCTCTGCCTATTGCAAAATGATTCTGGCATATATAAAATATTTCCACATTTATGTATGTGTAACAGAAATAAGAAGTTCGTTGGTTATATATATGAAATATTTTTAGATTTACTAATGTATTAAGATGTAGCACGTTAAATTAAATGCACAAAAACAGAGAGCTAGCAGACTAGTTCTCTGACACTAATGACACTAATCTTTTTTTCTAGAAGAATCCAGAGGTCTATCTGTAATCACAGATGTAAAAAGAAAAAGTAGAAAGATGAAACAAACAAACCATCTGTTAAAACAAACAAACAGAAAACAACATCGTCTGCAAAACTGGGATCAGGAAGGGATGTGTTCCAACAACAAAATAACCTATCTCTAGGGAGTTAGCTTACTCCAATTCTCAGTGTCATAAGGAAAACTAATCTGCAATGCTAGCATTCTCTTTTCTTTCCTTAAAAAGCACAGGATCAAGATAATGAAGATATATATTGTGTCAATAGGTACAGAAATTGCAGCTCTGCTGACCTGGAGCCACATACCACAGGCCCATTCTCTCTTTAGCCCTGCATGGTGCCTGCTCAGAGCATCTGAACTTTCTGGAGCTCCCTCTCGCTGGCGCACACTGGCTCCAGAGCTTAAGAGTAGGTCCTGTGTCTGATAATCAAGAGGATCAGGCTTAATCCAGAACAGCTTTAAAATCCTCAGGACTCAAGAAACACATCCGCTATGGCAACAAATCTTCAGGGCCAGAAGAACACGGCTCAGTTTACATCAAAATGCTTCAAAACAGATGCATCTTTGCTTGGCTTCCGTCTTGCTGTCTGGATATCCCTCTTCAGGCCTCTTGAGGAATGTTTACAGCAATTCATGTTACAAAACCAAAGTGGGAAAAGGTGTGAATCCAAGAAATACAATGCAGATTCTTGCCATGCATGTACCGGTAGGAGACCAGTTAGTCCAATGGCTACAAGGTGACTGTGGGCTGACCTAAACCTCTGAGAATGGCTAGTTGAGAGCATTTATGGGGGATAAAGGGAATGTGTCACCTTATTTTCAGTCTTTTAGACAGGCAGTCATAGCATATCACTGTCTGAACTTACAGCACTTAACCAAAAAATGTGCTTATTAACAAGTTTTTTTTGTTTGCTTGTTTGTTTTTAATATGAATCAGTAATTTAGGAAGAAACAATCATAGAATCATCGCAGAGCCACAGAATGGCTTGTGTTGGAAGAGACCTCAAAGATCTTCTAGTTTCCAACCTCCCTGCAATATTCAGTGTGACCTGATTCGGATCTTTGATTTTCATGAGCTCAATATCACAACTTACCTGCTTTTCTTCTTTTTTTTCCTCAGAAGTTTTCCAGCAAATGGAAAACAGAGGATGCAATCAACTTTCTAAAAGAGTGAAAATTTACCATAATCTAGCCTGGGAAGCAGAACACTTCATAAAGCACTAACAGTAGACACTGAAATAATCACAGTTTTAACTGAGCAGTGGTAGGTTTCTTGGATTTGGTTGTCATTGGTGGAAGTGGCATTTTCTTGGCATTTTGTGCCCTGTAGGCAGTAAAAAACGATTTTTTTTTCCGGAAAGTTTTCATTTACCTTTCCAAGGAGACAGGGCTTTGGAGCACACATTTTAGTTTAAGTATTGTGCACAGGACTTTGTTAGTAGAAGTCTGCTTTTATTGTTTCAACTGTTATACCAGGTGAATTGAATCACTCAGTAGGAAATTTTGCATTTGTTTTCCTCTTTTTGCTGTGTTTGCCTGACAGGAAATGGCCATACTGCCAGGGTAGAATATAGCATCTGGAAAACAGAGAAAGAAAGAGAAAAAAAAAAAGCTGCAAGTCTGGTTAGGTGCCTTGTTCTTATGAAAATGGAATCAAAATAGTCCTCCATCTGGATGCATCACTGAAGTGTAAGGAAGTATCATTCCCTACATTTTTTAAGCTACAGCTATAGCTTAAATATAATATAGTATAATATAGTAAAGAAAGGAGAGATTACTGAATGCATTTTTTCTGTTTATCTAAAACCAGATTAAATGCTTTACTGAACAACAAAATAAAGATTTCAAAAGTAACGAAGAGCCAAAGGGATTTTCTTCATTGATAAAAGCAGGCCTTTCATCCTCTATTTTGGGTTGATGAGTGCATATGAGATATTCAAAGACAAAAAGCACCATAAAAAGAAAGCACGTTCCACCTGACAGAATTGCTCTACTGCAGAGACAGGTGGCTGACCTTGGCCAGTTCATCTTTTAGTAAAATTAAGCCTTTTTTCTTTAGCATTCTCCCTTCGGATTCTACTCACATTACTCGCAGACCATGAAGACCTCAAGCCATGAAGAAACTGATAGAAAAGCAATTTAGTTGCTTCTGAGTAATCAGTTTTCCACTCCAACTTTACCAGCTTAAACGTATTTGAGAATGCTTCGCTGCATACTGTTAGATTAAATCATCTCCAAAACATGTACATGATTTAATCACATATGTAAACAGCAAGTATGGCATTAAATGCAGCTTGGAAAGAATAGAAAAAGATTTAAAGGGTATTTATTGACTCCGCAAGGGTGATGCCTGGAGTTGGCGATGTGAAACAAGTAAATGTAATGATTGTAATAACATTCACGGATTCTCTTTTAGCTTCCCACAGCCCAGAAAAGGAAAACAAAGTAAGCCAAGTTCGGCTTGCATATGGTTTGGTTATACTGAAAGATGTGTCATGGAACTTGGCAAACATTCTCAGGTCACAGACTTTGTGACCACAGTGCAATGTGAGCAGTTCAACTGATTGATATAAAAATAATCATTTCCTATCCTTTAATTATAAAATGTTCATAAATAGACCACAGATAACTTCCCCACAATGCTACAGAGCTGCAATTCAGATTTGTTAAGCATGAGCAGAAAGAAAGCACACAGCTCAGTGGGTTTTAGGATGAACTTACTTTTCCAAGCACAGCATCAGATTGGGCCATTCACTTCCACAGATTAAAGAGGAGGACCCTGGAGAGAAGGCACTTCCCTGGTAGCATCATACCTACCTTGGGGATCTGCTACCCTAACTTCCAGGTGAAGGAGGAAAACTTGGAATATTTGGAAGTTTAAGCTACTGTTTGGATGAATCCTATTGGGATGCTGAAGTTAAGCTGCTTTGTATTCCTTGGAAGGCACTATTATCTCTAAAGATTCCTTCTCACTTCGAGAAGCCAGAAACTATTAGGGCAATCACCTCACTGTGTTTTGAGGTTGAGATTGCAGCTGCTTGCAAACCATGTAGAATGGGAAGGGTGGGGAAGTTCATCTGGGCCTTAATTACAGACAAAATACTGCCAGAGTTTAAAAGACATTTAGCAACAAGGTTAGTGGATGGGCATTTCTAGTCTTGTTTATATATTTATTTATTTCTAACATCTCAAAGTATTTCACAAGAAGCGGGATTGCTTTGGCCTGCATGTAAGCGTGTCTTGACAGCCCTGTTAATCATCCTGAAATCATCTGCTTGGGTCACTGATAAATAACAGGCAACTGCTCAGCTGGTTCTTGGAAGCAGAGCCCCTGCTTTGGAACAGTGTGAAACCACAAATACTATCCATGTGCAAACAAATGTGACTTATAGTTTATCATTTATATTCAAGTCGCCCTGAAAATGTCTTTCCTCTTCCTGAATCATTAACTTCTCTGAAAAAAATAGAATCAGACACATATTAGAGGTCAATAGAAGAAAAGCAAATGACAAAAATTAAACAAAACAATAGGCTGTGTTATGTTTCCATGGAAAGGCAGCAAAGGAAAAAAAGAAAGGCCAAAAAAAGAACACTGAAGGAACTAAACAGAATGTAACCAGTATTTTTAAAAGCAGTAGTGGTTTTTTTTTTTCCCTCTGAAAATGTCTCCTGTATGTCAGCAGTCACAGACCTCATGACGGCAGGTAGGATGCTCAGGAGAAGCACACACCAATCAGGCACCCCCACTTCACAGATGGATTTATTCTGTAAATTGCATTGGAGTTTGGTCTTATCATTTCTGAGGACTGTATTCAGAATTATGTTAACCCAAGAGAAAAATATGGCTATTGCCTGCTTACAGGAGTGACAGTCACCCATTGCTGTCACTGCAGCCTGTATCCCCCGCATTCTGAGACATGGCTGACTGAAAACAACTAGTGCTTGCCTTTAGATGGAGACCTTGACAAAACACCTAGGGAATTCTTTTTTTTTTTTGTGATACTGAATTAGGAAGAGCTGTTGACTTCATTGAGGGTTGACTCCATTGAGGTGGAGGGCTGGGCAATTGACAGAGCCCGAGGGAACAGCACAGAGCTGTCAGGGGAGTGTCAGCCAGGGGTGAGGGAAAGGCTTTGCCCCAGAGGGTGGTGGGCATGGAATGGGCTGCCCAGAGCAGCAGGAGTTTGTTTTACACCACTCTCAGATACAGGTTTTGGGTTTGAGTGGTGCTGTGTGGACCTGAGGGTCGGACTCAATGATCTTTGGACCTTTGGGTTCCTTCCAAACTTGGGATGTTCTGTGATTCTATCACACTAACCTGGCATCTGTTGAAGTGACAAATTGTCTAAAATAGTAAAAATGGCACCAGAGAGCAACCATAAAATTGTACTTGTTAGGCATGTTGTGGCACAATGACTGTATCTGATAGAACCTGATGTGACAGTGACAGCATTTACTCTGTGTCATAGTCTTGTGCTACTTCTTCCTGCTACACCTGGAAATCCTTTTATTTTTTCTTCTCTTTTCCTTGTTTTCCGTGTGCTGCTGTGACTTTGTACGTAGCATTAATACAATTGTATTTTAAAGATACAGAGCACAGTTCGCATTTTTTCCACTCAGTTTTGGGGACTATTTTTATCAAGAAATAAAGGCATAAAATAAACACCATTCTAAATATTTGTGAAAGATTTTTTTCCTCATGCTGCATTTCTATATTTTCTTTTACATTTGATTTCCATTCCGCTGGAAATTTCCCATTCAGAAAAACAACAGAAGGGAAGAGAGAATGACAAAAAGCAGATATCATTAAAAAAAGCAGATTGTGGTTCTCTTGCATTCTATTTTCATCTGTTGGCTATGCAGAAATAACTCCAGCAATAAAGATTTATCTTCCTTTTTGAATTACAACAAAAAACTGATGCAAGTTTGTATTGAGTTTATGACTATTTATTGTGGATTTTTTTAAAATAAATAGAAGAGATGGGGTTTACCTGCTATTCTGATAGCATCACAAAGGGATGAAAAAGAGAAAACTCAGAACCTCCCAGACGCGCTGTAAGTATAGAAGCTATGCCCACTGCCTCTGCTGCAGCCTTCCCAAAGGCTGTAACCCAGCCTGGGCACTGAGGATCAGCCCCAGTGGGAAATTTCCACTGTGCCACTGCATTCAGAAAGGCTTCTTCAGGTCGCACAGGGAGGCCTTTGGCTTAGAAAAAGTTGAAAATACATTCTTTGAAAATAAAATGATCCAAATACCTACATGGAGAACCCTTTTAACGGAGCTGAGTATTAATTACTGTCCGATCCACAAAAATCTTTCTCAAGAACCAAAGAAAGTGGATGCTTTTAAACATCCACTGTGTCGAATGAGGATCACACCTCTAATAAATAACTTAGCATATATACAAACCCTCACATTCTCTGTTGGGCAGAAGATCATGCTGAGTAGTTGCTGTATGACTTAATTATCAGAGCAATTTCATGTGATTGCTCATCTCAGCAGACCAGATATGGGTTTCTAGGATTCTGTGGGCACAGAAGGTGGGAAGAATCTTTCTGGTGTAACACAGGAAGCACTTCTTAGCACTGCAGGAATCTTCAGATAAACTTATTTGAGTTACAACTGTGGACTGGCACTGGCACATCTGGTTTCTGCTAGATGAGGTCTTTTCTACTGTCATAGCCCAGAGGCACACACAGTGCTGTACCACAACCGTAGCAGGGTGCTGGAGTGATGTTAAGAGAGCGTTTGAGTAACAGGAGGTGAGGTGATGGGCTGGAAGAATGAGAGGGGCTGTCAGGAAATCTCTGCAATCATGAGCTGTCTGTGCAGCACCTTGCATGAGGAATTCAGCATCTTGGACCCATGGTAAGGTTGCTGTAAACTGTTCAGTCATTTAATTTGTGAATCAATATCTGGATAGTGCCTCTGCCACATAATAAAACAATATTCTTTAATTTTAATTTTAATAAAAACTTTGGACAGGTTTCTCCATAAAAATCCCAATTTCCCTTCATCTCATTTTGTTTTCCACTTTTTCCCTTATGGACACAAAAAAAGCAAGAAGCAATCTCACAGACTAGCAAGAGACACACGGTGTAAAATGCCTGATAAGTGGAATCTGATCGGTTTGCTGTTTTTACCAGGATTCAGACCAGTGCAAAACAGATGAAGAAATCAGCTGCTGTGCTGGGAGCCCTCCCAGAAGAAAGCAGAACTCAGAGGAGTTCTCTCCCTAACAGAAGGAACTGATTTCACGCAGTAAAAACTTGGGATGTTATATCATTTTAAAAGCACAGCTTTTCTGATTTTAATCTAGATGGATGGCACTTTACATGATTGCAGCTTTGGTGAAGAGGAAGATTAACATTTCTGCAATTGTTTTCGTGATCTCTATTATGCTATTTTTTGATTCTGTAATCTTAAAAAGCACGGTGGCATCAGAAAAGCTGTGTCAGCCCCACATCCCCTACCAAGAGTACTTAACGAGCCCTGATTCCCGATCCCATCACCAAGGTGTGGAGTTAACCTAGGACAGCCCAAAGCACATCACAGGTCATCTCTGCTTGTGTCCAGGGTGACCCACGCTCAGGCGCTGTATTTAGCACTGCTGAGCCATGCTCCTGATGCACGATGTTTCTAAATCACTAGATAAGGCAGTTTGTAGTCTTTCATCTACACCCTCATACCAGCACTGGGGTGGTTCTCACCAAAACATCTCACCATAGCTATCAATTATGTTTTAAATAATTGTAAATAATTATTTTCTGGAAGAATACAGTTCTACAAACACTAGGACTGTATCACAGGAGACAGTGTTACATGCTCCTGGAGCTGCCAGCAGGCTGAAAGAAGCCCCAGTACAGGTAACCACCAAACCACTTTATAACTAGAAATTTTTCTCATTATGGACAAAGAATGAAGTAAAACTGAGACTCGTTCCTAGGAAGGATACAGCTGTAAGAAACTGAATAACACATTGATGATGTTAGTCTTTCCCTGCAGAGCTGAAGTTTCTTTGATAATGTCCACATCCGAAATCTGAAATCTCTGCCCACCTGCCTCCAAGAGATGACCCCGCTTTTGAACACAGACTATCCCATCCCTTCCAAGGCAGTGTGTGAATGGCAGTCACCCTGATAGAGAGGAATGCTGGATGCCTTTCTTCCCAGCTTCAGTCACTGCTGGGTTTGAAGCTGCCTCAGGAATGATACAGAGTGCTGCTGCTGATGTTCTTGTTCTCTTACTCCAGTGCAGAGCTCAGCAAGCTGCCTGCATTGCCGTTCCCATGTGGCCTCGATGAGGAGCTGGATGCTTCTTTCTATTTAAAAATTTCAACTTTGATTAACTTTAAACATACTTGAACTGAGATGCTTGTGTGGGTTCTCAGTAAAATAGCGTGTTATTGACAACTGCCCACAGGAGACCTGCTTCAAGAGCTCCTGTCTCTGGATGATTTGTGCATCACTTATGGGGAGCTCCCACTTAATAAATCCTGACATTAAATGTTTTGTCTTGGCAAATGTGATTTACTGTGAAGCTCCTGCAATGGCTCAGAAAATACTTTAACTCTTCAGTCTCTGTAATCCTTTCAAGGCCATAAAGTAACTTTAAAGGAATGAGGAGTGCATAGGGAAGAGAATGGGGGAACTGCTTGGTGCCCTTGTGAGACTGAAGCTCTTCACTTCATCAGGCTCTTTAACTAGAGATTTGAGCTTTGTCTTTGTAAATTTGTGTGTGCTTCATTGTGTATGCTTGCATACGTCACTTGCCAAATTCAGATTAGAAGGTATCTATAATCCTGATTTATACATTGTAGGTACCAGATTGTAAATAAAATTCCACACTAGGCACACAGTAAGAACATGAGAATGCTTCCACTACTGATTTAGCTCAGCACCTGGATGCCAGTTGCTGCTGATAGCATATACCAAGGAAAGATTATGGGAACAGGTGCAAGCTTAACGTGCAGGTACTGTGATGTGCTCTCCTGCCTTTCAGCATACTGCAGTTTTGAAATTTCTTGACCCAGGGAGGTTTTTCCATGCAGTTTAAAGGCCTTTGAGGTTTTTTTTTTGCATTGCTTTTTGCTATTTAGCCATTCATAGTTTTGTGGCCTAGTCATACCATGAAGGAAAAAAACCAAACATGTATTTCTTGTACATTCTGAATCCGTCATCTCCTGCTTCAGGAATTAGGGGTCATTATTGCGACTGAGAATAATAGTTAGAAGCAATTTCCTATTTACCTACATGCTTCTCCTGATTTCAAATCCTTTTTTTTTGTGAAAAGTTTTTTTCATTCTAGAAGCTCATTTGTTTATTCTTTACACTGGGGCCATTCCACAGCTCTGAATATGCCTCTCACATGTCTATGTCCTTTTCAGACTGGAACTATCTATAGCCTGAAAGCTCAAATGATAAAACACCTCAACAACTACAGATTCTTAGGAATGATTCTGAAGAAGAAAAAACTGCAATAAAATCTCTTTCTTGGTTTGTCGTTTTTCTAGAAGCTTTATGGTGTGTCTTTAAACTCCAGTAATTATAAGGCTGATATTTTTTAACAGCACTCAAAGATACACTGCATTAAGCGACCCATCAGTGTTGCTCCCCACCCTCACCTGCAGATAGCAGCTGTGTAGTAGTAGTAGCTCCAGAAGAGCTGGGATTCATCTCACCAGCATTTGATATCTATTTCTACAAGTCCATTTCTGATCTGGTCACTCAGTAACTCTGTAGAGACAATAGGAGAAAACAGAAACTATCAGGAAGATCTCACAACACAGTGAGATTCCTTCATTTAGACAGATTAAAGTATGCAACTCTCTCCACTTAGTCTGGCTGAGTAACCCAGATCCTTTTGTCTGAATTGGGTAAGCCTTGCCTTATTTCTTGTGTCCTTAAATGCCTGTGAAATGTTCTAGTCTCAGTTCCTATGGCTATACAGCAGTGACACATTGTACTGTAGTGTCTTGTCTGCCTGTTCTGGTCTTTTGCTCACAACCACTTACAGAAAAAGAAAGAAAAAAAAAGTTTTCCATATATTCATTCCTTTGTATGATGAGAACCAGTGTATATTCTTTAGACCATTTATTCCATATAACATACATGTAACACAATATTATACAAATTATAGCAATACTTTGCACAGTGCTATCCATCTGTCTCTCTCAAGGCTGACTGTGAACTTCCCCTCTGTCATTTCTAACAGTAAAGAAACTTGGTTTAAAGTGCCCTCTGATAATGGAGGGAGTACTAGCACTGCTTCAATTCTCATTCATGTGGAGAGAAATTATTTCTAAATTCTTGGCCAACCCTAATCTGGAGATCAGTATCCAAATTAGGAGACTTTTATTTTGTTTCTACAGGAGCTGAAAAGCCCAGGTTCTCTCCATGACAAACGACTGAATGATTTAGTGAAGTTCTTTTCTTCCATCTATTAATTTTCTTCACCACGTTTTGTTTCAGCCATTGCCTCTAGTCCAGGAGCCATCTGTAACTCTTGCGAATGACAAGTGAATTCCCAAAGAATGAATACAAAAGGGTTTATTCACTACAGATTTTTCATTCACATGCATTTCACATACTGACTTAAATTGTGACTCGTAATTTGGCTGATGCTTCTATTAACTTCTGTATGGGAACTGCTGAATCACGGCCTGAACCTCTGCTGGACCACCTGAGGCGAGCACTGAGTCAGCCATGGGAACACAGGTGAAGGCAATTCAGCTGTGCTGCCGGAAGAGGTGGAGCCTGGCTGTGCCTCTCTTAGGGCCATTTAAGAGCTGACTGCTACTGAGGAAGGATCTCATACAGATCACTTCTTGTGGAGCATATTGTAAGCCTACAGCATTGGTAAGCGTTTTCCATTTATTATCTACCTGTTGCAATAATCTTACTTGGTTTAACTTTGTATAGTTCTTAATTATAATGTCTGTATATTCACTGATTATACATCAATTATATATTATTACCTCTTCACATTACATCAGTAAATTACTTTAATTAATAAAGATAATGGGCTATGAGAAAGAAAGAACAATAAGAAGAAAAAAAAAGTAATGTAATACTAATGCTAAAACAAAGATGATACCTGACAGTATGTCTTCTGATTGTCAGGCTAATGAACGATGTGTGCATTGTGAAGGTCAGATAAGGCCTCTGGTTACAGAAGATTCAATACAAAAGCCTGGAGCAATTTACGTTTTTCTTGTGCTTCTGATTTCCTAATAGATCTGCTGAAGAGGCAATTTGACAAACAAAAATGCTCAGGGCTTTTTGTCCTCAGTTGTCAACTGCTTTTTGTTTGGTAAAAGCCCAGTGGAAATAAAGGGCTTTAAGTAGTCGTTTTGTTAACACAGAATTTGGATTTAATACGTATGCGTCTGTACCCAGTGGTGCTTTTTGCACTGCTCTTTGTAAATTGGAAGTTCCTGATGTGAGGAATATGCAAAAGGCACATGGGAGCTCATCCACGTTCTTCTATTGTTTATGCTTTTTAAAAGAAACTCCTCTTGAGCAGTCGATAAGAGGAACACAATGTGAAAAGGTTTTTTAAAACAAAGAAGCAGATGACTTGAAGTATTCTTACTTGCACTTTTTCTAATGAACTTCATTTGAGTGTATACGTAAATGCATCTATTTTAAGTTTATCTAAAAGTGTAATTAGAGCTATCAACATGGGAGGGAAAAAATCTCATCTAATATCTCCATGAACAGTATTTAAATCAGTGGTTTTGCAGACTTCTAAGTAGGAAGGCAATAATGTGGTGTTTTTCTTTTCTTTTTTTTTTTTTTTTTAAGGTGACTTAATTCATGCAGAAAATAAGGGTATGTAAGAGCTGGTCTATCAATTGAGAATAGTGGTTTACTCATACTTTACTCCTGAGGCAAATGAAAAAAGCTGGCACAAAACCCCAGATAACTATGGATTCTGTTGGGGCTGGGATGTTTGCTGTGGAGTTGGGTTGGTTTTTATGCTTTTGTTTGTTGTGTTTGTTTTTTTTTTGTGCATGCTGTTGATCTTTTAGAATAACCAACTGCCAGTGAAATAACAACTTCTTTACTTCAGTGGCATCCAGGAAAGCATTCAGAAGCATGAGACAAAACGTAGAGAGTCTGCAGACTAAAGGCAAGCAACAAGCAGTGGATGGACCAAAGATAGTTCCCTCTGGACATAGCATACAGCAACTAAGATTCATGTTCAAAGGGTTCCATGTTACAGTTTCAAACAACAGCTTACCCGCTGTGGAAAAAAATACTGCAGAGACATGCTTTATGTGGACTTGGTGTGTGCAGAACGGTTTGATTTTGTCCACTTAAAATTATTGGATTTTGTTCTGTAATGCAAATATCCAACCCATCAGGACAGACTCTGTCTTTGGCATCTGGATCCTCATTCAGGTTGACATATAAAACTTTGTCTGGACTGAAAGAGGACAGTGGCTATGTTTTTAATTCCAGTAGGCCTTATCTGGGCAGCAAGATGTGAGATCCTGGTGAATGAGCTGACTTGGGGGGAATCTGCAATGCTTCCCAGGCTTTATGGGCACAGAAACTTGCAGTGGACAGAAGTGTCTAAAGAGAGATCTTGTCCTTGAAGTGTGAAGCCCATCATTATAAATGAAACTGGTACTAGGCAAGAATATTTTTCCAATCCAGGTTAGCCAAAAAAGTAGGTATTAGAAGGGCAATGCTGATCTCTACTAGGCGAGTGAGGTACCTTCTAGTTGTTGCTGTAATTGACCTTTAACATAGAAAAAAAGACTTGAAAATGGTAACTGGAAAAAAAGAAAAATTGCATAATTAAATCAAGCTATCAAATTGATTTACAAAAGAAGAAAACCCACAAAGCTATTAAAATCGCTTCCTGAAGGATAGGGTTTGTGATAATTTGCAATTCTGACCTTGTTTCTTCTGGGATTGCTAATGATTCATTACTATGTTTTCCAGGGGAACTGAATTTTGCAAGAATAATAGCTGAAACTGGCCTTCAGACCTGCTAGCTGTAGTACTGGAAGAAGATTGTGACCTTGAGTCAAGTCAATGGATGGTAAATACATTGTGCTTAAAAAACTGCTGGAGAACATCAAGGAGAGAAGAAAACTGACCCAGTGTCTAAATCTCTAGTTCTGGTCTCTCTTGAACAGTAGCTCATTATACCTACCTGAAAAGTGAGCACCAGGATTTATTCTTACTAAAGTGTCCTAATTTTTAAGCTTTTTTTTTTTTTTTGTGATGCCAATTTCTGTCTTTTTTTCTGATCATGCTGTAAAACCTCCAACTCACTCCTCCCACCTTCATATCTCCAACCATTTAATTAACATTCTCCCTTTCCATCCTTCTGCAGATAATAAGCACAAGCTGTGAAATATCCCCCTTGATTATCAGAGCAGACTAGCAGTTTCCAGCCTGTTTTACACCTCAGCCTATTGTTGTATTCAGAAACTTATTTTCAAAGCTTGCATAGAGTAAGAGCACTCTATGAAGTAGTGTTAAAGCCTTGTTTCAGGTACAGACAGGGTATCTTCTGCTTCTCTCTCATTTGCAAAGCTGCAGGAAGAAATGTGAAAGGTCTGACATTGGTTCTTGCTGAGTCCATGTAGCCACCCCTCAGCTTTTCCTCAGCTCCCATCGTTCTTCCTCTTGCTCTGGTTCCTGGGCTCTCACCTCTGCAGGCCTTCTGCTCAGGTCCCTTCCTCCAACAGAACTCTTTGCTTTCTATGGGATGCTTTTCTATCTGTTCAGAAAACTCATTTAAAGGCTTTCATTCTTTGTGTTCCACTGCTCGTGTTCCTTCCTCAGTATTCTTCTCATTGCTGTGCCTATGTTCTCCCCTATGCCCCTCAGACCACCCTATGGCTTTTCCTCTTTTTTTCTCTTCTTCCTAGACCCCCACTGCCATTTCTATCATTCCTTCTCTTCTTGCTAATTCAAATCAACAAACAAAAAATGCCTTTCACCCCAACTGCATGAGATTATCCTCTGCCATTGAAAGCTGACAGATAGAAACTGTTTAAATATCTTTGTGGCTTTTGAAAGTGAAAAGGAAAAGATTAAGCTGCATTTACTGCTTTAATTTGGAACTCATGAGCACTACCATAATGCAGGATTAGGTTCACACAGTTATTTTTTAAAGTGCATAACAATGTTCCTATTTGCTCATCTAACAGATCATAGCAATGCAGTCATAACTTTTTACAGATGACAATGATCCTTAGGCAGAAGCCTTCAAAATAAAGCCTTTCTGAGTTTCCAGCTCTTATATAGTAATTATGTCTTGTACTACATATACAATGGAAATGGATGAATTCGGTCCAAAGAAACAGATCTTTTCAAAGGAAATCAGAGCAAGGGAAAGCGGCTCTGCGATCTCAGAGTTCACAAAGAAAGCAGCTGATCCTGCCTACACAGTGGGAATTTCTTTTAAAAAGAAAAGTCTAATTACAGCTGGCACTTTGGAGCCAAATAATTCTACTTTGCTGAAAAGTGACATGATTCTTCTGACACTGCAAGCATGGGGCACGGTGTGCAGTAGTCCCCATTCTCTCACTTCTCATTCAAATTAAATACAATGTTACAGGATTTTTTTTTTAATTTTTAATGTCAGAATTTCCTTCTAGAGTGTTGTGCAGGGGAGAGGGCCTAAAGAACAATCAGGCCAGCCAAACTGATGGAAAATGAAGATCTTGTTTAATCCTTTCATAATGGTAATAAACTTAGCATTAGTATTTATGCTTCAAAAGTATCATTTGAAGAATTTGCAAATGTTAATTTTAAAATCTAACAGACAACATCAGAAGGTAAATCCACTTAAAGAAATCATATCCTCTGAAAGTGAATGTCATTCTCCCTACTTGCAACAGCACTCACTTTAGTGTTTCCTATAACACTTCAGTGTCACTCCAATTGGTGCTGGGGTCAGAAGTATGACTGAGAAAGCAGGCCATAGCGGTGTTATCTGGGAGGAAGGGTCCTTGCAGGTGAGAAACATGGCACCTCTGCAGATCGCTGGGGTGGTTATCAGCTGAGGGCTGTCTGTATGGCCCCAGCCTTTGGACAGAGAGCTGGAGTACCAGACAAGAAATATGAGAGTAACAAAACCTGTAATGTATGCAAAGAGCAGACCGAGGGATGTTACTCTGTAGTTCTGCCTACTTTCTAGCAACCCAGAATATGGAGGTAAACCTCCTGGTGCTCCTGAATTCCCTACTTGGGTTTGGATTCTCACCAAACACCAGCTTCCATTTTGCACTGACTGTTGCTTCTCAGCTGCAAACGTCCTGAATGGCAGAATCAGCCTATATCTGCAACTGGGCTGCTTCTGAGCTGTCTGAAAAGCAATCAGAGGTACATTGTTTGCGAAAGTCCGAGCTTTAAAATATCTTTTTGCTCCTTGACAGTCAGACAAACAGCTGCACAACATTAACACAAGAGAATTGCAAAAGTTTATGTTCTTTCAGGCTGATAATAACAAAAAATCAGTTTCTTCCCTGTCTGCCAGATTTATCCATCATGAATGACAAAGTGAAAGAGCATGAAGGAAAAAAAAGGGAGGGAGAAAGAGAAGGCAAATTGTCTTCCCTCAGTGTACACAGCTCAACCAAAGCATTTTGCAATGTGGCTCACTGCCAGCACTGGAGGTGCTTGCTCCAGGCAGCGTAGCCCCTGCCATGGAGAGGGGGCATTTCTAGGAGGCAGTTATAGATACTCACAAGCCCTATGCTCTATTTCAATTCAAATGTTGTATATAAGGCCATCAGACCGGTCTATAGAATGATCAATCCTCTTGCTGAAAGGGAACACGTTTATAGACCAGTTCAGATGCCACGTCTCCTATGAGGCAGCATAAGTTTCCTAGATCAAACCAAGGAAACTTTTGGAACAAAATTCTCTGTTTTCCAAAAACTCCATGGCCAGAACCAAGCAGTAAGTTCCATTTGTGTTTTGGTCATACCCAGAGAAGAATGTCTTAAAAGCACTAAGGAATTACGCACTTAGAGGATTATAAAGTTCTGAAAAGATCAAAAAAATCCTGAGGTTTTGAATATTGGGAATTCATGCTCTGAAGGCCTCAACCTGTCCACACTTGGGCAGCACTCAGTGATAGGGAAGGCATGTCCATAGAGAGAGATGGGAACAAAGGAATTCTCCTCTGACAGCACATTTGAACCCAACTCTTACAACACATTATCATGAGATTGGAAGATAGACTGGCTTGTGACCTGTCCTGTGGAAGAAGTGCTTTGTTACATGGAAAAATTAAATGTGAATTTACACAAATGGTATAGACGAAAGAAGAGGAAAATGACTTTTCATCCTCACAGTCCATCCTAGACCAATGCTATCTGGTATTCAGTCCCTGTTCCAAATAACATCCACATTTTGTTTCAAGATACGGCTGTTCTGGCTTGTAATAAAATGTGATTTCAAACCCAAGAAGTGTTGGACTGCACAGTGAATGTGCACTTAAAATTACTGCATTTGGGATGTGATCATTTTTAAGGAAGATAACATCTGTTTGAAAGCTGAAAAAGAATTGAGCTCATGAGTTTGCAGGAACTTATTAAATAACAGAAAACAGATTACACGGAAATTACAAGCATTATGAGAAATGGAGTCAAAGTTTGCTAACACTTCCACACTACAGAGAGTGCAAAGAATGTTTGCTAATACTTGTTGGATCAAGCTAGTGGTGGCGTGTCCCCACTGAAATAACAACCATGCAATTTATAAATAACATGAATTGCTATACCATTGCATCTTGTCCTTGCAGCTTTTCTTTTCTCCTAGGACAGTTTGCACCATATTTGAGGTTTCTTCCTCTCTAGTCATGGGGACCTATGACATTGATATGCATGGTGGTGAAGTGCACACTGTCTCCCAAACAAAAATAGCCAAGGTCTGGGATGGGCACTGCAGGATAAAAGCCTGCTGAGAACTTGTTGACTTTGGAGCATCAGCCCTGCTGGAGAACAACTTCAGCCCTGAGAGGGATTTCAGAAGTAATTTGAAGGGGACAAGTTGGCTTCAAGTACCAGGATGAACAGCATTAATGGAATGAACAGTCATTGAAGGTACAGGCCAAGCAGAAGAGTATGGGATAGGGAGAAGTGGTGAAGGGAGGAGTGCAAAAGGGAAAATTGATACAGTTAAGCCCACAAAATGAAAGGTTTGATAGCTGCCAGCCTAGAACATGCTTCAGTGCTGGGGAAGCTCATCATAGTCATGCAGTAGCGCAGCAATTCTTCATACTGTCTAATAAACTCTGTCAGCTGCATGAAGTGACCATGTCTACAGCTCTCGGATAAAATTAGACTATTTTCTCATCAGAAAATAAAAATACACATTGGATAAGAACAAACTGGAACTTATTTGTATTTATTTTAATTCATTAATGTTAGTTACTGTAGCATTCAAGGGATTTCCCACATAAAAATAGTAGAAAATGATAAAATAGATGTTAAAAACATATTTTCTTCCATTATGTACTTTTTACTGCTAAGATGTTCACTGACAGCATGTACAAATAAAGTAGCAGCAGTCACTGCTACTTTCATTCTCTCTCAAAGACAAGTTCTTCCTGCCTCTCTCCTCTGTCAAGATGACTGGCAAGACCCAGCCAGCAGATTCAACTTCTTCAATAATGCTGCCCTTAATGAGTTTGTTTACAGAAGTTCTAGTGGTATACTCTCACTGAGCACTTGTGGTATTACAGCTTCTGTTGGACAAATGCCTTATTGGGTTATATTTTAACTTTTTTGCAAAAGCTTTTGTACACCTAAGTATTTGTTACTCAGGTCATGCAGAGAAGCAGAAAACTTGCTTACTATGCTAATAATCTGAAAGTTAGATCTCTCCTAGATTCCATTTAAGTGCTGACTGCCACTGAGTAAGGATGTCTTTCTGGAGATTGCTCCTTGTGGAGTTTACTATGAGCCTACAACACTGGTGAGTATTTCTATTTATTTTGATTATCTTTCCACCACAGTAATCTTACTAAACCTAACTTCTGTATACCTGTTGGTTGTACACCTATTGATTGTACAATTGTATACCTATTGTTTGTACAAGTCCCAAGCAGATAATTTACAAGTTCTTCTGAAAGTGTGCTTTCTAATGTATTTTGAACTCCAGTTCTCCTGGTGAGAGTGTCTGCAAATAGCATTTATTGGAGTCTGAGTCCATCATCAGGTGGAGAAAAATCTTTTTTGTGGAACTGGGTCAGGACAAGGGTATGGAAGCCCACACTTCAGTCAGCAGAAGGTAAACATGTACTACATAACAGAAAAATACAGAGGCAACAGAAAAAAATCTTGAGCACCTGTGTGCAAGGGAGGAATAATTTTATCTCAAAGCCTTCCATCAATTTTTATGCGCTGATTTAGCTGATGGTGGATCTAAATCTCTTTCCTTGTCATACTTAATATTTATTTAAGGCAGAGCAATTTAGTTGTCCATCAAAACCAGACAGCAGTACTTAGGAGCTGCAGCACTTTTTTAATCTCTTCCCCAGCAAAATCAGTTTTGCTAAAAGAAGCTGTGACCAACAGTTCCATAATCAGTCCCCTACAGTTGTCAGCTTCTCTAATGCATAAATACGACCTAGCTATGCTGTCTCCCCAAGCCTTTAATCATCCCTTTTGACTCTGAGATCCTACTGCCCTGTCTATGACAATTGCAAATTGTGCTCTGTAACTTCCCTTGGCCATGTGCCTTATCAAGGGAAGGGGTGGTTACTAAACCTCATGTAGCTCCATGACCTTTCCGAAGCTACCAGCAAACTGCTCATGCAGCTGTCAGCTGGTTGGTTCGTGTCTGGCTAAATTTTTTATTATGTCAATAACAATCAGCATCTGTTGTGGGTCCCACACTACTGGGCAGATCTTCAGGTGTGCATTACAGCTCTAAGAGAGGGGGCTCTCACCTAGATAAGGCCAGGGAGCTTCCTTCTTCGTTGTTGCTCTGGTTTTGTTGTTTGTATGCATGAGAAGCGATGCCTCTTCTCACCACCTTGGACCAGACTTGACTAACATGGCTAATAGGAAAAGCTATCCAATGAAAGCTAAAAGTTCCTTGTAACTTAAAGTTTCTATTAAAAGGATTAAATTTTAATCCACAGTGAACTTGTTGTCTTACACTTTACTGAGTTATGTTTGAATTGATCTGTCATTTCCCTGGAGAGGAAAAGGTCTCAGGAAAGACTGCAAAGTGCTGACTGTGCTGCTTATCCTTTTTTCATCTTTGAAAACTCATAAAATTTTATGCAAGAAACTGTTGTATCTGCTCATCTGACTTATTGTATAGCACTCTTCACTGAATATTTGAGGATAAAGACTAAAATCAACTTTAGATAAAATGAATGGCACAGGGATAACCTGTAGAAACCTCAGGAGAACACTGCTGGCAAGACAGATGTGTTCTGAGCTTTCTGAAAGTAGGGAGGGTATAGAAAGGTTTCTGGGGCTTCCACAGGTAGCCTTCACTCTCCTGCACTGAATAACATCTTCCAGAAGCCAGCAACAGCATTGGAAAAAATGTCTCTGATCTCCAAGCAAGACAGCCAGTAAGGTCAGCCTTTTTTTTTTTTTTTTTTTTCCTGCTATGCCAGGGACATCCCAGGTGACTCCAGTCAGCACCCAGCAAACCACAACATTCACCATCCCAGAAAAGACGTTTTATCAGTCTCTTCTGGATCATAACATTTTGAAAAATACAGCAAGGATGGAATTTATTTTAAAGTAGAGTGATCCACTGCACAGGAATGGCTTCTGGAGAAACTCCTTCTGTTCCTGTGAACTGCTGTTCATCCATACAAGTCCCAGTACTTGCAGTATAAATTTATTTCATCTCAGTTTCTGGTATCAGGGATAATAATACCACACCTGGACATAAATGGAAACAGGACACACTTTAAACTCAGACAGATTGCAGTGCTGTAGGAATACACTGTGCTCAAGCACTACTTATTGCCAGGATTCACAGTTATGTAATAGACCTTAGCTTGCTTAGGCAAGGATTCCTGTGATATTTTTAGCCGGTTTTTTTTTTGCTCCTTTTAGTTCAGAGATTCAGAACTCCTGGAGTTTTCAATTTCTGGGTAGGTTTCCTCCCCTTGTCTTTCTTCTTTAAATAAGAACATTTTCCTTCCCTTTTTTCCCCCTCCTGCCTGTTGAGCTGTTCCTGTTTACGGGATGTTAACTCAGCACAACAGGAGACTGTAAAGCACTCAACTCACAGATAAGACATTTCACATTGTTGAAACTCCTTGCAAACTGAACATCTAATTCCTACAGCATCCATAAAAAAGTGTACAACAGTTCTAAACATCAAACTGCTGCATTCAGTCTTCTTGCTGCATGCTTACTGGACAGACTCAGATACAGCTGCCTACGTGAAGGCCATGGAGAGTAAAGCAAATTGCAAGTCATCCAACACTGATACATGACCTATATTTCTCAAGATAGCTTAAGAATCAGCATCCTATCAATATTTTATTCACACTTTGACATCAGAATTCCTCCAATATCAGATTTGGTAAATTTTGTTACAACACAGTTTTTCTTTTACTGATCTGACTACCAAAATGATAAACATCAGATTCTGAGCCTCCAAAGTCCATGCAGAATTAAAAAAAAAAAAAAAAAGAAAGTAATGGAAATGACTATAGTTGGTTCTAAGTTGGGCACGTTTTTATGATGTTTTACCCTTTTCTCATGCTCAGGTTTGGGGCACTGACAGTGAGCAACTCTATTAACAGACCTGCTCTAAAGTTGCTCTACTCCAGTAACACCTGGCTCCCAGTTTCAGTATTCATTCCTTGCTTATCTTGCATTATTACATATGTCTAACTATGTTCTGTTTCCTCCTGTACTGCTTTAGATCTGGGATTAACTTAGTTTTGGGCACTGGCACAGGCTGCCCAGGGCAGTGGTCATAGCACCAACATGACAGCGTTCAAGAAGTGTCTGGACAACATTCTTGGACATACATTCTAATTTTTGCTGGTGCTGTGTGGAGCCAGAAGTTGGACTCCATGATCTGTTTCCATCCCTTACAACTCAGAATATTCTACGATTCTGTGACTCCCACCAGTGCTCACCCACTTTGTACCAAAGGTATCTGTTAAGATCTTTGCTATTACTGAGAACACTCCATAAATTAAAATAATAAGACAGCTAAAATAAAGTGTTACCAAATCTTAATCTCTGAAAGTGGTATGAAGTATTTTCCAGTAAATAAAAGCAGAAAGAACTGATGATCTAGAGCTTTCATCTTATTTATGTGAAGGACTAAAATAAACCTAGACACTAAACTTTGATGAATGATAAAAATGTGTGGTCTAAAAAATAGCTAGCATAACATAGGCATGTGTTGGACTTCAACTGAAAATGTGGACATTTGTTAGTCACACACTCTGGTGGGGGAATTCACCACAGTTTGAGGGGCTCCATGTTAACTTCAAAAGGAATGTAGCTATTTCTGTTCGTTATTACAAGAAATCATTTGTAGATCTAGATTTCTCTGGAAAGAATGCTAACATTTCCAAACGTCATAGGGCAGTATTGACATATTCTTTGGAAAGGGATCACGTTCAGTTTAAAATATACATTCAAGTGCAGTATTTTGGCAGACACAAGAGATTTTTTTTCCAGGTGAAGGCACTGAGTAATTGGTAATATATATTTTTTTTTTCCTCTGCTTTTCCATGTATAAGATAAATGTGGAAGAATAAGCATATTTCCCTTCCCATCGAGAAGAAGATTTAGTTCATGATGAAGGTATTGGAGCGTCTTTGAAAAACCTGCTCTAGCTTTGCAGAACATACAAACCCAGAAAAAAAAACAATGCTTAAATCTTGGATGCTTGTGGCTGAGAGAAGCTTTCCCTAGGACACAGTCATATCCCTCCTAATGCTCATTCAGAACAGGAGAGGAGGACATCTGGGCAATTGTATCAAGAGGAGCACATGGAGGCATCAGGTTTTATGGCCCACAGGACACCTTCAGCTAAACACAGTGGTGGGTTTGACAGCCATCAAACAGCTTTGGCTGGAAGGGACCTTGAAAATCATTAAGCTCCAACCCCCTTGCTGCGGGCAGGGTCACCACCCACCAGCCAGGGCTGCCCAGCTTGGCATCCAGCTTGGCCTCGAATGTCTCCAGGTGTTTGACTCAGAGATTGTGAACTGCTCCTGAGCAGCATTAGCCTCACACTGAATCTCCTAAGATCAGGCAAACATCTAACATCTGATTCTAGCATCAGCAGCTGGCTGGACACGCAGGGTAGACAGGGTAAGGGGAAATCCAGGATCGAAGTGACATATGGTCCAATAAGTTGTTAAGTCACATCAATGTTATGCATAAAGCTCATCTTAAAAATTAAAAAAATAAAATATAGATTAAAAATTACCTATTACAGTGGTATCTGAGCATTACATTCACACTGAGTTCTCACCAGGTGTTCATTCTCTATGCCTAGATACTGATGGTGAATCTCAACACTCAGTTCAGCTGACAAACTGTCACTTTGTTATGGGATATGAGATGGTCCAGAACACCCCAGACACATCTGTATGGGGCTGAGAAGACCTGTGGGGTTACCCATGCACTTCTGGAGCCAAACAGATCTGGGGTATTCCAGATGTTACTACACACCTGTATGTAGGTAACTGAGTCCAACACTGTCACTGTTTTATGTACACAGAAGAATTAAAAAATATATATTTTAAATTAAAAAGTACAGTTTCCAAATATTTTTATTCCAAGTGGTGCATTGAGAGCCTTGTAGGGTTTGTCTGATGTCAGTGACAAGCTGAAAATCTCATTGAAGCAAATTCCTTTCTTGTCCCTTCAGCCATTTGCCTGTCTTTGCTGCCTTGCCAGATTTCATACTCACTTGTTTGTTCTTAGCTCAGCAGATGAAGACTAGTTTAGAAACAAATGAAAAAGGAGTAAAATGCATGTGCTAAATAAAGTAATGTATGTTAATGGGCATCCTACAATTTCTTCCATTTTAGCCAAAATTGTCTCGAACAGCAAATGAAAGGGAGAGGATGGGAAGCAGCTGTTTCTACTCTCTGCAGCAATTGATTGTAAACTGGCCTGACACTTCTCCCAAAGAGTTTGTCATGGACATTTGATTCAGCAAATCTGCCTCAAACCCAGAGCTGAGGCACTGCTATCTCAGTCCTTCACCAAAGTGACCAACCACCAGATGTTCAGGACTATTAAAAACAAACAGCCAATCAATAGCATATTTCAGATTGACAGCAACACATTCATTTCACCACGGGAAAGAATCTAAACACTTAAGTAAGTGTGTAGGGTAATGACACCCCACATTGGCTGCCCAGGGGGTTGGCTCTAGACCTTCATGGATCAGGCTTCAAGCAGAGGTGAAAAGAAAATAAAAATCTGTCTCCTCCATAAGATATTCCCCTTTAGAATAACTCTGTTCTCTATGTGGAGCTGCCACGTCTGCTCAGGTATGGCACAAGACAGGTATAGCAGATGCCACACACAAACTGCAGGGCATGTGCTCAACTAAATGAAAGGAGAAAACAAAGAGAAAAAAAGTAAGTTAAAATTTAACTAACATTTGGGTTTAAAACTGTACTCAATCATTGTAATTTGGTTTGACTGAAGGTGCAGGTCTTAAAATGAGATGAAAGTAGGATCTAGTGTTAGATTTGAAACATAAATTAAGGAATTAAACAGAAAAATATGTTCAAATGCAAATAATGATTTTAAGGTGTAACAATTAAGATGTAAAGAGACATCACTTCAGTTTGTCAGAAAAATTGTAATGAAAGTCATACTTCCATAAGGAGAACATAAATAAGTAAATTAGTTTTCCCTTCTGAAAGGAAAACTAAGAACAGCGTGTCCGGATTTTGAAGGATGAGGAAAAAGTAAAACAGCTGATGATAATACAAAATACAGCACAAAGAGAAAAATAGTAAAGGAATGTATTATAAACTGCATTGCCAGAAGTTGCATAACGAATGCTGGTATGAACAAACAGAGCTGGAAATGCACTCCTGCTTTCCAAGAAACTTCCAGTGAGTCAGGACTGCAACATGACAGAAAAGGAGGACTGCCTTTTCCCTCTGAAGCAGTGAGCATTGGGAACTTTCTGTACCCTGAGAAGCACACGTGCTCCAATAGCATTTCAAACAAGCTCATGTTTCGGTCATTTTCTGTCATCTCCATGGAACTGAGCAAAACACTTTAACAAGAGAAATAATATATTAAGTAGAGTCTGGAAGTATACTTATTTTTCCCAATAAATCTGAGTGTTAATTTCAGTCACCTTTTGTTTTCCTGCATTTTCCTGGTCTCCTTTCTCAAATGAGATAAGAAGGAAAGGAAAGAACCCATGGGGAGGGAGAGGCTGTTCACCTGAACAAATACCGGATCAGCACTTGTCATGTCCTGAGGTACAACCACTGTGAAAGCTATAGGAAAACCAAAAGAAGATTGTGGTCAGCTACCAAATCTTTCAGCAGCTCAGTCCCCAACTGTTCTGAGAAGAGAGGAGAGTTTACCATTGCTGGTGCAAGCATAAAGGCTGTGTTCTCCCTCCTTCTGCCCCAAGTTCCCCCCTTGCAAAAGAATTGCTGGCTGGAAAATAGAACTCCCACTGGGCATGAGCACCGCAGTAATTATAGGCTGTTCCTCAATAGCTATTTCTTGTGGTATGTTGTGTACCAGCTGAAGGAGCTCCCTCAGTATCCAAGCTCCCACAGTGTGCTCCTCTGCTAGAGCCAGCACACGTCCATCTGTGTGCCTGGACCATGGCTGACCTGTGCAGGACAGCCTGTGTTGGGGTCGGTGTACCCCAAAGTGATGTTTGCAACAATGGATGAACACGTCTGCAATGGCATGAGAGCTGAAGGGGAAAGTGTGTGTTGGACTGGGGAAGAGGTGGCTAAAGCAAGGCAGAAGAGCCACACAAGGAGATGCCTTAGAAAAAGATGGATGTTGCACACCTTAGGATGTTCCTCTGGCACAGCTGGGAAGCATTTTCATTTTCATTTCACTTTTTCATTTTGAAGAATTTGCATTTGCACAGGGGGCTTGAGATCCCATAACAGCTTATTAGTGAGCATTAAATAGAACAGGTCATCAACGTTACGTTTGTATTAATACACCTACAGCAGTAAATAACACAAAATGCTGCTGGCTGTGAGGAACATGTGCAATTATCCTTTGCAGTCCCAGTTAGCAGTATGGACCAGCATGAGTTAGTATGTACCTTTTGTTGTCAAGACCTAGTAACGTGTTAACAAAGATCAAACACGTGTGCAAACTTGCGTTCT